>NC_081146.1:21997894-22597894 GCF_958295425.1 Solea solea
AAACATATGTGTTGGTAATGTATGTAGTACTTGTTGTCATTCCATTTGCAGTAATTTCTCACCAGGAAATTGGCCTCAAATTTGTTGTGTTCTTTAAGCGCTTAAGTTTTCAATTAATCAGGAAAATGAATAATTATGAAAATAATCATTTGTTGTTGCTCTAGTATCCAGGGGGCAAAACAAGTTAGTTACCATCAAAGTATAATTATGTATAATTATCTCTGAAAAAAAAGCAGAAAAAGGGCGTGAAGAAATAGCTATTTACTGTGACATACCACTCTGCGAGGGAACGCCATCATCTCCCTTGGAAGTCTGTTTGACTTTGGGCGTGACAAGACGTCATAATTATTAAATTAAAAAAAACATGATTGCCCTAATGACAGCAACAGACAGGAAGTTGCACACATCTTAGAGACGAGAGACAACATCTCTGATGGCAGCTTTGCAGTGGATGCATTTGCGAGGTCATGTTAATTGATTTTTCTTTTCTGCTCTGCTGTGGATATTGTTTACAGTCAGACAGTGGATCTCCTGATGCAGGAGTCGGGCTGCAGACTGGAGCATCCCTCTGCCACCAGGTTTCGCAATCACGTTATGGAAGGAGAGTGGGACAAGGTGGGGGTCAAGTGATCTTATCCAGAATACTCAGGAGTCTTTGTAAACACGTTTTCTGTGCACTCTATGTTATATTTATTATTTAGGTGATCTTTCTGCTGATCAGCCTGACCTAGAAAACCCTAACAGTCGTACCTTTCCTGTCTTACATTCAGGCTGAGAGTGATCTGAATGAGTTGAAGGCAATGATGCATTCTCCAAGCGCCATAGTGGTAAGTGACAAATAAAGCAGTTCTCACAACACTGGCATGTGTCTTTAAAGCTGTAATATTTTAATAATCAATTACTAAATGAATCTCCAACTATTTTGATAATCGATTATTTGATTTTAGAGGGTTTATTAAAACAAGCCTTCTTATTTTTCAGCCTCTTAAATGTGATTTTCTTTCTGGTTTCTTTTGCTCCATACAACAAAGACATCATTAGAACTGAATAATTTTGGTTTGTGGACAAAACAAGGCATTTGAGAACCTCATCATTTCCAGGTTTGGGAATCACCGATCGACATTCTCCAACATTTTCTGACAACAAATACTTGATTAATAAGGAAAATAATCAACAGATGAATCGATTATGAAAACACTTGTTAGTTGCAGCCTGACTGTAGTGCGTGTAGCTCTTAAACATAAATAAAAGCCTGCTACATTCACACCACTATCAAATGAGTGTCACACAATCCAGATTAAGCCTATCAAGGCCACATGACTCACTCTCTGTGTGACTCCCTCTCTTTCTCACTGTTTTGTTTTGGTGTCTTTTGAGACAATCCCACACTGCAAACAGAGGGACGCCTTTTATGTCACAACTGAGCAGACAAGTCCTTCTTGTCTCCACTACGGCTGAAAACACCGGTCAGCAACGGTCTCTGCTGATAATAAACCCGGACATTCAGTAGGAGTACACAATCGTATTTTAATCACAATCCTGGGTCAGCGAGTTACGTAGCGTCTCGTCGTACAGGTGAAACGAACAAAGACAAAAAATGAGGATATACAGCAACTTTTCTTCCCCTGTTTGCTTTGACTGCGTTTGCTTCGACCGTTCCACTCGGTGGAAACACGGCTTATGAGAGTAGAAATGCGCCATAGAGACCGCACTGTTTTGTCAGTTACTCAGAAGTCCACAGGGGGGCGGTATATGCACTGGAGCTTTAACACTTTGTTGTCTCACCAGCATGTACAGTACACTGTCTCTGTAATCAGCCGGAGTCTGAAGCCGGAGAATTTGTTGACTACAGTCCCTCTGTGATTATTTGCCTTGTCTCGTTCTTGTCTTCCTGTGCAGAGGATGAAGTTCCTCCTGCTGCAGCAGAAGTATCTGGAGTATCTTGAAGATGGGAAGGTCCTGGAGGCTCTGCAAGTGCTCAGAGCTGAGCTCACACCTCTCAAGTACAACACAGAACGTATCCACGTCCTGAGTGGGTCAGTCTGGCTCTTTCGTGATAAGATAATTATTTATTAGTCCCATAACGAGGAAGTATCCAATGTTACAGCAGCACATTTAGTGAAAAAAAGAAAGGAAAGATGTTGCAGTAACCCTAACCCCTCACAGGAATGATACAAGTGATTATATAATGTTAAAGTTGTGTGATGTGATATTTCAGTTTTTGAATTGAATTAATGTTTGTAGACTCTACAATGTATGATCAGCATTTAGGAGCCATCATTTCATGTTGGTCATCTTTTGTTTGTCACAGCTTTGAATCATACATTTTATTGGTAGCTTGGCTGAAAATGTTGTTTTCAGTTAGTGCAGACTGATGAAGGAACTATATTCTCGTTTGTATTTGTTTAAAATGCACTTATGGCAACAATCAGCCACAACACAAAAATGACACTGGTGTTAAGACTGAAGCTTTGGAAAATCTAACCTTATTTTCGATGCACTGGTTGTGCAGCAAGAGTCTGTAGAAGTGAGAAGAGATGCATGTCGGAACAGAACAATCCATGTGCGCTAACTCTGAGAATGTGTCATCGGTGTGTTTTGAAGGTACCTGATGTGCAGTCACGCAGAAGACCTGCGAGCCAAAGCAGAGTGGGAAGGCAAAGGCACGGCATCACGAACAAAGCTGCTGGACAAGCTCCAGAGTGAGTACAATCCACTTCACAACGCCCGTTAGTCATTCTTACATATAGTATGTTTTACTTAAATGAACTTGTCCTACCTACGCTTTTTTTTCATGGCAGACATTTTGACATGGTACGACAGGAAAAACACGGGTGAAATTGGCTTAGTTTGAGGGTAAATACTCATCAATGTCATCAGTAAAACGTGGACTTTTCAGACTAAATCCTGTCGTGGTATTTAATTCACAAAACGTGCATGAATTAAGAGGGGAAATGTTTATCCTTAATCACAAGAGTCATTTCAACTTTGTCCCCTTGTGTTTGCTAAGATTACACTTTCACTGTATTGTGGGTAACTGTGGGTCACAGGTTTAAGGGCTTCTTTCTTAAGCTGGGCATACACTGTATGATTTTTATTGTAAAGCTTCATGTTTAATTCCAACTTACACTGTCTTAGTAAATCCTCTATGGTGAAAAGCCAGAGCTGAGGACCTGAAAATGCCCCATCAGTCCCAGCTGGTCGTCCTGGCTGTTTTCAATTGTCAGTAAATAATTGGCGAGATTGAAAGCTCCCCGGTAATGAGCAGCAATGGGAGCCGGTCCATCTGGACTCGAGGATGGACATTCGGAAAAATAATACTTTTCAGCTGAAGAACAGAGGCTATTACATCTCAACATTTGGAAGTAGATCATCAATCCTTGCCATGTTCGCTGTTTTTCCATTCCTATATCTCTGCTCTGTATAAATATTAAGTTAACTCTTTAGGTTACTATCACAGCGGCATATTACACTGTGCTTAATTTATTGAAATGTGGCCAGTGGTGCTGAAGTAGTCCTTGTTTCTACTCGGTGTCGGACTCTAGCCGCGGTGGTTGTTCTGCTATTATTTAATATTTGAGTAATGTTAATAACGCGATTCATAATGTTCCACTACACTGCTGTCACTACAGTGAGTCACTGCGACCTGCCACCACAGTAATGGCTGCTCCACTTGATGGCAGAAATCGCAAATCATTCAGCAGATTTGTCACCACAGTAACAACAAACACTAAATCATGAATTATTGAAATAAAACTTGTGTTACTGAGCTGAGTAGATATTAGTGCGCTGAATACTACACAGCACAGTGGCAGAAAGAATGAACAGTCGGATACATTTGGACAAAACTCTTCAGTTTTTGATTGTCTAAACTGTGTGTGTGTGTGTGTGTGTGTGTGTGTGTGTGTGTGTGTGTGTGTGTGTGTGTGCAGCCTACCTGCCTCCCTCAGTGATGCTGCCCCCTCGCCGCCTGCAGACTCTGCTGAAGCAGGCGGTTGAGCTGCAGAGGGAGCGCTGCCTCTACCACAACACCAAGCTGGACAGTGGACTGGACTCTGTGTCCCTGCTCCTGGACCACACCTGCAGCAGGTAAGGAGACACTCATACTCGCTGCACTGTAGCAGGGCTCAAACCAGGCTGAGGGTTCTTCTACTTCGATGACGACTACACCTCTTATCTCTTAATTCATCATCTGTTCTTAATCTTTAGGAAACAGTTCCCCTGCTACACTCAGCAGATTCTGACCGAACACTGCAATGAGGTCTGGTTCTGCAAGTTCTCCAACGACGGCACAAAACTAGCGACCGGGTCCAAAGACACCACAGTCATCGTGTGGCACGTCGACGTGGTACTCGCACATTTTTGCTGACGTCTTTATTTCCACTTTGTAGCAGGAGAGAAAAGTCTGTTAGCTTGTGAATGCTGAAATAAAGTGGACTAAGGACTGTTGTGTCTTTTGGTCAACAGGAAACCCAGCAGCTCAAGTTGCTGAAGACTCTGGAAGGTCATGCTTATGGCGTTTCTTATCTGGCCTGGAGTCCAGACGACACCTACCTAATAGCCTGTGGTCCTGATGACTGCTCTGAGCTGTGGCTGTGGAATGTACAGGTACAACATAACACACACACGCACAGCTGCCCACTTTCACAAAAATATTATCTGTGTTCACCACAAAAGAAATGTACTCCTGTGTCTCTGTTGCTGGATCATTTGCGTGAGTGAACACAACCTGCAACTACTCGCCTGGGGGCTGATGCTATCATTAACTATGCTCCTTGAAAAATACAACCAGCATTTTGAATCATTTGACACACGCTTTGAGGCGTACGATCAGAAGTAAAAGATAGTCTTGACTCACTTTTAGTGTTTGTGACACTTCAGAGAGAGATAACACCAGGGCTCTCTCTGAACGAGCTGTGTATTTGACTTAAAATGTTAATTAGGCTATTGTTGAAATCCTCCAGGATTTCGTGATGTCACAATCACAATCATTGCAACTTCAGCCAGTCCCTGCAACCTTGCCTTTTTACCCAGTCACCCTAACTTTTCCACATCTTTATTTAAATGCTAGAGATTTAAAATGGTGCATCAGTCTGTTTAATGTAAAAGGGAACTGGACCTGTATTTAGTCGGAATAATCATCTTTAAACACATTAGGGCTGCAACTAACGATTATTTTCATTATCGATTAACCTGTCGATTCATCTCTTTGGTCCGTAAAATGTCACAAAATGGTGAAATATGTTGATCATTGTTTCCCAAACCTGGTAATCACAATGTTCTGAAATGTATTATTTTGTCCACAAATCAAAATTGCTCAGTTTGAATGATTTCTTTGTTCTATGGAGCAAAGAAACCAGAAAAATAATCACAGTTATGAAGCTGAAAAGTCAGAGAGCTTGTTTTAATTATTTAAAAAAAGCACTCAAACAGATTAATCACGTATCAAAATAGTTGATGATTAATTTAGTAATCATTTGATAATCAAATCATCATTGCAGCCCTAAAACACATTTATTCAAACCTGAAGGAAGATCCATGTCGGCCGTTATGACTCTGTATTTTCAGTCACGTGAACCAAAAATGTTGAAATGATTGTGTTACAGT
The DNA here is from genome assembly GCF_958295425.1 of Solea solea. Classification (NCBI taxonomy): domain Eukaryota; kingdom Metazoa; phylum Chordata; class Actinopteri; order Pleuronectiformes; family Soleidae; genus Solea; species Solea solea. The sequence continues at coordinate 22,003,502 of NC_081146.1, forward strand.
GTACAGTGTGTGGAAACTGACCTTTCCAGTCATGTTTCTCCCACCTTTCGCCTCTGCTGTGCAGACGGGGGAGTTACGAACAAAGATGAGTCAGTCTCATGAAGATAGCCTGACCAGTGTGGCTTGGAATCCAGATGGCAAACGCTTCGTCACCGGAGGCCAGAGAGGCCAGTTTTACCAGTGTGTGAGTACAGTTGGCTCTGACTCTGTGTTAATTCATCACTGAAGCCACTACCAGTCCAGATCACTGATACTGTAATGAAATGAACTTTGAAACATCCTGTGTCATCGTGTGCACAGTTGTCCCTGTCTTTGCACTGAACGAAACAAACGCTGCTTGTTTGTTCACTGTAGGAGCCTTTGATGTGCAATTAAAATGTCATGACTCATGATCTGAGTTTAACCGAGGTTGCCTTGTAAACAAAGAAAGACGCTGAAACCTCAAATGATTCTTTCACTTAAGGGTTGTGTTAACTCTAACCTTAACCCCATAAGCACTGTATGTAAACCATGGAGGATTTTGGAGTGCAACTTCATAATTATGTTCAGGATCCAACGTAGTTCAGTTTGACTTTCTGACACAGAGTGAGTTGAACCTTTATTTACAAGTATATCATTCTTATAAGTAAAACAAAATAGAGCTATACGTTGAATATAATGTGAAAACTTTTCCAGGGTTTTAGTAATGTTTTTTAGGGGTTGATCCATAGATTTACTGAAAATAACAACATTTTTTACACTGTAGCTAAATAAAATGAATGTGGCCAATAATAGAGGTTTCTACTATATATAATTAACACTACAGACTTACCTGTTAGTGAACTACACTATATGTTAGTGGGTGGGTGTGTTGGCCTCACAGCTCAGAGGGATCTGTAATGGTGTGTTCTGAATGCATTCGGTTTTATTTTGACTCCCAGGACTTGGATGGAAACCTGCTTGACTCATGGGAAGGAGTTCGGGTTCAGTGCCTGTGGTGTCTGGGCGACGGCCGGACCGTTCTCGCATCCGACACCCACCAACGTATCCGAGGATACAACTTTGAGGACCTGACTGACAGAAACATGTAAGTCACCGCGGTGACTGAGCTGAGTAACATTAACGCCCACTTTTCCTGTTGATATCTGCATAAAATGTAGCCATTTTAGAAATTTAAATGGTTATTTTGCTTTTCCTGTAGCAGTTTCAGGCTCTCACTCACATCAGAGACACAGTTCTCTCGTGTTTCTTAATTGATTTACCAATTATGGAAGTCATTTTTGTATGTTTTTTTTATAAGGTGATGTTTGTAGAATGAAAAGATGCAGTGGAGCCCCAGAAAACAGCCGGTAACAAATCAAAGGAAACTGCATCGATTTGCAGAACTTTAAAGTTAAAATGATTCATTGACAGTTAACTACATGTTTCGCTCGAGACTGATCTCCACTGCTGCAGCACTGTGTTTACTCTGCATGTTGATCCTGTTGTGTCGTATCATTCCAGCGTGCAGGAGGACCATCCCATCATGTCGTTCACTGTTTCCAAAAATGGAAGGTTAGCTCTGCTCAATGTGGCCACCCAGGTGAGCAGCTCATTACGACCTCAGCTTTTCTCTCTCTCTTTCATTTAAACCTGAGCCAATCGCTGCAGTCGTGGTTGAGTTCCATGTAGGTTTGGAAGTGTGTCGTTAACAAACCCTCTGTGTTTGTAGGGCGTGCACCTATGGGACTTGCAGGACAGGGTGCTGGTGAGGAAGTATCAAGGGGTCACCCAAGGTTTCTACACCATCCACTCCTGCCTCGGGGGCCACAATGAAGACTTCATCGCCAGTGGAAGTGAAGGCAAGACAGTATAATATGTTTCAGTAGCAAGCTTGGCAGAGTAGTTGCCCAGTAGAATCTACAAAAGTTCTATCCTCGGGGGACCAAAATTTAACAAAGACCAAGATCCCAAGGACAATCACTTGACCAGATGCAGAGCGTGCTGCATATAACAATAACATTTTCCCTCCCATCTTAAGCTGTGTCAGCACATTTGATCCTTGAATTTGTGGGAATTGGTCCTGGAAAGTCCTTTAATTCAACTAAGTTGTGGGAACTCTGGTTTGGAGTTTGTACACAAACAATCGATATGAATCAGAAAATAGTAAAAAAACAATTTTTTTTTTAACCTGGCCCTAATGTCAATGTCTCAATGTCAAGCGTGTCGTGTTTAAAAGTACATTTGAATGTCATAAAACTTACACTGTACCTAAAAGGTTAAAATAAACATTCAGTTGATAATCTGAGCAACCCTTGTACACATTCAGCAAAGTACTGCCAGGAAAAGTCTGTGAAATTCTCCCTTTTTAATTCGTAAAACTATCTTTTCACTGTGGTAGCAGCTAACAAAGTCTCCTGTTTGCCTTTCAGATCACAAAGTTTACATCTGGCACCGACGTAGCGAGCTGCCGATCGCAGAGCTCACTGGTCACACCCGCACGGTCAACTGCGTGAGCTGGAATCCCGTCCTGCCTGGACTGCTGGCCAGCGCCTCAGACGACGGAACCGTCCGAATCTGGGGACCTGCCCCCTTCCTGGATGTCCAGGATTCAGAGGGGCTCAATGGTATGAGCATGAAAACCTGCATGAATGGCTGTTAGGGACTGTAAACGGCACATTGCCAGCATGCCATCATCGTCAGGAACCAGTGTGAAAAACAGATTTTAAACCACTTAACAAAAGACTCACCTGATAACGTCCACACCTTCTTATCTACAAGCATCTAAAAATGTGTTTATTACTTTATCCAGCCATTAGAAAGCTTTGTTAATTGTTCACTTGTCCCACACCAAAGTCCATTGAGAAAAGCAGCGTTTTTAGCTCGCATGGACACGAGAGCTGCTGGTCTCCTGCTGCCTTGTTTTGTAAGTTTGTGTTGCTTAGATGAATCTAAAACTAAGGATTTCACCCACCAAACACCCAACACCTAAATCACAAAATAACACGTAAACAGCAGGCGATCAGCAGTTCCTGTTTGCTGTGATGTAAAATTGCTGATTTTCTCTATGGACTTTGGCTCGAGCAGTGAGCGGTTTACAAAGTGGCACAAAGTTTCCATTCAGAAAAGGTCAGAGAAATCACCAAACATATTCTTTAGACATCAGAGGCTCACGTAGGTGTTGATTTTTTGAGCAGAGGTTTTTGTTAAACGGACTAAAACCGGTTTGTCCTCTTGTCATCACTGGCTGTCGCGCTTTCAGTGAGGGCGACCAGTTATGGCTTCAAAAAAAAAGAAAAAGAAAAAAAAAGTAACGATCCCTATAATGTGCCAGGGGATCGGAAAAAAGTATTTTGAAATCGTCTACGTGGTTGTGAGAAACTGCAGCCACTGGGACTGACGGGGGACGACTAACACTGCAGTCGCGCGTGTGTAGTGTGACAAGCTCATGGAAGCAGAGCAGCGCCGTGAGCGTGAGCCGCCGGGATAAAGTGATCTTTGCCTTTTTCCTGTCCTGTCAGAATGTTGCAGCATGGACAGCTGATGATCTGCTGCTGCTGGACTCAACCTGACGAGCACTAAGACTCAGTTGACACTTGAATGGATGAAGCGGGATGGGGAGGGGAGGGGAGGGAGGGAGGGAGGGAGAAGCGGGGCTACTGGTGCTCCTTGTCTGGATGTCACAACACAGAGATGTCAAGACTCCCATCACGTTACCGAGGAGCTGAGCAGACCGAGTGAAGCCGAGCTCCAGCTCCTCATCTTACTCCTCCCCCTGAAACCTGCACATCCAGGACCACCCACCTCCTCTTATTTATTATCAGATTATCAGATTATTTATTCATGAGTAGTTCACTGACGCGTGCTAAACTGTGACGTACGTAGCAGCACCCGGTGGAGGGTGCGTGTGTGTGTGTGTTCCTGGAGAGAAGAGATTTTACCTGCAGGACCCTTTGGACGGCTTTAAGAAGAGGAGAATTTTTAAAGGCTGAATTCTATGTCTTTTTTGTTAAGATTTAAAAAATAACAAAAAATGCAGAACGTATTTTATACCCATCCCCCGTCCCCTGTCTCTTTAGACAATAGTATTTGAGTGTGTTGCACAGGACTGCACTTGACGACATCATAACATATCTGTCAAAAAGAACATGGCGTAGTTAGGAGATAATTCAGCAGCTGGTGTGTGTAGATAAGGATTTAGTGTCAGCCCCTTACCTCTGCATATAGATTATGTGGGTGTGGTCTCCTTCATTCATTCTGTCCGTGTGGATTTCCTTTTTTATTTTCTGTTTCTGTTACCACCTTCTCCTGCACACCTTTACTCTTAGCTTGGTTTAATTGTTACACGTCTCTAGGTTTCATTTATCGCCACGTTTGTGTTTTGATTTAGTTGGAGTATTTTTGAGCTGTCACATTTAAGTAGCTTCTCTCCTCCCTGGTTTTCTTATTGTTCACAGTGACGGAAAAAAAAAAGGCTGGTGTCATTCTCTGTTTCATATTCTGAAGCATTAATGTGTTAAGAGTGTTTTTGTTTTTTTGCTGTCTGTGGCTCTCAGCTCCAAGTCTATTGGTTCCTTGTGAGAGGTTAAAGACACCTAAAGACATAAAGGTTCCTTTAAAAAAAAAAAAAAAAAACTTAATTCCAAAAACATCTTTTTACTGAAGCTTCATCTACAAACAGAAAACTTTGGGGAGTGATTTCAGTGGTTCCTGGTTGTGTCTATGGTGAGGAAAAAGTTTATTGGCAACAATAGTGCTCTTTAGCTCAGAACTTTATATATGTGTATATACACACTCTTTTTAGGTACACAATACGCCTAATAAAGCGGCAGGAGTGGCATGAGGTGTGATCTTCTGCCGCTGTAGCCCATTCCTTGTGTTGTTCACTCGTTCTGATTTGTTATTTGAGTTGCTGTTGCCTTTCTATCGCTCTCTGACCTGTGGCTTTAAACGACGCAGCCCCTAAATAAATATTTTCCAGACAATGCCCTGTAGGCGTCAGACATTTATGACACGTGACCGTAAAATAATCTCAAGGAAAAAGACTTAGGATATAATGATTACTGCTCTGAAATGTCACCTGCGTTGTCGTGTCACTGTCACACACAGGGCTCCCACGGGTCCTTGAAAGAATCCTTGAAAGTTTGTGAATAAAAATAAGGTCAAGGCCCTTAAAAATTGCCCTAAATAGACATGGGTCATTGAAAGTGCTTTAATTTTGTGCAAGAAAGAAGTAAAGTTGATATTTAGGTAAATGTCTTCCTTGATTTGTTACGACGCCACCTACTGTTTCATGCCCTGCATTGCTTGATGTACGTAGACTACGCAGAACGGTGTTGTGGACACTGTCCAATGTCTCTCTCCGCCGTTGATGTGAGATTCCGTGCAGAACCGTGAGCGAGTAAAGTTAAGCAAGAGAGAGCAAATGAGAGGGATCGTAGAGACACCACGACATGATATTATCACGATATCCGAAAAATAGTAATCAGTATTCAAAATCATATTTTGCAATATACTCACACAACACCTCTGGTGAGAGTGAGCACTTGGCAATTGAAACTAAATTTCAATTGCCAACAAAAAAGTTTCACGTTTGTTTTTCATAAAATAAAGTATATGCTTTTAAAAAAAAATATCTCTAATATCACCGTGCAAAATATCGCAATATTTCACTGTATCGATTTTTCCATCAACGACAATGTCACGTCCAATCTCACATGACTCATCTTCTCTATTCTGATCATCGGGTCGACCGTGTGCCTCAATGCATTAATGTGATTGGTTGATAAGATATTTGTGTACCTAATAAAGTGGCTGTAGATCTCACGCACGCATACATACATGTGAAATAAAATTTGCCAGCCTTATCCATTAAATCCATCACCAGTGAGCTGAGAGGACTGTCACAGAATGATGGAGTGTATCTGGAAAAAAAAAAGACAACAATCCGTGTGTAAAAAAACCAAGAAAAAAAACATTTGTACACAAGTGTAACATAAAGTTATTATAAACTTCTACAAAGTATTTCCTTTCAGAGTCTTTGCCTGATACAATGTTGGATGTAATATGTGCTATATAGTCGTATGTTATGGCATGTATTATGAGGCTGTGTATAATGGCAGACAGGAAGTTTTTTTTTTCTTTTAGGGTTCCTACATTAGTTTTTAAAACTATTGTAATATAAAGCAGTACGTTCACATTTACACCTGCTGACACGGGACGTTTTGGGGGTTTTCAGCCACTTGTACATTTCATTGTGGAGCTGTGACCTGTTTCCAAACGGCTTCTCCAGATTCTGTTTGGTCCTGATTGTAAAGTGCAGGAGGCTGAAGGGAGGATTTGTAGGAACCCTGTGTTCATCTGCACACACACCAGCTTCAACTCTGCCATCACACACACACACACACACACACACGTCTGTCACAGTTGTGGTGTTCTGTGACTTTCTTTGAGTTTGTTTGTTCTTGGTACTTTCAGGCATTGCTTCTTTTCTCTTCTGGCAGGATGGAGCCAAAGTAGGAAGTTCAATTTGCTTGCAGGCAGTTTCTGCCAGGAACCATTTTACATTTTAAATGTGTGATTACGAAGAAAAAAAAAAGTGATTGTACTGTTCTGTATCGTTCTGTAGGAGACATGTTATGCATATTTTAAATAAAGAGTTCAGGGTTTTAAAATGGATTTGACTTTGAAATGTCCTTTACTGTCTAATGCATTCACTTTTCCGGATGAATGAGCTTTTATTTCTTAATATTTTTAACCGTTTTTTCAAGTCTGAATTTTGTTTTATTTTTTTCAAGTCGAAATTTCAAACCATTTTTTTTTCGGGTTGAATTTCTGAGTTTTTTTTTCTCACATTTAGGACGACATACTAACGTATGACTTTTTTGTAACGTTTTGGACGACATACTAACCTATGACTTTTTTGTCACATTTTGGACGACATACTGAACTATGTCTTTTTAGACTAATTTTGGACGTCATACTATACTATGACTTTTTTGACTGATTTTGTACGACATACTATACTATGACGTTTTTGACAGATTTTTGAGAACATACTATACGATTACTTTTTTGACAGATTTTGGACGACATTATACTATGAGTATTTTGATTGATTTGGGACGACATACTAAAGTTTGACTTTTTTGTCATATTTTGGAGGACATACTAACGTATGACCTTTTTTCGTGATTTTGGACCATATACTAACCTATGACTTTTTTGGCTGATTTTGGAAAACATACTATACTATGACTTTTTTTGGTGATTTTGGACCACATACTAAACTATGACATTTTTGTCACATTTTGGACGACATACTAACCTATGACATTTTTGTCACATTTTGGACAACATACTAACCTATGACATTTTTGTCACATTTTGGACGACATACTAACCTATGACTTTTTTGTCACGTTTTGGACGACATACTATACTATGACTTTTTTTGGTGATTTTGGACCACATACTAAACTATGACATTTTTGTCACATTTTGGACGACATACTAACCTATGACATTTTTGTCACATTTTGGACAACATACTAACCTATGACATTTTTGTCACATTTTGGACGACATACTAACCTATGACTTTTTTGTCACGTTTTGGACGACATACTATATACTATGACCTTTTTTGGTGATTTTGGACCACATACTAAACTATGACTTTTTTGTCAAATTTTTGACGACATACTAACCTATGACTTTTTTGGTGATTTTGGACCACATACTAACCTATGACTTTTTTGGCTGATTTTGGACCACATATTATACTATGACTTTTTTGATAGATTTTGGACCACATACTAAACTATGACTTTTTTGTCACATTTTGGACAACATACTAACCTATGAATTTTTGTCAAATTTTGGACTACATACTAACCTATGACTTTTTTGTCACGTTTTGGACGACATACTAAAGTATGACTTTTTTGTCACATTTTGGACGACATACTTTACTTTGACTTTTTTTGACTGTTTTTGGACGACATACTAACCTATGACTTTTTGGTCATGTTTTGGACGACATACTAACCTATGACTTTTTTGTAAAATTTTGGACTACTTACTAACCTATGACTTTTTTGTCATGTTTTGGACGACATACTAACCTATGACTTTTTTGTCAAATTTTGAATGACATACTATGCTATGACTTTTTTGTCAAATTTTGGACGACATACTATACTATCACTTTTTTTGGTGATTTTGAACCACATACTAAACTATGACTTTTTTGTCACATTTTTGACGACATACTAACGTATAACATTTTTGTCACATTTTGGACGACATACTAAAGTATGACTTTTTTGTCAAATTTTGGATGACTTACTTAAGTATGACTTTTTTGTCACATTTTGGACGAAATGCTAACCTATGACTTTTTTGTCACGTTTTGGACGACATACTAAAGTATGACTTTTTTGTCACATTTTGGACGACATACTAACCTATGACTTTTTGGTCATGTTTTGGACGACATACTAACCTATGACTTTTTTTGACAGATTTTGGACGACATACTAAAGTATGACTTTTTTGTCACATTTTGGACGACATACTAACCTATGACTTTTTTGTCACGTTTTGGACGACATACTATATACTATGACTTTTTTTGTCACGTTTTGGACGACATACTAAAGTATGACTTTTTTGTCACATTTTGGACGACATACTAACCTATGACTTTTTTGTCACCTTTTGGACGACATACTATACTATGACTTTTTTTGGTGATTTTGGACGACATACTAACCTATGACTTTTTTGGCTGATTTTGGAAAACATACTATACAATGACTTTTTTTGACAGATTTTGTACGACATACTATACTATGACTTTTTTTGACAGATTTTGGACGACATACAGAAGTATGACTTTTTTGTCACATTTTGGACGACATACTAACCTATGACTTTTTTGTCACGTTTTGGACGACATACTATACTATGACTTTTTTTGTCACGTTTTGGACGACATACTAAAGTATGACTTTTTTGTCACATTTTGGACGACATACTAACCTATGACTTTTTTGTCACCTTTTGGTCGACATACTATACTATGACTTTTTTTGGTGATTTTGGACGACATACTAACCTGTGACTTTTTTGGCTGATTTTGGAAAACATACTATACAATGACTTTTTTTGACAGATTTTGGACGACATACTATACTATGACCTTTTTTGGTAATTTTGGACCACATACTAAACTATGACTTTTTTGTCAAATTTTTGACGACATACTAACCTATGACTTTTTTGGCTGATTTTGGACCACATATTATACTATGACTTTTTTGTCACATTTTGGACAACATACTAACCTATGACTTTTGGTCAAATTTTGGACTACATACTAACCTATGACTTTTTGTCACGTTTTGGACGACATACTAAAGTATGACTTTTTTGTCACATTTTGGACGACATACTAACCTATGACTTTTGGTCAAATTTTGGACTACATACTAACCTATGACTTTTTTGTCACGTTTTGGACGACATACTAAAGTATGACTTTTTTGTCACATTTTGGACGACATCCTGTACTATGTCTTTTTTGGTGATTTTGGACGTCATACTATACTATGACTTTTTTTGTCAAATTTTGGACGACATACTAACCTATGACTTTTTTGTTACATTTTGGACAACATACTTACCTATGACATTTTTGTCACATTTTGGAAGACATCCTGTACTATGTCTTTTTTGGTGATTTTGGACGTCATACTATACTATGACTTTTTTTGTAAAATTTTGGACGAAAATGTGACTTTTTTGTCACGTTTTGGACGACATACTAAAGTATGACTTTTTTGTCACATTTTGGACGACATACTAACCTATGACTTCTTTGTCACATTTTGGATGACATACTAACCAATTACTTTTTTGTCAAATTTTGTACTACATACGAACATATGACTTTTTGTCACATTTTGGACAACATACTGAACTATGTCTTTTTTGACTAATTTTGGACGTCATACTATACTATGACTTTTTTGTCACATTTTTGACGACATACTAACGTATAACATTTTTGTCACGTTTTGGACGACATACTAAAGTATGACTTTTTTGTCACATTTTGGACGACATACTAACCTATGACTTTTTTGTCACGTTTTGGACAACATACTATACTTTGACTTTTTTTGACAGATTTTGGACGACATACTTAAGTATGACTTTTTTGTCACATTTTGGACGACATACTATACTATGACTTTTTTTGGTGATTTTGGACGACATACTAACCTGTGACTTTTTTGGCTGATTTTGGAAAACATACTATACAATGACTTTTTTTGACAGATTTTGGACGACATACTATACTATGACCTTTTTTGGTAATTTTGGACCACATACTAAACTATGACTTTTTTGTCAAATTTTTGACGACATACTAACCTATGACTTTTTTGGCTGATTTTGGACCACATATTATACTATGACTTTTTTGTCACATTTTGGACAACATACTAACCTATGACTTTTGGTCAAATTTTGGACTACATACTAACCTATGACTTTTTGTCACGTTTTGGACGACATACTAAAGTATGACTTTTTTGTCACATTTTGGACGACATACTAACCTATGACTTTTGGTCAAATTTTGGACTACATACTAACCTATGACTTTTTTGTCACGTTTTGGACGACATACTAAAGTATGACTTTTTTGTCACATTTTGGACGACATCCTGTACTATGTCTTTTTTGGTGATTTTGGACGTCATACTATACTATGACTTTTTTTGTCAAATTTTGGACGACATACTAACCTATGACTTTTTTGTTACATTTTGGACAACATACTTACCTATGACATTTTTGTCACATTTTGGAAGACATCCTGTACTATGTCTTTTTTGGTGATTTTGGACGTCATACTATACTATGACTTTTTTTGTAAAATTTTGGACGAAAATGTGACTTTTTTGTCACGTTTTGGACGACATACTAAAGTATGACTTTTTTGTCACATTTTGGACGACATACTAACCTATGACTTCTTTGTCACATTTTGGATGACATACTAACCAATTACTTTTTTGTCAAATTTTGTACTACATACGAACATATGACTTTTTGTCACATTTTGGACAACATACTGAACTATGTCTTTTTTGACTAATTTTGGACGTCATACTATACTATGACTTTTTTGTCACATTTTTGACGACATACTAACGTATAACATTTTTGTCACGTTTTGGACGACATACTAAAGTATGACTTTTTTGTCACATTTTGGACGACATACTAACCTATGACTTTTTTGTCACGTTTTGGACAACATACTATACTTTGACTTTTTTTGACAGATTTTGGACGACATACTTAAGTATGACTTTTTTGTCACATTTTGGACGACATACTATACTATGACTTTTTTTGGTGATTTTGGACGACATACTAACCTATGACTTTCTTGGCTGATTTTGGAAAACATACTATACAATGACTTTTTTTGACAGATTTTGGACGACATACTATACTATGACCTTTTTTGGTAATTTTGGACCACATACTAAACTATGACTTTTTTATCAAATTTTTGACGACATACTAACCTATGACTTTTAGGACAGATTTTGGACGACATACTATACTATGACTTTTTTTGGTGATTTTGAACCACATACTAAACTATGACTTTTTTGTCACATTTTTGACGACATACTAACCTATAACATTTTTGTTACATTTTGGACGACATACCAAAGTCTGACTTTTTTGTCACATTTTGGACGACATACCAAAGTCTGACCTTTTTGTCAAATTTTGGACTACATACTAACCTATGACTTTTTTGTCATGTTTTGGATGACATACTATACTTTGACTTTTTTTGACTGTTTTTGGACGACATGCTAAAGTATGACTTTTTTGTCACATTTTGGACGACATACTAACCTCGGACCTTTTTTGTTGATTTTGGACCACATACTAACCTATGACTTTTTTGGCTGATGTTGGACCATATACTAACCTATGACTTCTTTGTCACATTTTGGATGACATACTAACCAATGACTTTTTTGTCAAATTTTGTACTACATACGAACATATGACTTTTTGTCACATTTTGGACGACATACTATACTATGACTTTTTTGTCACATTTTTGACGACATACTAACGTATAACATTTTTGTCACTGTGGCAGTGGGGCTTGGTTAGAGCGACGGCTGCTGGAGGAAAGGAGGGAGTGGCTCAGCCGGTGATCAGACAGCTGGACAGAATCAGGTAATTAGTCAGCTATATAAGCATGTTTGTAACCTGGTTCTGATCTCTTGCAGTAGGCTGGGTCCTGACGCGGACACACAGAGAGAGAGAGAGAGAGAGAGACGCAGAGACAGAGAGAGACACAGAGAGTGAGGGCAGCGCAGCGCAGCAGAGCGCTGACATCACAGCCAGCCACAGCTGACTGCTTTTGTTTGATTAATTGTTTTCAGTTCACAATAAACTGGTATATTTGCTCCCTCAACGCCGCCTCCTCGTCCTTCCCGAACCCCAGTGAGTGGGAAAAGCTCACAGTGGCGCCTGAACAGGGACACATGGAAGGACAATCTCCGCTGTCGCTGGCCCTTCAGCACCTCGCTGCGATGCAGGAGAGCACCACCACGCTGCAGCAGCAGCAGTCCCAGCTCCTCGCGGACATTGCGGCGTCACAGCGGGACGATCGTGCTCTCCTGCGGGAGCTGCTGCAACGCCCGGCTGCCCACGGCGCCGACCCGGAGCCCGGTCGAGGACGGTCTCCGGCCGTCGCCCTGCAGCGGATGACCGCGGAAGATGACCCGGAGGCATACCTGGACATATTCGAGGGCACGGCGGAGGCATGTGGGTGGCCGGAGGAGGAGAGAGCGCTTCGGCTTCTTCCCCTGCTCACCGGCGTGGCGCAGCTGGCCGCGCACAGCCTGCCGGCGGCCGCGCGCCACGACTATACACAGCTGAGGAGAGTCATCCTGGACCGGCTGGGCAGTACGTCGGAGGGACACCGGCGGCGGTTCAGGGGGCTCTCCTTTGAAGGAGCCGGGCGCCCCTTTTCATACGCGCAGCAGCTCCTGGACGCAGCGAGGCGCTGGCTCCAGCCGGGGACCCACTCCGCTGAGGACGTCGTTGGACAGGTGGCGCTGGAGCAGTTCATCGCTGGGTTACCATCGTCCACAGCCAATTGGGTCCAGTGCCACCGCCCGGCCAACATCGAGGCAGCGATCGTCCTCGCGGAGGACCATCTCTCTCTTCCCCGGCGGAGCATGAGGGAGGAGACCAGACCAGCGACGATCCCTGCCAGCCGTCCCACTCCAGCCCCGAGGAGGAGGTTCCCAGCATCGGCTCCTGCACCACACCCACACACACACACACACACACAGCCGGAGCATGCATCGCTCCGGTCGTCTAATTACCCTCTGCCGTCTTTCCCTCAGGGCCCAGCCTACGTGTCTGATCACCTGGCACCCCGGGGGGCTCCTCAGACGCCAGGGCAGGTGTGCTGGCGGTGTGGGCAGCCCGGCCACATCAGAGCGGAGTGCCCGCTCATGGAAGTGGGGCAAGTGGTTAGGGTTGCCGGGCCGCCGGCCCCCTCCCCCGGTTCGGAAGGGACGTACCGTATACCGGTATGTATACAAGGGGGTACACATCAAGCTCTGCTGGATTCTGGTTGTGAACAGACCATGATCCATCAGCGCTTGGTTCGACCGGGGGCATTGTTGGAGGCATCGTGGGTGAGGGTGAGGTGTGTGCATGGGGATATTCACGATTATCCGGTGGTGGCTCTGGAAATTTATTTTAAAGGGAAAAAACATAGAGTAAAGGCTGGAGTTAGTACTCGCCTCACGCACCCTCTAATTTTGGGAACAAATTGGCCGGGGTTTACGAGCTTAGCAGGGGAAACCATGAGGGTGCGGTCACGTAAGTCAGGGAAATGTGAGTTATGTGCTGTCCTTAGTGGTGAGGCGGAGGTGCCGCATCCCGACGCTGCTGGGGGGGGGGCACAGATGGCGCCCATGGAAGATTTTCCCCTAGCACAGTCTCGGGATGAGACCCTCCGCCACGCCTTTGACCAAGTGATGGAAATTGATGGTTGTCCGGTTCACCCTAACGCAGCACTCTCTCACCCCTACTTTGTTGTCGTTAAAGACCGTTTATACAGAGTGAGTCGTGACGCTCGAACAGGGGAAGAGCTCTCCCAGTTGTTAGTCCCAAAAAGCCTCCGAGAAACTATTTTCCAGGCGGCTCACCACAACCCCATGGCGGGTCACCTCGGATATGATAAGACACTGAACCGGATCATGGCCCGATTTTACTGGCCGGGCATTCGGGCGGATGTAAGTCGGTGGTGTGCATCCTGCCGCGAATGTCAATTAGTCAACCCTCCGGCCACCCCAAAAGCGCCCTTGCGCCCATTACCATTAATGGAGGTCCCTTTTGATAGGCTTGCCATGGACCTCATCGGGCCATTAGACCGGAGCGCACGGGGATATCGCTTTGTATTAGTTCTAGTGGACTATGCAACGCGATATCCCGAGGCAGTACCCTTGCGCAACATCTCGGCAAAGAGTGTTGCACAGGCACTGTTTCAGGTCATCTCCCGAGTTGGGATCCCGAAAGAGATCCTGACTGACCAGGGCACATCGTTTATGTCACGTACACTACGCGAGCTATACGAATTACTGGGCGTCCGCTCAATCCGGACTAGTGTGTACCATCCCCAGACTGATGGCCTGGTGGAGCGGTTTAACAAAACGCTAAAGAACATGATTCGTAAGTTCGTACACGAGGATAGTCGTAATTGGGATAAATGGTTGGACCCTCTGTTGTTTGCAGTGCGGGAGGTGCCCCAGGCCTCCACGGGTTTTTCGCCCTTTGAACTCCTGTTCGGCAGAAAACCTCGGGGTGTCTTGGACCTGGTTAAGGAAAACTGGGAGGCGGGTCCAAGCACCAGTAAAAATGAGGTACAGCACGTACTGGACCTGCGAGCAAAACTCCATTCACTGGGTCAGTTATCACGGCAGAATTTGCTCCAGGCCCAGGAACGTCAACAGCGGCTGTACAACAGAGGGGCTAAACTTAGACAGTTTTCACCGGGAGATAAAGTGCTTCTATTGCTACCATCGTCTAGCTCCAAATTACTCGCCAAGTGGCAAGGGCCCTTTGTGGTCACACGGCGGGTGGGGGAGGTTGACTATGAGGTTGTGCGTTCTGACAGGGGTGGAGCAACACAGATTTACCACCTTAACCTCCTCAAAGCCTGGAGGGAGGTGGCGTCTGTTTCTCTGGCCACCACGGTGATTGAGAGAGATGAGCTGGGACCGGAGGTGACTAAATCAAACAGGTCGGCGCCGGTCCCCGTTGACGTTCATCTCTCGCCGGGCCAGAGAGCAGACGTGGCCTCGTTGCAGCGGCAGTTTGCCGACGTGTTCTCTCCCCTGCCAGGACGCACAAACCTCATACACCACCACATAGAAACTTCCCCGGGTGTGACAGTGCGTTCACGACCCTATCGCCTGCCGGAACATAAGAGGAAAACTGTTCAGGCAGAACTTCAGGCTATGTTAGAGATGGGAGTAATAGAAGAGTCCAACAGTGACTGGTGTTGCCCCATTGTTCTTGTTCGCAAGTCTGATGGGTCAATACGGTTCTGTGTGGACTACCGTAGAGTCAACGAGGTGTCCAAGTTCGATGCCTATCCAATGCCCCGGGTCGACGAACTCCTGGATCGGCTGGGCACGGCTCGCTTTTTTACGACACTGGATTTGACCAAGGGCTACTGGCAGATTCCCTTGTCGCTAGAGTCCAGGGAAAAAACGGCCTTCTCCACTCCGTATGGTTTGTACCAATTTGTCACGCTTCCATTTGGGTTGTTCGGGGCCCCAGCCACGTTCCAGCGCCTCATGGACCGGGTGCTGCGGCCTCACTCTGCATATGCTGCGGCCTACTTGGATGATGTCATCATTCATAGTGAGACCTGGGAGCAGCATATGCAGCAGGTGGGAGCAGTGCTGGAGTCCCTGAGGAGGGCGGGGCTCACGGCCAATCCAGGGAAGTGTGCAGTTGGACGGAGGGAAGTACGGTATTTGGGGTACCACTTGGGGGGAGGGCAGGTGCGGCCACAGATACAAAAGACCGCAGCGGTTGCAGCCTGCCCAAGACCCAAGACCAAAAAAGAGGTTAGGAGGTTTCTGGGGCTGGCCGGTTACTATAGGAGGTTCATTCCGGCCTTCTCGGAACTGACCAGCCCCCTAACCGACCTGACCCGAAAAGGTGCCTCAGATCCGGTCCAGTGGACGGAGCCGTGTCAGCTGGCGTTTGAGAGGGTTAAGCAAGCCCTCTGTGGGGAGCCACTTTTGTACACACCTAACTTTTCTCTCCCTTTCATCCTGCAGACCGACGCCTCGAACAGCGGGCTGGGGGCCGTTTTGTCCCAGGAGGTGGAGGGGGTCGACCGCCCCGTACTGTACGTTAGCCGGAAGCTAGCTCAGCGGGAGGTGAGCTACAGTACGGTGGAGAAAGAGTGCCTCGCCATACGGTGGGCGGTCGGTGCCCTCCGCTACTATCTCCTGGGGCGCCCATTCACCCTCTGGTCGGACCATGCCCCGCTCCAATGGCTCCACCGCATGAAAGATGCCAACGCGCGGATCACTCGCTGGTATCTGGCTTTGCAGCCTTTCCGGTTCAAGGTGATCCATAGGCCGGGGAACCGCATGGCCGTGGCCGACTTTCTCTCCCGCTCTGCGGAGGGGGGGGGGAGTGGGCTTGCGGCCGGCGGGGTCCCGGCCTAAGTCGGGCGGTGGGGGTATGTGGCAGTGGGGCTTGGTTAGAGCGACGGCTGCTGGAGGAAAGGAGGGAGTGGCTCAGCCGGTGATCAGACAGCTGGACAGAATCAGGTAATTAGTCAGCTATATAAGCATGTTTGTAACCTGGTTCTGATCTCTTGCAGTAGGCTGGGTCCTGACGCGGACACACAGAGAGAGAGAGAGAGAGAGAGACGCAGAGACAGAGAGAGACACAGAGAGTGAGGGCAGCGCAGCGCAGCAGAGCGCTGACATCACAGCCAGCCACAGCTGACTGCTTTTGTTTGATTAATTGTTTTCAGTTCACAATAAACTGGTATATTTGCTCCCTCAACGCCGCCTCCTCGTCCTTCCCGAACCCCAGTGAGTGGGAAAAGCTCACAGTCACATTTTGGAAGACATACTAAAGTATGACTTTTTTGTCAAATTTTGGATGACTTACTTAAGTATGACATTTTTGTCACATTTTGGACGACATACTAACCTATGACATTTTTGTCACATTTTGGACGACATACTAACCTATGACATTTTTGTCACATTTTGGACGACATACTAACCTATGACATTTTTGTCACATTTTGGACAACATACTAACCTATGACATTTTTGTCACATTTTGGACGACATACTAACCTATGACTTTTTTGTCACGTTTTGGACGACATACTATACTATGACTTTTTTTGTCACGTTTTGGACGACATACTAAAGTATGACTTTTTTGTCACATTTTGGACGACATACTAACCTATGACTTTTTTGTCACATTTTGGACGAGATACTATACTATGACTTTTTTGGCTGATTTTGGAAAACATACTATACAATGACTTTTTTTGACAGATTTTGGACGACATACTATACTATGACCTTTTTTGGTAATTTTGGACCACATACTAAACTATGACTTTTTTGTCAAATTTTTGACGACATACTAACCTATGACCTTTTTTGGTGATTTTGGACCACATACTAACCTATGACTTTTTTGGCTGATTTTGGACCACATACTAACCTATGACCTTTTTTGGTGATTTTGGACCACATACTAACCTATGACTTTTTTGGCTGATTTTGGACCACATACTAACCTATGACTTTTTTGGCTGATTTTGGACCACATATTATACCATGACTTTTTTGTCACATTTTGGACAACATACTAACCTATGACCTTTTGTCAAATTTTGGACTACATACTAACCTATGACTTGTTTGTCACGTTTTGGACGACATACTAACCTATGACTTTTTTTTTACATTTTGGACGACATGCTAACCTATGACTTTTTTTATCACATTTTGGACGACATACTAACCTATGACTTTTTTGACAGATTTTGGACGACATACTATACTATGACTTTTTTGACAGATTTTGGACTACATACTAAAGTATGACATTTTTGTCACATTTTGGACGACATACCAAAGTATGACTTTTTTGACAGATTTTGGACAACATACTATACTATGACTTTTTTGACAGATTTTGGACAACATACTAAAGTATGACTTTTTTGTCAAATTGGACGACATACTAACCTATGACATTTTTGTCACATTTTGGACGACATACTAACCTATGACATTTTTGTCACATTTTGGACGACATACTAACCTATGACATTTTTGTCACATTTTGGACAACATACTAACCTATGACATTTTTGTCACATTTTGGACAACATACTAACCTATGACATTTTTGTCACATTTTGGACGACATACTAACCTATGACATTTTTGTCACATTTTGGACGACATACTAACCTATGACATTTTTGTCACATTTTGGACAACATACTAATCTATGACATTTTTGTCACGTTTTGGACGACATACTAACCTATGACTTTTTTGTCACGTTTTGGACGACATACTATACTATGACTTTTTTTGTCACGTTTTGGACGACATACTAAAGTATGACTTTTTTGTCACATTTTGGACGACATACTAACCTATGACTTTTTTGTCACGTTTTGGACGAGATACTATACTATGACTTTTTTGGCTGATTTTGGAAAACATACTATACAATGACTTTTTTTGACAGATTTTGGACGACATACTATACTATGACCTTTTTTGACAGATTTTGGACGACATACTATACTATGACCTTTTTTGGTAATTTTGGACCACATACTAAACTATGACTTTTTTGTCAAATTTTTGACGACATACTAACCTATGACCTTTTTTGGTGATTTTGGACCACATACTAACCTATGACTTTTTTGGCTGATTTTGGACCACATACTAACCTATGACCTTTTTTGGTGATTTTGGACCACATACTAACCTATGACTTTTTTGGCTGATTTTGGACCACATACTAACCTATGACTTTTTTGGCTTATTTTGGACCACATATTATACTATGACTTTTTTGTCACATTTTGGACAACATACTAACCTATGACCTTTTGTCAAATTTTGGACTACATACTAACCTATGACTTGTTTGTCACGTTTTGGACGACATACTAACCTA
Organism: Solea solea; assembly: GCF_958295425.1. NCBI lineage: Eukaryota > Metazoa > Chordata > Actinopteri > Pleuronectiformes > Soleidae > Solea > Solea solea. The sequence continues at coordinate 22,022,798 of NC_081146.1, forward strand.
TGACTTTTTTTTTACATTTTGGACGACATGCTAACCTATGACTTTTTTTATCACATTTTGGACGACATACTAACCTATGACTTTTTTGACAGATTTTGGACGACATACTATACTATGACTTTTTTGACAGATTTTGGACTACATACTAAAGTATGACATTTTTGTCACATTTTGGACGACATACCAAAGTATGTCTTTTTTGACTAATTTTGGATGTCATACTATACTATGACTTTTTTGACAGATTTTGGACAACATACTATACTATGACTTTTTTGTCACATTTTGGACGACAAACTAAAGTATGACTTTTTTGTCACATTTTGGACGACATACTAACCTATGACATTTTTGTCACATTTTGGACGACATACTAACCTATGACATTTTTGTCACATTTTGGACGACATACTAACCTATGACTTTTTGTCACATTTTGGACAACATACTAACCTATGTCTTTTTTGACAGATTTTGGACGACATACTATACTATGACTTTTTTGACAGATTTTGGACGACATACTAAAGTATGACTTTTTTGTTAAATTTTGGACGACATACTAACCTATGACATTTTTGTCACATTTTGGACGACATACTAACCTATGACATTTTTGTCACATTTTGGACAACATACTAACCTATGACATTTTTGTCACATTTTGGACGACATACCAAAGTCTGACTTTTTTGTCAAATTTTGGACGACATACTAACCTATGACTAATTTTGTCACGTTTTGTGCGACTACCTAACCTATGACTTTTTTGTCACGTTTTGGACGACATACTAAAGTATGACTTATTTGTTACATTTTGGACGACATACTAACCTATGACTTTTTTGTCACATTTTGGACGACATGCTAACCTATGACTTTTTTTTATCACATTTTGGACGACATACTAACCTATGACTTTTTTGACAGATTTTGGACGACATACTATACTATGACTTTTTTGACAGATTTTGGACGACATACTAAAGTATGACATTTTTGTCAAATTTTGGACGACATACTAACCTATGACATTTTTGTCACATTTTGGACGACATACTAACCTATGACATTTTTGTCACATTTTGGACAACATACTAACCTATGACATTTTTGTCACATTTTGGACAACATACTAACCTATGACATTTTTGTCACATTTTGGACGACATACCAAAGTATGTCTTTTTTGACTAATTTTGGACGACATACTATACTATGACTTTTTTGACAGATTTTGGACGACATACTAAAGTATGACTTTTTTGTCAAATTTTGGACGACATACTAACCTATGACATTTTTGTCACATTTTGGACGACATACTAACCTATGACATTTTTGTCACATTTTGGACGACATACTAACCTATGACATTTTTGTCACATTTTGGACGACATACTAACCTATGACATTTTTGTCACATTTTGGACGACATACTAACCTATGACTTTTTTGACAGATTTTGGACGACATCCTGTACTATGACTTTTTTGACAGATTTTGGATGACATACTATGTTTTCCAATAAGACTTTGAGAGTGTTGCTCCAGATGGGTCTTGAACACACAATCCTTGATGTAGAAGACCAGTGTTCTATCCTTTAGGCCAGCAGGGATTACTGTCCAACGGACACATCTCATTATTGTCACATTTTGGACGACATGCTAACCTATGACTTTTTTATCACATTTTGGGCAACATACTAACCTATGACATTTTTGTCAAATTTTGGACGACAATGTGACGAAAAATTATGAGTTTTTTGGTGATTTTGGACCACTTACTATACTATAACTTTTTTGACTGATTTTGGACGACATACTCCACTATGACTTTTTGATTGATTTTGGACAACATACTATACTATGACTTTTTTGGTAATTTTTTGGACTACATACTAACATCTGACTTTTCTGTCACATTTTGGACCACATACTAACCTATAACTTTTTTGTCAAATTTTGGACGACATACTAACATATGACTTTTTTATCACATTTTGGGCAACATACTAACCTATGACATTTTTGTCAAATTTTGGACGACATACTAACATATGACTTTTTTGTCACATTTTGGACGACATACAGAACTACGTCTTTTTTGACTAATTTTGGACGACATACTATACTATGACTTTTTTGGCTGATTTTGGACCACATATTATACTATGACTTTTTTGTCACATTTTGGACAACATACTAACCTATGACCTTTTGTCAAATTTTGGACTACATACTAACCTATGACTTGTTTGTCACGTTTTGGACGACATACTAACCTATGACTTTTTTTTTACATTTTGGACGACATGCTAACCTATGACTTTTTTATCACATTTTGGACGACATACTAACCTATGACTTTTTTGACAGATTTTGGACGACATACTATACTATGACTTTTTTGACAGATTTTGGACTACATACTAAAGTATGACATTTTTGTCACATTTTGGACGACATACCAAAGTATGACTTTTTTGACAGATTTTGGACAACATACTATACTATGACTTTTTTGACAGATTTTGGACAACATACTAAAGTATGACTTTTTTGTCAAATTTTGGACGACATACTAACCTATGACATTTTTGTCACATTTTGGACGACATACTAACCTATGACATTTTTGTCACATTTTGGACGACATACTAACCTATGACATTTTTGTCACATTTTGGACGACATACTAACCTATGACATTTTTGTCACATTTTGGACGACATACTAACCTATGACATTTTTGTCACATTTTGGACAACATACTAACCTATGACATTTTTGTCACGTTTTGGACGACATACTAACCTATGACTTTTTTGTCATGTTTTGGACGACATACTATACTATGACTTTTTTTGTCACGTTTTGGACGACATACTAAAGTATGACTTTTTTGTCACATTTTGGACGACATACTAACCTATGACTTTTTTGTCACGTTTTGGACGAGATACTATACTATGACTTTTTTGGCTGATTTTGGAAAACATACTATACAATGACTTTTTTTGACAGATTTTGGACGACATACTATACTATGACCTTTTTTGGTAATTTTGGACCACATACTAAACTATGACTTTTTTGTCAAATTTTTGACGACATACTAACCTATGACCTTTTTTGGTGATTTTGGACCACATACTAACCTATGACTTTTTTGGCTGATTTTGGACCACATACTAACCTATGACCTTTTTTGGTGATTTTGGACCACATACTAACCTATGACTTTTTTGGCTGATTTTGGACCACATACTAACCTATGACTTTTTTGGCTGATTTTGGACCACATATTATACTATGACTTTTTTGTCACATTTTGGACAACATACTAACCTATGACCTTTTGTCAAATTTTGGACTACATACTAACCTATGACTTGTTTGTCACGTTTTGGACGACATACTAACCTATGACTTTTTTTTTACATTTTGGACGACATGCTAACCTATGACTTTTTTTATCACATTTTGGACGACATACTAACCTATGACTTTTTTGACAGATTTTGGACGACATACTATACTATGACTTTTTTGACAGATTTTGGACTACATACTAAAGTATGACATTTTTGTCACATTTTGGACGACATACCAAAGTATGTCTTTTTTGACTAATTTTGGATGTCATACTATACTATGACTTTTTTGACAGATTTTGGACAACATACTATACTATGACTTTTTTGTCACATTTTGGACGACAAACTAAAGTATGACTTTTTTGTCACATTTTGGACGACATACTAACCTATGACATTTTTGTCACATTTTGGACGACATACTAACCTATGACATTTTTGTCACATTTTGGACGACATACTAACCTATGACTTTTTGTCACATTTTGGACAACATACTAACCTATGTCTTTTTTGACAGATTTTGGACGACATACTATACTATGACTTTTTTGACAGATTTTGGACGACATACTAAAGTATGACTTTTTTGTTAAATTTTGGACGACATACTAACCTATGACATTTTTGTCACATTTTGGACGACATACTAACCTATGACATTTTTGTCACATTTTGGACAACATACTAACCTATGACATTTTTGTCACATTTTGGACGACATACCAAAGTCTGACTTTTTTGTCAAATTTTGGACGACATACTAACCTATGACTAATTTTGTCACGTTTTGTGCGACTACCTAACCTATGACTTTTTTGTCACGTTTTGGACGACATACTAAAGTATGACTTATTTGTTACATTTTGGACGACATACTAACCTATGACTTTTTTGTCACATTTTGGACGACATGCTAACCTATGACTTTTTTTTATCACATTTTGGACGACATACTAACCTATGACTTTTTTGACAGATTTTGGACGACATACTATACTATGACTTTTTTGACAGATTTTGGACGACATACTAAAGTATGACATTTTTGTCAAATTTTGGACGACATACTAACCTATGACATTTTTGTCACATTTTGGACGACATACTAACCTATGACATTTTTGTCACATTTTGGACAACATACTAACCTATGACATTTTTGTCACATTTTGGACAACATACTAACCTATGACATTTTTGTCACATTTTGGACGACATACCAAAGTATGTCTTTTTTGACTAATTTTGGACGACATACTATACTATGACTTTTTTGACAGATTTTGGACGACATACTAAAGTATGACTTTTTTGTCAAATTTTGGACGACATACTAACCTATGACATTTTTGTCACATTTTGGACGACATACTAACCTATGACATTTTTGTCACATTTTGGACGACATACTAACCTATGACATTTTTGTCACATTTTGGACGACATACTAACCTATGACATTTTTGTCACATTTTGGACGACATACTAACCTATGACTTTTTTGACAGATTTTGGACGACATCCTGTACTATGACTTTTTTGACAGATTTTGGATGACATACTATGTTTTCCAATAAGACTTTGAGAGTGTTGCTCCAGATGGGTCTTGAACACACAATCCTTGATGTAGAAGACCAGTGTTCTATCCTTTAGGCCAGCAGGGATTACTGTCCAACGGACACATCTCATTATTGTCACATTTTGGACGACATGCTAACCTATGACTTTTTTATCACATTTTGGGCAACATACTAACCTATGACATTTTTGTCAAATTTTGGACGACAATGTGACGAAAAATTATGAGTTTTTTGGTGATTTTGGACCACTTACTATACTATAACTTTTTTGACTGATTTTGGACGACATACTCCACTATGACTTTTTGATTGATTTTGGACAACATACTATACTATGACTTTTTTGGTAATTTTTTGGACTACATACTAACATCTGACTTTTCTGTCACATTTTGGACCACATACTAACCTATAACTTTTTTGTCAAATTTTGGACGACATACTAACATATGACTTTTTTATCACATTTTGGGCAACATACTAACCTATGACATTTTTGTCAAATTTTGGACGACATACTAACATATGACTTTTTTGTCACATTTTGGACGACATACAGAACTACGTCTTTTTTGACTAATTTTGGACGACATACTATACTATGACTTTTTTGGCTGATTTTGGACCACATATTATACTATGACTTTTTTGTCACATTTTGGACAACATACTAACCTATGACCTTTTGTCAAATTTTGGACTACATACTAACCTATGACTTGTTTGTCACGTTTTGGACGACATACTAACCTATGACTTTTTTTTTACATTTTGGACGACATGCTAACCTATGACTTTTTTATCACATTTTGGACGACATACTAACCTATGACTTTTTTGACAGATTTTGGACGACATACTATACTATGACTTTTTTGACAGATTTTGGACTACATACTAAAGTATGACATTTTTGTCACATTTTGGACGACATACCAAAGTATGACTTTTTTGACAGATTTTGGACAACATACTATACTATGACTTTTTTGACAGATTTTGGACAACATACTAAAGTATGACTTTTTTGTCAAATTTTGGACGACATACTAACCTATGACATTTTTGTCACATTTTGGACGACATACTAACCTATGACATTTTTGTCACATTTTGGACGACATACTAACCTATGACATTTTTGTCACATTTTGGACGACATACTAACCTATGACATTTTTGTCACATTTTGGACGACATACTAACCTATGACATTTTTGTCACATTTTGGACAACATACTAACCTATGACATTTTTGTCACGTTTTGGACGACATACTAACCTATGACTTTTTTGTCATGTTTTGGACGACATACTATACTATGACTTTTTTTGTCACGTTTTGGACGACATACTAAAGTATGACTTTTTTGTCACATTTTGGACGACATACTAACCTATGACTTTTTTGTCACGTTTTGGACGAGATACTATACTATGACTTTTTTGGCTGATTTTGGAAAACATACTATACAATGACTTTTTTTGACAGATTTTGGACGACATACTATACTATGACCTTTTTTGGTAATTTTGGACCACATACTAAACTATGACTTTTTTGTCAAATTTTTGACGACATACTAACCTATGACCTTTTTTGGTGATTTTGGACCACATACTAACCTATGACTTTTTTGGCTGATTTTGGACCACATACTAACCTATGACCTTTTTTGGTGATTTTGGACCACATACTAACCTATGACTTTTTTGGCTGATTTTGGACCACATACTAACCTATGACTTTTTTGGCTGATTTTGGACCACATATTATACTATGACTTTTTTGTCACATTTTGGACAACATACTAACCTATGACCTTTTGTCAAATTTTGGACTACATACTAACCTATGACTTGTTTGTCACGTTTTGGACGACATACTAACCTATGACTTTTTTTTTACATTTTGGACGACATGCTAACCTATGACTTTTTTTATCACATTTTGGACGACATACTAACCTATGACTTTTTTGACAGATTTTGGACTACATACTAAAGTATGAAATTTTTGTCACATTTTGGACGACATACCAAAGTATGTCTTTTTTGACTAATTTTGAGTGTCATACTATACTATGACTTTTTTGACAGATTTTGGACAACATACTATACTATGACTTTTTTGACAGATTTTGGACGACAAACTAAAGTATGACTTTTTTGTCAGATTTTGGACGACATACTAACCTATGACATTTTTGTCACATTTTGGACGACATACTAACCTATGACATTTTTGTCACATTTTGGACGACATACTAACCTATGACATTTTTGTCACATTTTGGACAACATACTAACCTATGACATTTTTGTCACATTTTGGACGACATACCAAAGTATGTCTTTTTTGACAGATTTTGGACGACATACTATACTATGACTTTTTTGACAGATTTTGGACGACATACTAAAGTATGACTTTTTTGTTAAATTTTGGACGACATACTAACCTATGACATTTTTGTCACATTTTGGACGACATACTAACCTATGACATTTTTGTCACATTTTGGACAACATACTAACCTATGACATTTTTGTCACATTTTGGACGACATACCAAAGTCTGACTTTTTTGTCAAATTTTGGACGACATACTAACCTATGACTAATTTTGTCACGTTTTGTGCGACTACCTAACCTATGACTTTTTTGTCACGTTTTGGACGACATACTAAAGTATGACTTATTTGTTACATTTTGGATGACATACTAACCTATGACTTTTTTGTCACATTTTGGACGACATGCTAACCTATGACTTTTTTTATCACATTTTGGACGACATACTAACCTATGACTTTTTTGACAGATTTTGGACGACATACTATACTATGACTTTTTTTATCACATTTTGGACGACATACTAACCTATGACTTTTTTGACAGATTTTGGACGACATACTATACTATGACTTTTTTGACAGATTTTGGACGACATACTAAAGTATGACATTTTTGTCAAATTTTGGACGACATACTAACCTATGACATTTTTGTCACATTTTGGACGACATACTAACCTATGACATTTTTGTCACATTTTGGACGACATACTAACCTATGACATTTTTGTCACATTTTGGACGACATACTAACCTATGACATTTTTGTCACATTTTGGACAACATACTAACCTATGACATTTTTGTCACATTTTGGACAACATACTAACCTATGACATTTTTGTCACATTTTGGACGACATACCAAAGTATGTCTTTTTTGACTAATTTTGGACGACATACTATACTATGACTTTTTTGTCAAATTTTGGACGACATACTAACCTATGACTAATTTTGTCACGTTTTGTGCGACTACCTAACCTATGACTTTTTTTATCACATTTTGGACGACATACTAACCTATGACTTTTTTGACAGATTTTGGACGACATACTATACTATGACTTTTTTGACAGATTTTGGACGACATACTAAAGTATGACTTTTTTGTCAAATTTTGGACGACATACTAACCTATGACATTTTTGTCAAATTTTGGACGACATACTAACCTATGACATTTTTGTCACATTTTGGACGACATACTAACCTATGACATTTTTGTCACATTTTGGACGACATACTAACCTATGACTTTTTTGTCACATTTTGGACGACATACTAACCTATGACATTTTTGTCACATTTTGGACGACATACTAACCTATGACATTTTTGTCACATTTTGGACAACATACTAACCTATGACATTTTTGTCACATTTTGGACAACATACTAACCTATGACATTTTTGTCACATTTTGGACGACATACCAAAGTATGTCTTTTTTGACTAATTTTGGATGTCATACTATACTATGACTTTTTTGACAGATTTTGGACGACATACTATACTATGACTTTTTTGACAGATTTTGGACAACATACTATACTATGACTTTTTTGACAGATTTTGGACGACATACTAACCTATGACATTTTTGTCACATTTTGGACAACATACTAACCTATGACATTTTTGTCACATTTTGGACGACATACTAACCTATGACATTTTTGTCACATTTTGGACGACATACTAACCTATGACATTTTTGTCACATTTTGGACAACATACTAACCTATGACATTTTTGTCACGTTTTGGACGACATACTAACCTATGACTTTTTTGTCACGTTTTGGACGACATACTATACTATGACTTTTTTTGTCACGTTTTGGACGACATACTAAAGTATGACTTTTTTGTCACATTTTGGACGACATACTAACCTATGACTTTTTTGTCACGTTTTGGACGAGATACTATACTATGACTTTTTTGGCTGATTTTGGAAAACATACTATACAATGACTTTTTTTGACAGATTTTGGACGACATACTATACTATGACCTTTTTTGACAGATTTTGGACGACATACTATACTATGACCTTTTTTGGTAATTTTGGACCACATACTAAACTATGACTTTTTTGTCAAATTTTTGACGACATACTAACCTATGACCTTTTTTGGTGATTTTGGACCACATACTAACCTATGACTTTTTTGGCTGATTTTGGACCACATACTAACCTATGACCTTTTTTGGTGATTTTGGACCACATACTAACCTATGACTTTTTTGGCTGATTTTGGACCACATACTAACCTATGACTTTTTTGGCTTATTTTGGACCACATATTATACTATGACTTTTTTGTCACATTTTGGACAACATACTAACCTATGACCTTTTGTCAAATTTTGGACTACATACTAACCTATGACATTTTTGTCACATTTTGGACGACATACTAACCTATGACATTTTTGTCACATTTTGGACAACATACTAACCTATGACATTTTTGTCACATTTTGGACGACATACCAAAGTCTGACTTTTTTGTCAAATTTTGGACGACATACTAACCTATGACTAATTTTGTCACGTTTTGTGCGACTACCTAACCTATGACTTTTTTGTCACGTTTTGGACGACATACTAAAGTATGACTTATTTGTTACATTTTGGACGACATATAAAACCTATGACTTTTTTGTCACATTTTGGACGACATGCTAACCTATGACTTTTTTTTATCACATTTTGGACGACATACTAACCTATGACTTTTTTGACAGATTTTGGACGACATACTATACTATGACTTTTTTGACAGATTTTGGACGACATACTAAAGTATGACATTTTTGTCAAATTTTGGACGACATACTAACCTATGACATTTTTGTCACATTTTGGACGACATACTAACCTATGACATTTTTGTCACATTTTGGACAACATACTAACCTATGACATTTTTGTCACATTTTGGACGACATACCAAAGTCTGACTTTTTTGTCAAATTTTGGACGACATACTAACCTATGACTAATTTTGTCACGTTTTGTGCGACTACCTAACCTATGACTTTTTTGTCACGTTTTGGACGACATACTAAAGTATGACTTATTTGTTACATTTTGGACGACATATAAAACCTATGACTTTTTTGTCACATTTTGGACGACATGCTAACCTATGACTTTTTTTTATCACATTTTGGACGACATACTAACCTATGACTTTTTTGACAGATTTTGGACGACATACTATACTATGACTTTTTTGACAGATTTTGGACGACATACTAAAGTATGACATTTTTGTCAAATTTTGGACGACATACTAACCTATGACATTTTTGTCACATTTTGGACGACATACTAACCTATGACATTTTTGTCACATTTTGGACAACATACTAACCTATGACATTTTTGTCACATTTTGGACAACATACTAACCTATGACATTTTTGTCACATTTTGGACGACATACCAAAGTATGTCTTTTTTGACTAATTTTGGACGACATACTATACTATGACTTTTTTGACAGATTTTGGACGACATACTAAAGTATGACTTTTTTGTCAAATTTTGGACGACATACTAACCTATGACATTTTTGTCACATTTTGGACGACATACTAACCTATGACATTTTTGTCACATTTTGGACGACATACTAACCTATGACATTTTTGTCACATTTTGGACGACATACTAACCTATGACATTTTTGTCACATTTTGGACGACATACTAACCTATGACTTTTTTGACAGATTTTGGACGACATCTTGTACTATGACTTTTTTGACAGATTTTGGATGACATACTATGTTTTCCAATAAGACTTTGAGAGTGTTGCTCCAGATGGGTCTTTAACACACAATCCTTGATGTAGAAGACCAGTGTTCTATCCTTTAGGCCAGCAGGGATTACTGTCCAACGGACACATCTCATTATTGTCACATTTTGGACGACATGCTAACCTATGACTTTTTTATCACATTTTGGGCAACATACTAACCTATGACATTTTTGTCAAATTTTGGACGACAATGTGACGAAAAATTATGAGTTTTTTGGTGATTTTGGACCACTTACTATACTATAACTTTTTTGACTGATTTTGGACGACATACTCCACTATGACTTTTTTGATTGATTTTGGACAACATACTATACTATGACTTTTTTGGTAATTTTTTGGACTACATACTAACATCTGACTTTTCTGTCACATTTTGGACCACATACTAACCTATAACTTTTTTGTCAAATTTTGGACGACATACTAACATATGACTTTTTTATCACATTTTGGGCAACATACTAACCTATGACATTTTTGTCAAATTTTGGACGACATACTAACATATGACTTTTTTGTCACATTTTGGACGACATACAGAACTACGTCTTTTTTGACTAATTTTGGACGACATACTATACTATGACTTTTTTGGCTGATTTTGGACCACATATTATACTATGACTTTTTTGTCACATTTTGGACAACATACTAACCTATGACCTTTTGTCAAATTTTGGACTACATACTAACCTATGACTTGTTTGTCACGTTTTGGACGACATACTAACCTATGACTTTTTTTTTACATTTTGGACGACATGCTAACCTATGACTTTTTTATCACATTTTGGACGACATACTAACCTATGACTTTTTTGACAGATTTTGGACGACATACTATACTATGACTTTTTTGACAGATTTTGGACTACATACTAAAGTATGACATTTTTGTCACATTTTGGACGACATACCAAAGTATGACTTTTTTGACAGATTTTGGACAACATACTATACTATGACTTTTTTGACAGATTTTGGACAACATACTAAAGTATGACTTTTTTGTCAAATTTTGGACGACATACTAACCTATGACATTTTTGTCACATTTTGGACGACATACTAACCTATGACATTTTTGTCACATTTTGGACGACATACTATGACATTTTTGTCACATTTTGGACAACATACTAACCTATGACATTTTTGTCACATTTTGGACGACATACTAACCTATGACATTTTTGTCACATTTTGGACGACATACTAACCTATGACATTTTTGTCACATTTTGGACAACATACTAACCTATGACATTTTTGTCACGTTTTGGACGACATACTAACCTATGACTTTTTTGTCATGTTTTGGACGACATACTATACTATGACTTTTTTTGTCACGTTTTGGACGACATACTAAAGTATGACTTTTTTGTCACATTTTGGACGACATACTAACCTATGACTTTTTTGTCACGTTTTGGACGAGATACTATACTATGACTTTTTTGGCTGATTTTGGAAAACATACTATACAATGACTTTTTTTGACAGATTTTGGACGACATACTATACTATGACCTTTTTTGGTAATTTTGGACCACATACTAAACTATGACTTTTTTGTCAAATTTTTGACGACATACTAACCTATGACCTTTTTTGGTGATTTTGGACCACATACTAACCTATGACCATTTTGGCTGATTTTGGACCACATACTAACCTATGACCTTTTTTGGTGATTTTGGACCACATACTAACCTATGACTTTTTTGGCTGATTTTGGACCACATACTAACCTATGACTTTTTTGGCTGATTTTGGACCACATATTATACTATGACTTTTTTGTCACATTTTGGACAACATACTAACCTATGACCTTTTGTCAAATTTTGGACTACATACTAACCTATGACTTGTTTGTCACGTTTTGGACGACATACTAACCTATGACTTTTTTTTTACATTTTGGACGACATGCTAACCTATGACTTTTTTTATCACATTTTGGACGACATACTAACCTATGACTTTTTTGACAGATTTTGGACTACATACTAAAGTATGACATTTTTGTCACATTTTGGACGACATACCAAAGTATGTCTTTTTTGACTAATTTTGAGTGTCATACTATACTATGACTTTTTTGACAGATTTTGGACAACATACTATACTATGACTTTTTTGACAGATTTTGGACGACAAACTAAAGTATGACTTTTTTGTCAGATTTTGGACGACATACTAACCTATGACATTTTTGTCACATTTTGGACGACATACTTACCTATGACATTTTTGTCACATTTTGGACGACATACTAACCTATGACATTTTTGTCACATTTTGGACAACATACTAACCTATGACATTTTTGTCACATTTTGGACGACATACCAAAGTATGTCTTTTTTGACAGATTTTGGACGACATACTATACTATGACTTTTTTGACAGATTTTGGACGACATACTAAAGTATGACTTTTTTGTTAAATTTTGGACGACATACTAACCTATGACATTTTTGTCACATTTTGGACGACATACTAACATCTGACATTTTTGTCACATTTTGGACAACATACTAACCTATGACATTTTTGTCACATTTTGGACGACATACCAGTCTGACTTTTTTGTCAAATTTTGGACGACATACTAACCTATGACTAATTTTGTCACGTTTTGTGCGACTACCTAACCTATGACTTTTTTGTCACGTTTTGGACGACATACTAAAGTATGACTTATTTGTTACATTTTGGATGACATACTAACCTATGACTTTTTTGTCACATTTTGGACGACATGCTAACCTATGACTTTTTTTATCACATTTTGGACGACATACTAACCTATGACTTTTTTGACAGATTTTGGACGACATACTATACTATGACTTTTTTTATCACATTTTGGACGACATACTAACCTATGACTTTTTTGACAGATTTTGGACGACATACTATACTATGACTTTTTTGACAGATTTTGGACGACATACTAAAGTATGACATTTTTGTCAAATTTTGGACGACATACTAACCTATGACATTTTTGTCACATTTTGGACGACATACTAACCTATGACATTTTTGTCACATTTTGGACGACATACTAACCTATGACATTTTTGTCACATTTTGGACGACATACTAACCTATGACATTTTTGTCACATTTTGGACAACATACTAACCTATGACATTTTTGTCACATTTTGGACAACATACTAACCTATGACATTTTTGTCACATTTTGGACGACATACCAAAGTATGTCTTTTTTGACTAATTTTGGACGACATACTATACTATGACTTTTTTGACAGATTTTGGACGACATACTAAAGTATGACTTTTTTGTCAAATTTTGGACGACATACTAACCTATGACATTTTTGTCACATTTTGGACGACATACTAACCTATGACATTTTTGTCACATTTTGGACGACATACTAACCTATGACTTTTTTGTCAAATTTTGGACGACATACTAACCTATGACTAATTTTGTCACGTTTTGTGCGACTACCTAACCTATGACTTTTTTTATCACATTTTGGACGACATACTAACCTATGACTTTTTTGTCAAATTTTGGACGACATACTAACCTATGACTAATTTTGTCACGTTTTGTGCGACTACCTAACCTATGACTTTTTTTATCACATTTTGGACGACATACTAACCTATGACTTTTTTGACAGATTTTGGACGACATACTATACTATGACTTTTTTGACAGATTTTGGACGACATACTAAAGTATGACTTTTTTGTCAAATTTTGGACGACATACTAACCTATGACATTTTTGTCAAATTTTGGACGACATACTAACCTATGACATTTTTGTCACATTTTGGACGACATACTAACCTATGACATTTTTGTCACATTTTGGACGACATACTAACCTATGACTTTTTTGTCACATTTTGGACGACATACTAACCTATGACATTTTTGTCACATTTTGGACGACATACTAACCTATGACATTTTTGTCACATTTTGGACAACATACTAACCTATGACATTTTTGTCACATTTTGGACAACATACTAACCTATGACATTTTTGTCACATTTTGGACGACATACCAAAGTATGTCTTTTTTGACTAATTTTGGATGTCATACTATACTATGACTTTTTTGACAGATTTTGGACGACATACTATACTATGACTTTTTTGACAGATTTTGGACAACATACTATACTATGACTTTTTTGACAGATTTTGGACGACATACTAACCTATGACATTTAGGAAAAACTAACCTATGACATTTAGTTTTTCCTAAATGTCATAGGTTAGTATGTTGTCCCAAATTTGACAAAATTAACCTAGGAAAAACTGACCTATGAAATTTTTGTCACATTTTGGACTTAATACCAAACTATGACATTTTTGTCACATTTTTTTTCAGGTCTTCATAATAAATCTTGGAAATTCAGACCTGAAAAATGTTTTTTCCAAATGAAGAGCCAGAAAAAAAATCAGAAAAACAGCCTTTTTTTAGTTTAAGTGAATGCAATGCACATACTATACTTAACAGAGACACAAGAAAGCCATTCCTTTTCTGACCTTATTCATTCTTAATGTTCTTTACCTTTAATTTCATGATATAAGTAAATACACTAATTCATAAAAATCTGATTTGTATTGTATTGATTGACACCTTTAGCCACTAGTTGTCGTTGACAGTGAAGGTACAAACTTCAGCTGACTTCACAATAATAAAGTATGCACAGTTTGTAGCCCATAGTTCACCACTTGTCTTTAATGTTTATTTATCAAACACATTTTTCCCTCCAAAAAAAAACACAAACTCTTTCACCAGCATTTTTTTACATGATGTGACTGTCAATGCAGCCAAAGCAGCCATGATTCTAAAAGAGGAGTGCACACACACCCATCATCATCATCCCAGTGAGGAGCACACCTGCTCACACTGTCTGTCAGTGGAAATACTACAGCGGTACATGACGGAGGTTCACTCCCAACTGTCACCAATACTGTGACGGCTGGTGCCTTAAGACTACATTTACATCACACATGTACAGTTTGTTTTTGCAGAAGAATGGTAAAGGGGTAGTTGAGGATTCTTGAAGTGAGGATGTATAAGGTACTGTAGAGTCAGGGTTATACAGACTGAAATGTTGTAGAACAGAACAAAATTTCTACTTTGTTTTGATATGAATGGGAACAGCAGAGAAAATGTGATTATAGCCTTGTAAAGAAAGACCCACATCAAGTACCTTATATCATCCCTACTTAAAATGAAAAAGAAAAAACTGAACTGTCCTCCTATATTGTACATTTTGCCCCCCCACCATTCCTTGCATTAAACGTCTGCGTCCTTTTGTAGCACAAGAGCAACACACTCACGACTTCACTATCTGAACGTAAAAAGAAAGTATATCGTCTTTACAACTTCCCATGCTTCACAAACACGGGATCACAAGGCACCAAAAATTCACACAGAGCATTAAGATCAGCTCCAGAGATTCCCACGCTAATCTCTAACGTGCGTGAAAACTTTTGATAGTTTGACCACGTTTCTTGTAAAGGTTTTAGGCGTCCTCCATTATAGTCAAGAGTGTGGGGATATGAGGAAAATAAATGAGCGACAACAGTGTTGAAATTAAAAAGAAAAAAGAGAGTGACACATCAACCAAAGTTATAGCACTAGTCCCGCATTTGTCTCTGAAACATATGAATATGGGATTTGCTGAAACTCGTCTTCACATCCAGATTAAAAATCAATAAAGTTGTCTGTAGGGGAAAATACAGCAGCGTTGTAGTTTGAGTCTGTATCTCGCTCTGTGCTGTCAAAACTCTCATTGTCTGGTACAGAAGAGGATTGGGGCCAATTGTGAGTTTTTTTTGGAAAACACAGAATTCTGAGATTAAATAATTCTGACTTTAATCTAAGAATTCAAGCTGTTTATTTACTTCAGCCCACTGAGTGGGAGTGAAGTAATGTTTTTGGTGGCTCTGTGCGTGTGTCGGCTCTTGCTGTATGAGGCTCAAGAATTTCGACCCTGACGTGGATTTCAACATGCAACCTTCTGATCTGGAGTCAGGCGCTCAACTGTTGCGCCACAGAGTCTGTTACACATATAGGCCAACAGAGGCTTGTTGCATGAATGGGGTGGAATCTGTCATCCCCAATTGCCTTGTTTTTTACATGTGGCCCTAAACCTCTTCCGTAGCATGAAGCCGAATGGAACACAATAGGATGCCAACATGATGTCTGAATCATGAACCACGCAGATCATTAAGTGACAGGTTCATAAGCCAATAAATGTGGCTTTTTCTCTTATCTCCCCCCACCCAGTAAGTTTATTTATTTATTGAAGGCTATCAGGACAGATTTCCCAACAAATAAGATGTGTTTCAGTGTTTGTAACCAACGCAAATGCAAACTTAAGACGAAGCCTACCTACACAAGGCAAGAGCTGTGCTGAGTGCAATGGCAAAGAGGGTGTAGCATAGGGACGAACTGATCTGACACTCAGAGATCCATAAACCCTCATTGTCAAGTAAATGCTTTAGACCAAGTACCACCTGAGAAAATATTGCACTCTCAAAGTAACATAAAAATACAGTAGGGCTGCAAATAACGATTATTTTCATAATCAATTAATCTGTACACATTTGGTCCATAAAATGTCCGAAAATGTAGATCAGTGTGTGGAAATTACGACGTTCTTGAATGTCTTGTTTTTGCTAACAAGCCAAAATGATTCAGTTTTAATGGTTTCTTTGTTATATATGGAGCAAAGAAACCAGACGTATTCACATTTAAGAAGATGAAGAATGAGAAAACCTTCTCAATTATCAAAACAGTTGGCGATTAATTAAAAGTAATCAAATAAAAATCGAGGAATGGAATAATCGTTGCGGCCCTAGACTGCTGCAGGACGTCTTCTGTGAACACAGCAGTCTAACAGGTCTTTGTGCAGAGACGGCTGCCGTCACAACATGCGTTTGTCACGAGTATTAAATGCGTAAGTATCAACCTAGCGTCATATCAAAAGGTATAACACTGAGACTGTGACATAAGAAACAACAGATGCGAGCAAATGTGAGAGTGAACTTGTTCTTCCCGCTGTTCTGACAGAGTTGACGCATACACAGTAGAGGAGCAGTGAGTGAGGAGGAAACAGAAAACCCTGGAGATTGGAATTTGATGATTTTTGGATGATGTTGGAGAGAGATGTCAGGCGCTTCAGTCGTTGATCAGAGCCAAGATCATGCTGGGAAAACAAGGTGGGAAAGAAATGTGTTAAAATACACACCTGAGCGTGACAGAAGCACAATATTACTGTTTTCAGATATGAACAGTGCAGTGGAGAATGCGAAGAGAACTGGGTCCAATCATTATCTGAATGCAGCAGGGTCATTTTCTTGTTCACTAAATTCACACACAGCAATAAGAAGCAACGTGGAGTGGAGTGTCTTGCCAAATGATACATTGGCATGTAGACTAGGGGAGTCTGGAATCAAACCCACAACCTTGGAGTTAATAGACAACTTGCTCTACCACCGAGCTCTGTGGAGCAACACAGGAAATGCACTGTGGATTATCTGAAGTGTACATGAACATAATCCAGAGATTAGACTCAGGAACTGGCAGGAGAACATCCAGAGAACATCTAAAAGACTTTGCTGGACATTTTCACAGACACAGCCTCTGGAGAACGTTCTGACCTGAGCAAGTAGTATATGATGTAAAAAGGAAGCAGGTGTTTTCTTCTACAGGTGTTTGTTTAATACTACCTAAGGGTGAAAAGTAGTGAAAAGCAGGGATTTCTTTTATTTGACTGCTTTTCAAACCTGTAATGAAGTCTACATTTTCTGTAGATTGTCCAGAGGGGCTGAATGTGAGGATGTACGTCTCTGCAAAGGTGTTCAAAACATTCTCTGGAGATTCACGTGTTGGCTCCCTAGTCAAATCTCCTGGTGTTATAAATGTATTTGATACAGACAATTCCTCACTGGACCCAGTTTGCCAGACATTGTCCAGCGTTTGTGAAAATGGCATCAGTGATTACAGGACTTTCTGTTCACAACTAACAAGAGCAAATATGGAAACGAGAACAGCAGCATTTTCAAACTTCTTAATTTTATGTGCTCCAACTGGAAGGCATGCTGGAGCAAACATAATCTGACGTGCTATCCCCTATAAGATATACGTAATTACATTAAACAGTGTGATGCACTTCTTGGCTTTATATTTTGAACTTGAACAGGCTTTGAAGGTTCAAACAAATTACAGATTAAAAAAAAAGTGATGAAACACAGTAGCATGGATGTTTGCATCCGATGTGGTTGCTCTCACCTGTACAGATAAATGAAAAAGCAGAGCAGGTGGTAACCCAGTTTGATCATGGCCTCCTTCATGTGGGACTTGAGCTGACCACGGTTGTGGATCTCAGTCGGGTCAAACACGCCCATGTTTCCCATCGGAACCTTCAAGTGCCTGCAGGGACGAGAACAGAGAGCGTGAACCCGGGAGCCTATAACGCGGTTTTAGACTTAAGTCTGTTTTGTTAGAGAAAACACACCTGTAAATGTTCCAGGCTGCTACAGGCAGGTTGAGGAGGAAGATGAACCAGTGCATGGAGACTAACATGAGCACAGTGGAGAGACACTGGCCTATCATCTCTGGGATTACCCACTGGGGAAAAAAAAAATCACAATCAGAAATAATTTATCACAATATACGAATACACAAAACACAGCCTGATCAAACAATTAATATACTGTATATTTATATATTTTTTTGTCTTTGGTTGCTCCCTCTCTAGTGGCCACAGTGGATCATCTGCCTCCATCTTGTCCTTTCCCTTGTGTCCTTTTCTGTTACACCAACTGTCCTCTTCCTCAATGTCCTCTGTCCAATACTGTATAATGACTATCCCTCCTCTGCACGTGACCAAACCATCTCAACTGTGACTCTCTCCAAACTGTAACCTGAGCTATCCTTCATGCATGCTCATTTCTAATCCTGTCCATCCTGGTCACTCCCAATGAAAATCTCAGCATCTTCAGCTCTGCCACCTCCAGCTCCGCCTCCTGTCCTTTGGACAGTGCTACTGTCTCCAAGTCATACATCAAAGTAGGTCTCACTACTGTTAAGAAGACACTTTCACGTTTGCTGCTTTTGATCTCTATCGAATAAATTTAAACACAGACGTTGCATTGTATGTAAGATAATAGATCAGTGATATCCTTTTTGAGCAACTGTAACTTCCTGAGAAGACTTTGCCTTTGTTCTGCCACAACATTTAAACTGATAGTTGACTGGTGAGTGTGTGACTTACTTTGTTCAGCTTGGAGCAGCACGCTCTGGCGTTGATGTAGTCACATTCTAGATCAGATAGGGTGATAATCTGAGCTTCAAGTCAAGGTAATAAACACAGACACATGATAACAATGAGTGCACACACATTCGGTTCCTACACACTGGAGTGAGTGTGACACCGTTTGGCCCACACATCACACACAGACAGGTGCGTGTGTGTGTGTGTATGCTTCCATACCTTTGACTAAAATGGTTGAGAAGGAACTCTATACGACAATTAAATTAAAACTAAGAGTAAACGATGTAAGTCTCATAATATTAACAATCAGAATGCAAGAGGCTGATGAGCAGCTGTAAAAGATAAATGCATGTGTTGGCTCACACACATGGGATGATATAAAACATTTACTGTCACAATTATCATACCAAAAACATTTTATAAATTATTATTGGAATTATTGTAAAAATATGCAACACCTTCAGTCAGGGGCAGTCGGTATCAGTCCAATACTGGTCAAAATCACCAGGTTGGATATCGTGAAGATGAAAATGTGAATTCTGTCACAATCCAAACATCCAAAAAAATTAAATAAAAATCTACAGCAGCATTTTAGCTGAGTCATGTTGTGGGCTGTTTATTTCTTCTTTATGGGCGAAGAATATTTGTTTTTTAAATAGCTCAAAATGGTTAGCATGTTATGTTAGCAATGTAACAAAAACATGTCAGATTTTTTTGCTTCCAAGTAAAATATTTAGAAACCAGTACGAACTTCTTAATAGACAAAAAAACTAAAAACATTTGTTAAATAATTAGTATTTTTGAGGCAAAAAAGATAATAGCTTCATGTTTTGTGTCTCAAAGTGCATTTGCCCAAAGCAAAAAATAAAACTGATATGAAACTTTGGTATATTGACATTGAAGAAAATAATACTGAAATACATATTATTATTATTCTTAAAGTGAATAACAAGAACGTTAAAAAGGTATAATTTTAAATCAAAAGGTGTCACAAAACTGACAAAAGGTCCTTGACTGACAGGAAAGACAAGGCCCCCCCTTGTGGCACTTGAAACTGAATCACCAAGACTGTATGTATGTCAGCGAGCATTTTCATGTCACTTGTGTGAAATATTAACACTCTCCTCCGTTCACACTTATCACGATAATGTTATTGTGTGATAATATCGTGTTATTAACTTTAACTGAACTTAAAAAAACAAACAACAAAAAAACAACCACCACCAGCAGCAGCAGCAGTGAGAGAGGAGCGGGTTCACCGTGAGCCTGTATCTTATGCCACTTTACCACTAAATGTTCCCAGCGCGACTCAACTCGCCTCGGTACGGCACGGTTATTTTGCTTTTATAACCGTTTGCTTTTTTAACCATTGACCAACCTCTTAGTCGGACTGCAGGCTCACGGTTGTTATGAACGCCCCTCTTCACACCGGCCTCACCGACACTTGAAAGTCGGCGGACCACCGCTCAGGGAGCTCGCCTCATTACAACTCAAGACTCCGTAGCGATGACGGCCTTTAACAACAGCCACAGTAACATACGGGTCGAAAGGATACGAAGTAAACGGAGAGAAAAATCAGTGCGCAGCAGTCCACCAGCGAGAGAATGAACACTGCCGCCTCCATTTTCTTCTTCCGTCACTGACATACGGTCATTTCCGGCCAAGGCTCAGCGCTTAGGAGGAGCGAGCGACTTCATGAGCGTGGTGCTGCACCCTGGCGGACGGGGAGGGAAACTTTTTTTTAATAAACACACACACAGTTACGTCGAAACTGGGAATTACGTCACACTACATGACTTGGTTTCCACAGAATACAAGGCAGATGTATTACATATTGAATAACAAATTATTAGGAATTCAAGAAGTGAAAAAAAAATGCACACATAAAAAATAAAAGCAGCGAGAGAAACCAAAGACAGGTTATCTGGTAGTTAATGTAAGCAATAATACGAGGTTTGCTACAATTCCAACTAATCTAGTCCATTTAATTAACCACGGACACAATTGGATATGAAAGGAAAAAAGTGCTAATAAAAACACTTTGAACCACAGATTTCACATCTGTTTTTGAACTCATCTGAAGTCCTCATCAGGACAAGGTCACTGCTTATTTATACCAAAAAACAAAAGCCTAAAGGTAAACACACACATTAATCCACAAATTCAACTCTTATCTAAACAGTCATGTTGTTATTTTTGTGTTAACAGAAACCAAGAAAATCACAGTTGTGTGCCCGTTATTCAAAATAAAAGTTATTTGGTTTTCATAGCTGTAGAAAAGGCCTCTTAATATGTCATTTAGTGAAGGGCCTTGCTATCTTGTGTTAGCAAGGTCCTCAAACTGAGGTACATGAACTTCTTCTGGTGGCACGTGGAGGAAAATCAGAAATCCTGTTCCACTGTTTACAGCCTATTTACGCCACTGTATTTTAACGTTGGTGATAATGGTGTCACTTTGAGAGCTGAATATTTTCTCAGGTGGTACTTGGTATAAAAAGTGAGAACCACCGCTGTCCCAAAATTGGTCAGTACTGAGAGAAAGATCTTACTTTCCACACAACTGCAGATTTCCACTGTGATCAGCATCACTCTATTAATACAAGGAATGCCTGTTGTGCCTGTCTGGTGGATGAATAACTGTCCAACAGTTTGCTTGACAGGCTTTAAATTTGGCAGGTGACTTACTAAAGGCTTCAAAGTATGCTTTGTATGATTTAATGTGATCATGATCATCATTTTTTAACATCAAAGGAATAAAAAAAAAATTTGGGCACAGCATGGATGGTAAAAGAGATCACAGACGATTAAAGGATCACAATGTCTCCATCTATTTGTTCGAGGTCTGTCTGTTAACCACATACATGTCCCCACAAAGCCTTATGTCCCTCATCCGTACACA
This sequence comes from Solea solea, assembly GCF_958295425.1. Classification (NCBI taxonomy): domain Eukaryota; kingdom Metazoa; phylum Chordata; class Actinopteri; order Pleuronectiformes; family Soleidae; genus Solea; species Solea solea. Next base: position 22,046,164 of record NC_081146.1, read on the forward strand.
CTGGACCTTTAACTTTCTGAGTCAGAAAACAAACATCAACTTCTTGGCAGAAGTATTGCAAATTAAACATTACAATGCACCTCCCTCTTGTCCAATCATCAGATATAGGAGTGTGTCTTCAAAGTAAATTCAGACTTTATTGGTTATTTCCTGCTGATTTAGAATGAAATCATCAAAAAGTGTGGTTTCTATCAGTCACTCTTTTGCTTACTTTAATAACTTTGTTCCCCTTTTGCAGCTATAACTGCTTCCACACTTCTTGGAAGAAGTGTATGTGAATTTGTGTCCATTTATTCTGTAGAGCAGTGATAAGGTCAGGCACTGATGTTGGACGAGAAGACCTGGCTCACAATCTCTGTTCCAGTTCATTCCAAAGTTGCTCAATGGGGTTGAGGTTTTTCTTTGTTTCATTCCCTACGTACTCACGTGAATACAGTAGAACAATATTTCTGATATTTCTGCAAATACCACCAGTGCACGGTTATAATAGTTTGGGATTTTTCATTAATTTTAGTTCTTATTTAGTTTTGACTTTTTGTTTTTAAAATTAGTTTTAATACATTTAGGTTTTATTAGGTTTTATTTTTTGTAAACGCTTATGGCGTGTTTCCACCAGCACAGGACGGCGCGGCATGGCGCGGCACGACATGAAACAGCACAGTTAAGTTGCTGAGGCGATACTTTGCATGACGTCACAGGAAGAGACGTCCAACACAAGAATCAAGCCGAACAATGCCGAAACTGTAGATCAATTAAAAAATACTTAACAATCCTAATTTTTTATTTTGTAACGTTTGTTTTTTTAAATTATTGCTCTATTTATATTTTAAACTATATTCCTGGTGGTTAATTAATTGGTGGTCACTATGCATAACCACTATATGGACAAAAGTATTTGGACAGTTTTGCAAGACAAATGTGAAACAACAATTCAGGGGGGGGAAAAAAATAAAAAATAAAAAGGCATTCATATACAGTGCTCAACAAATGTATTAGACCACAACCCTGCCCAAAATGAACAGCATTTTTAATTATCAAAATCATTGTTTATGTTTCTGTAATTGGTTCATACCCCAGTATGTAGAAGCTCTTTAACGAAATGATATTTTTAATGCTAAAATGTAATTGTAATTGTTATCCATGAATTTTTAAATTTACTAAATAACTACTACTAAATTAAACAGAATTAATAGTAAAGCATGTTATTATTTCTTGATAAAAATGTCAAATTATAGTTGTTTACTTGCATTCCTGAACAGAAAAATGTGATTCTTATTAGTTAGCCCGGTGAGCTGGGTCAAATTTGGGTATAAAAAGGTGAGTTCAGTTTGCCAAATAAACAACAAAAACAGGTTCTAAAATATTCTAAAAGAATAAAAGAGTTCTAAAATGTTTTTATTACAGGTGGTGTAATACATTTGTTAAGCACTGTATTTGTAAAAAGTCTTGATTCAGACCTTTTAAGTGTGAAGGGTATTTCATTTTTTGTTTGTCACCCCTGCTCTGTTTTATCTGATCATAAATGCAATGGGACGTTTGAAGATGACACAGCGTTGAAAACACAACACCATGTGATGACAGCTGCCTCTACAGAGCAGTGACTCACCTGCTGTCAGTCATGAAGAAGTGGGCAGGGCTGCAGGGGAGAATGTGAGCGGAGTAAGGTGTGAATGAGGAAGGAGGAGATGATTTTTTTTCCTTAGCCTTGGGAGGATGCTTAAAAGGGAGAGTATCACTGAGCCAGTGGAGAAACACCAATGAGAGGGAAAAAGACAGCGAGGAGAGCGAAACACAGTGAGGACAGTGATATGGCTGCGTTTACTCCCATTCTTTATTTTCACATCACCGTTTTCCTAATTCTTGTGGAAATAGGACATGCTAGTGAAGAGGATGTCCAAGTCATGGAAATTACAGCCCCGGGAGATTTCATCATCGGCGGACTCATGCCATTTCATGAAGATGTGGACAAAAGGGAGCACAGTTTTAAACCCCACCGCCAGGAATGTATCAGGTGAGATCATCATTATCAAATACTGAACAAGAAACATGTGTAAAAAACCTGGCACACCTGGAATAATATTACAAATATTGTTAATTTATAAGAGGAGTAAAACCATCCCTGTGCTTTTTATATTATCGTACATATTACCAAAAAGAAAAAAAAATCAATATCATAAAATAAAGACAAGAACATGATCAGAATACAGAATATTAGGGAATTAAAATGAATGGAGTTTGTGTGATGATAAGATGTGATAAGAAGTAAGAGAATGAAATGAAATCAAATTAAATATTAATAAAAATGTCAAAGTCCTATGGTTATTGTCTTGTTTTCAAGGTGTTCATAAGAACTGTTAAAACAAAAACTAAAAGAGAGGGAAAAAAACAGAACGCAAACACAGATCTTTGACTCAGAAGTTGAGGATAAAAATGAATGTGAGGTTATTCTCATCTTTAAGATATTAACTGGATATTACTTTGGAAACAGCATGGTATTACTTTTAACCACACTATTACTGTTTTACCCAAGCTATTACTTGGATATTACATTATAAATAAAATGGTATTGCTATGATATTAATAGTATCCTGTTATTAGGTTATTGTTATTTATTAACTATTATGTTATAGCCAGGGTAACTGAATCTTAATGAGTCATTACATACAAATAACATACTGACATTACATTATGGTATATTTAGTCTTTATGACTGATGAATATTCATCATCAATAATCACACGCTCCACATTGTCCATAACAGAGAAGCCCTAGGTTGCATGTGCAGACGTATACTGTATGAATAACAAAATGGGACATCTTGTTTGATCAGACATATTTACAATAACTTAGATCATTTTCCTACAACAAGAAATATAGGATTTGATAAATGGAAGTTATTTTATAGCCCACTCTGCAACGTCCAGGCCCCACCAGTGGGTCACAGCCCAGTTTTTTGATGCAGTTTGTTTAAGATTCTGCTGCTTAAACTTTAATGTAAAAATGTTCATTACAATGTTACATCAGCTTCCACCTCTTTCACAAGCCTTTAACGGCATCGTACACCCTTTCATCAAGGGCTGGAATTTGCTCCGAGCAGAAACAAAGAACGTGAAATGCAAGCTTTGGAGAATGCTGCAAAGTGGGGTACAATGTTAAAAACCATAGGCCTCATTCACCAATATCTGCTTCTGTTTTTTGTTACATAAGTTGACACTTATTCAACTGATAGGTCCAATTAACTAACTGCCAGTAAATTATAAGTTGTTCTTCAAGTGTTTCCAACCTTAGGCCTACATAAAACACTTATTGTGTGTGTTTACGTGCATGGAAAAAAGTCTGATTTCAGTCAGATTAGAATATAATTCAGTTTTCTTAATGTCATACCTTGATATTGCAATTCATAGTCCGATTACTCCTGCATGTATACGCTTAGTCGGACAGGAGTCAGACTCGGTGTTCCTCCCCGGTCTTTGACCTGTAAGAAGGCGACATATAAACTGCAGTGCTGTTGCCGGAGATCATACTCCGGCAGCGTCTTTCTGCAGACAACAAAGCAACCACAAGAGCCATGCTCGATCTTATTTGTATCACGATGTACAGCAGGTATAAAGCATACAGAACCACAGCGTGAGCCATCAATATCTTAACGTTCAAGTAAACAAATCGGCCAGTCAAGCCTTTGTAGTTCTCGCTTTCAATCATGTTGGAATAGAAAAGGGCCTTCCTCAAACTGTTGCATAGCATTGTCCAAAATTGGTGTGCTGAAACAGTAAGTTTGCCATTCATTGGAGATAAGGGACCTAGCCCAAAGCCTAATTGAAACACCTGAGGTCAGTACTTAACAGGTGTGGCCAAATACTTTTGTCTATATAGTGTATCTTATGCTGTATGCCCTGAATCTATTATTTGAAAAACATGTGGTGATTCTGCATTGTTCCCACAGGTTTGAAGAAAGAGGCTTGGCAAAGTCTCTGACAATGATCAATGCTATTGAGGTGATGAACAGATCCCCGATGCTCACTGCTGTGAACGTCACTCTGGGCTACAAGATCCTTGACTCCTGCTCTGATGTCAACACAGCTCTGAGAGCCACAGAATTGGTCATTCATGAGGACCGTCACGATACAGACAATGTCTCCTCCGCCTTTATCCAGCCAGTCATGGCTGTTGTAGGTGCCACTTTCTCTGAAATATCCATCGCCATCGCCAGACTACTGACGCTCAAGATGATTCCCCAGGTAAGTTCCTGAGGAGAGCAAGGATAATGCTTCTAAAGCCCTATGGCAGCACTGACAGACAACGCTGTTACCTGCAGGCAACTGAAGCAACAGAACTGGCTTGTAGTGATAGATGATAAACATCAGCAGCTGTCAGCTGAGGCATGTAGAACACCAAAGATCACCAGGAGCATTACAGCTACAATAGGCACGATTGTTTGGCATAATTGTTCAATAATCTCATGCTAGCATTTACGCAACATGTTCATCAAATGATCCAAGAGAGAAGTAGACTTCTGCACCACCACTAGTAGTTAGTTAGTTTACTTAGTTTACAGTGACCAAGCACAGGACAGCTCAGAGAGAGAGGGTGCTCCTATTGAAGGTGAAAAAGTCACAATAAAACTTGTGTCACTATCATCAGAGTTTAAGAGATGGAGAAATACCCTCATCATCTGCCACCAAGTGGTAACAAATAGTGATGTCACCCATTAGACTCTGAACAGCCACTTGAAAGTGTCAATTTGCAATTTGGCCAGTGCTATGTCAGAATACATGTCGGGTGTGGTGGGATTTTTTTTCCGGTATCCCACAACACTTGACCCAGTCAGAAGCCAGAAGTCCAGAAAGAGACAGTCCTGATCGTGAGGTTAGGTCTTGTTGTCGGTGAATAACAACGCTTTTCCACTACTGTCCGAGCACGACTCGGCTCAGCACTGCTCCACTCTACTCACTTTCTTTTGCTTTTCCATTAGGGATAGTACATGGTACTTTTTAGTACTTGCTCTGGTGAGGTTCCAAGCAAGCTGAGCTGATACTAATGGCGTATTTCCACCAGCTCTACTCGCCTCGCCTCGGCATGACACGGCACGGTTAGGTTGCATCTCCACTACTATAAAAAGTACCTACTCAACGTGGGCGAAGTCATCGCTGCACAGCTGCGTGAAACTGCGGTGACTTTGTTTTATACGCGACACACACACACACAAACTAGTGACTTTACACCAGACTCCTGGTAGTTGTTGGAGATCAACCCACGTTTTTATAATTGTTAAGTAGTTTTAACTTATCTACAGTTCAGCACTGTTCGGCTTGATTTCTGTCCACACATCTCCGAAGTACAGTACAGACTCCACAGACTACAGCGGCAGGGTCTGTGATTCTGCCTTCGATCGACGGTGCTGTCCCTAAATACACAAGACTCCTCCACCTACTCAGCACGCCTTTGGAACCTCATCGGAGCAGGTACTAAAAATAGTACCTTGTACCAGGTACTATACTAGTGGAAACACTACTTAAACCGTGCTGTGGCGTGGCGAGTTGAAGCGAGTAGAGCCGGTGGAAATATGCCAGTCGAAAGACTGAGAGTGTCAGCACTAGAAGAGTCATGAGTGCAACGTCCAACACAGGAATCAAACCGAACAATGCTTAAAAATCCTGAACATACAGCAAGGACATTTAGCAACCGCACTGCCAAAAGCCGGCAATTGCAAGCTGCATTACAAGCCCTTCCACCATATTTCAGTTAAGTGACTGTGTCTATGCTCAGGTCATGCAGGAAGTACTGAACTAATCTTTTTACTTGACTGATTCTAATGATTCAGTACACCAAAAATAAGTGGTCAGGCACTTACACCTGGCATTTTAAGGCCAGGTGTAAAGGCGAGGAAGTACAACAAAAGATGACATTGTTGATAGCAGCTTTAAATTTATCAATGTTTTTCTTCTCTGCAGATCAGTTATTCATCAAGTGCTGTCATTCTGAGTGATAAGAGCCGCTTCCCTGCCTTCATGAGGACCATTCCTAATGATTTTTATCAGACAGCTGCCATGACAACACTGTTCAACATCAACAACTGGAACTGGGTGGGAATAGTGCTCACAGATGGTGATTATGGCCGATCAGCTTCAGAACAATTTTCAATCCAGGCTCTTGGTAAGGGCATCTGTGTGGCCTTCTCATTAATTATACCTCAGTCTGTGATTGGTGAATATACCCACTATGCAATTGAGATTGCTGCCGCCGTGATCCTCAACAATACCAAGGTACAGGTCATTGTGTCCTTTGCCAGGTCAACTCATATTAAGTGTCTTTTCGAGGAGCTGAAGAATCAGGTGCTGAGAAGAGGACTTAACAGAGAGTCAATGAGAAGAGTGTGGGTGGCCAGTGATAGCTGGTCCTCTTCCCCCTCTGTGACAAGGAATGTATCTCTGAGGGACATAGGTCACATTGTGGGCTTCACCCACAAACATGGAGATTCAACATCGTACAAACAATACTTAAGCAAGCTGCAGAAAGCTGGACATGAATATGCAAAGAATAACCCTTTCCTGCAGAAGTTCTTCATGCTGCTTAGTGCTGCAGGACATAGAGACACTGAAGTGGTGTCTGAAGCTGTGAAAATCCTTAGAAATCAAATTGGTGTTGACACCATCTTAAGTATTGAGATGGCGATTAGTGCCATTGCTCAGGCTGTGGCATCCATCTGCAAGAGCAAAGACTGCAAAGGACCAGACACAGTGCAACCCTGGGAGGTAATTATGCATGAGGAGTCTGTGTGTGTGGTACCCAGCCAGCATGTCAATGTGGGCCCCATAAGGATTATATTATACGGACTGACAATATGGGTCCCAAGTGGGTTTTGCCCACTTTAAGCTCATGCCCACTCTTGGCTACTTGGGTAATAAGTGGGCAAATTATACAGGTCCCATATGGTTTCAGTGACATGGACAAACACAGGAGGGACCACCGTGGAAACCATTGACAAACCCGCTGTGGACCCATATTGTCAGCTCGAATATAACCCTTATGGAGCCCACTGACATGCTGGGTAAGGTTAAATTCAAAGCTCATAGAAATTGAATTTAGTGGCCAGTATGGGGGGGCACATAAAATACATTTGAATACTAACCACACTAACTATATATACAGGGTTGAGTGAATGTGATGTCTGTTTCTCACACGTGTAGAACTGTTGTTACAGGTTAGTTTTCCTTTCTGTTTTTCATATTTCCCACAAACCACTTCCTCACTGCCTGCTGGACTTGATAAATATAAATAATGAACAAAAGCTTAATCCAAATGTCCCGCAGCTGTATAATGTACAATGTATGAATTAAGTTTCCTAGATGTCTCTCAGTTCATCAGCCTGACAGGAAGCCTTAAACAAGAAAAACTAAGGGATGGGTAACATTTTTATCGCTGACAATACTGATACCAATACAATATTGATATTTTTATTGATACTTTAACGCAGAGTTTTGGTGGAGAGTGTACATCACTCACCACAGGCAACTTCACTGTGACAATCTTTTACAATAAACATGCCGACATCCCTGTAACAACATCTTTTTTCTCTTAGTCATGCTGTGTTTTAGCATTTATGCACTTTACTGCCATGATGAGTAAAAATCACAGCGTCATTATCATTAGAGGGCAGATGGGAAGCAGAAATGTAAGCAAACTGAGCCAGCATTTCATGATTTTCAAATGTTTATTATAAATAGCGGTACCTTTGTCCAGATCATATTGATATTCCTCGATGCTAATTCCTTATCCTTGAACCTTAACCTTAACCTTTACCCTTAACCTTTTCAGTACCTATTTGTTTCTGCAACAGGCTGCCATGTAAACTGTGACTTATGTAAAGTCAAGATGAAGTGGTTTAGATACTTAAAAAATTTAATCTGAAATGTCATGCAGTTGCTGGATGCTCTGTGGATGGAAGAGTTTCAGCTCAATGGAGAGACCTATAATTTTGACCAACTGGGTGACATCAACCTGGGCTATGATTTGACAATGTGGTGGTCAGATGGCAACAAAGTACACGTGGACGATATTGTAGCCGAGTACCACCCACAAACCGACAGCTTCACCTACACCTCCAACAGCTTCACTCAGCAGTTCATAGACCTGAAGGTAAGCTGTCATTTTACTGCCATTACACACACATACACAGAACACTACAGCTAAATGTAGATATGTATGTATATATATATATATATATATATATATATATATATATATATATATATATATATATACATAAACACACATAAGTAGTTAAGAAGAGTTTTATAGTCACAGTGTTTCGCTGCTTTCCTCAGCACATCATCTCAAAATGCACCAACAGCTGTGTTCCTGGAGAGTTCAAGAAAACAGCAGAGGGTCAGCACATCTGTTGTTATGAGTGCATCAACTGTACTGAGAACTACTACTCTAATATGACTGGTAAGTGTGTTACTTTATTTTAAGTTGGGTATATACTTCTGGGTAGTATAATCAGTTACTGACAATAAACCCTCCTAAACATTACACAGCTGACGTTTAAACCAGGTTGGATTAAGTTCTCAGTGAGCCTGCATATAACTGTACCTGTGCTTGTGCTCCATCATACCTGCAGATATGGATCAGTGTCTGAGCTGCGACACAAGCAAAGAGTGGTCAGCCGTGGGCAGCTCCAACTGCACCCGCAAAGTCCTACTCTTCTTCTCCTGGGACGACAGCTTTGCCATTGCTCTTCTGTGCTTTTCTGCCCTGGGCATCCTCCTGGTTGTACTGGTGTCCGCTCTGTTCCTACATCAGCGTGACACTCCTGTGGTGAAGGCTGCCGGAGGGCCACTGAGCCAGGTCATCCTGTTCTCGCTGGTCGCTAGTTACATTAGTGCCATACTTTTCGTAGGTGAGCCCAACAAACTCCAGTGTAAGGCTCGACAGGTGGTCTTTGGGATCAGCTTCACTCTGTGTGTCTCCTGCATCCTGGTCAAGACCCTGCAGATTCTGCTGGCCTTCCAGTTCAACCCTGCAGTGCAGCAGGTTCTGCGGAAGGTCTTTCAGCCTTACGTCATCGTCAGTCTCTGTGTGTCCCTGCAGATATGTCTCTGCATCTCCTGGCTGGTCCTCAGAAGCCCGTATGCTCACTTTATCATGCAGCCAACCACTCTGCTGGAGGAATGTCATGAGGGCTCTTACTTGGCCTTTGCGGTGATGTTAGGCTACATAGCTCTGCTAGCTTTTGTTTGTTTCATCTGCGCCTACAAAGGACGAAAACTTCCACAGAACTACAATGAATCTAAGTTCATCACCTTCAGTATGCTGCTCTACCTCATCGCCTGGACGCTCTTTGTCCCCGTCTATGTCACCACTTCAGGGGTGTACCTGCCAGCTGTGGAGATGGGGATCATTCTCATGTCTAACTACGGCATTCTCTGTTGTCATTTCTTCCCAAAGTGCTATGTAATCCTTTTTAAGAAGGAACAAAACACTAGGTCTGCTTTCAGAAAAAATTTGTATGAATATTCCAGCAAAACCTCAATTTCTGCCTCAGAGTCTGAAAGTCCGGTGATGGACAAACAGTCCACTAATTTGTCTTTCATCAGTGTTTCATCACTCTCTGTATATGCAGTTAGCCCCGACAAAGCTGAAGAGGGGAAGAAGTGCTGCGACATGACCAGCTGCACAAGTCTGTGCAGAGACTCGATGCGACGCCGTTCCAGAAGAAGCAGCATATAACTCTCATCATTTAAAAATGGGTTCTCTGTGGGATGTTTGGTGTGGTTGTATGTGGGACTGACATACAGGATAAACATAGTTTCCACCAAGCAGTGCAGTGCACTGAAGTTCAGCTTGACATGAAATGGTACGTCCTGATCTGGCTTGCATTTCCACTGCAGGGTGTGTGGGCCTCATGGTGATACACTATATGGGCAAAAGGATTCAGACATCTGACCATTATACCAACATGGACTTTAATGACATAATCAAATAGATATACAGGAGTTATAGTAACTACCCCTGGCATGTTTAGGGGTAGTTGCTGGTCATATGCTTGAGATGTGTAGATATTGTATATATTAGGTAAGACTATTGTTAAGTGGCAAGTGGTTAACTGGCCAGTGCAGAAACACACTACTACAACTGTTGTTTTGCTTAATTTATAATGTAACCTATAAATACATATCTACTGAATACATGTACTGAGACTGCCCCACACTGGGAAATGAAGCTACACTCTTGTTGTGAAGAATCATTACCTTACTTTTTCTCAGGCTTTTAAATGTGTGGTGTGGTCAAAATTGACTGTAACAGCAGTGCCTATCCAGTATTAATAATATAATGTATTGTTTTATGTTATGTAAGATCAGGAACTACATTGCATTATGCATTTTGCCTGTAATGTTAGTGCTAGAGTGAAGGAGTGATATGAAGTCAGATGTGAGATGAGGTCTCACGTTTGTGGTCCTTAAGAGGACCAAGCTGCACTGATGTAACTGCCCTCATGCTGGTGAAATACCAACAACTGTGCCTGAAAAGGGATGCACAATATTGGACTTTTTGCCTACATGCAATATGCCAATATATTGGTAGGGCTTGGGCTGATAACCAGTACCAATATATATAGATTTGGTCTGCAGATTTTGGTGTGTTTGCTGATATTCGATAATACATTTAAAGCCAATACCTGCTGATACAGATATACTGCAGATAATATTGTGCATCCCTAGATTTTAGCCACATAGCAAAAGGCCTACCTAAGAAAATCTACACCACCTTAAATGTAAGCTATCTTTACAATGTTATCTTACTCCTCCTGCAACTAATTCTTTAGAGCAGTTGTTCTCAAACTTACCACTGGTGTCTGGAAGAATAAGTTCAAACTTGATTTTTGGAAAAAGTGACCACAGTAGAACATCTTCATCTTTTTTTCTGTCATTACTGTGACAGCCTTCGATGCTGACTCTACCCTTTTCAGTGCAATGATATCCAATCAAGCAGGAATTCTGGACAATATGTTGCAAAAAACAATAAAAGAAACAAAACGAGGTGCACCAATAACAACATTTGCGTGTTTGTGAGTCAAAACGGTCAAAACTGAACCTTCTTTTTGATTTTGCGTGACAAAGTTGTCTGAGGACGTTTTAGGAATGAGGAAGATAGAACAAAAGTGACACAGTCACAAAGTCTAGACAATTGTTATTGGGCAAGACACTCCACTTCAACTAGCCCCTGATGACTATGTTGTCAGTGTGTGAATAGATGATTGATAAAAGCGAGTGTGTGGGTGTGTGTGTGTGTGTGAAGTGAATGGGTGAAATGAGGTTAAAGTGACTCTTGGTTTAAAGTGCTTTATGTGGCCATTCAAACAAGAAAGTCTCCGTGGATGCAACAGACGAAGGTGCTTGTCACTGTTACATCACTTTTCAAAGGATCGGTTCTGATCATTTACTAAAACATTTTCTCAGCTTCAAGATTAATGTTTATTCCTCCATCATGTAAGGCAGGGCAGTTTGTAAAGCTTATAAAACACTAGATTTTACTTTTGTTACAGCATTTGACGAGGAGTTTTGCTATTGTATATTATAGACACGCCTGAAAATCCTGAACACAAGACTGGAGGGACACTCTTTTCAGCCTTAACACCATAATTCTTTACTCCACAGTGGTAATTAATTTCACATGTTCTCAGCCACTTTTCTTAACATATAGAATGTGTGAAGACAAAAAACTGCATTTGCTTTACACAGACAAAACTAGGGAAGAGTAAAATGTAGGGTAAGGATAACTGCTTTCCTCATACGTTAGCTACTTTATTCAAAGTTATTTAATTTCAAAGGGACAATCGATGGCAACTGTCCAGCTCCTAACCAAGGACCAATTGTCTGCAGATGTAAAAACATTCCTATGAGCACCTGCAAAGAGAAACACGAAAGGAAGGAAGAGTAAATGAACCAAAAAAACTGGCAGAGAGCCAGGTGTTTTCCAAAATTGAATCATTCAAGTTAACTTCACCAGTTGCCAGCTAACTCGAACCAACATTGGGTCTGTTAGGAGATGAGCAACCGAGACAACGCCCTTCTTCAATAAAACAAAACATACAACAGTTAATCCCGAACAGTTGCAAGCAAGTACGTTGATTGGACAGGAGGCATTCCATGAGTGATGCCGATATTGACAAAACTACTACAAAAATAAAAGATCTTCCCACACCCAACCTCATTGAACTTAATAACAAGGACATTATACCTTAATTTCAATAGAACAGGACTTCACGCACACACTCATCTAGCCCTACTGCCCTGGTGCGTAGGTACTGTACATGTAACTTTGAGGTTACATGAGGGCTCGCTTTGGACGAAGCCGGATTCCCTCAGTCATCACATCCCTCAACAACCCACCCCACTGAGTGTAATCAGAACTGCTTTATGTGTAAGGGTGGTGGTAAAGTCTGTTACATTTATTATGTGAAGTCTTGTTAAGTCTTTTGCTGTTGTGTTTGTTAAACAAGTGCAGTACTGTGAAAAAGAACAAAAAAGCACAATAAAGTCAAAGTCAAGTATGCTGAAGAGACATTTTTCCAGGATTAACACTGGAATATGCTCCCAATGTCCCACTGGAGATCATGACGTGAGGGGGCAATTTTCATGTGCATTTTGCACATCGGGAACTCGTATTTGCCATTATTTCAATAGCAAGTGAAGGCACCTTTGTACCCTTCCGGGCTATGTGGGTGCTAAGTTTCAGTTGCATGGATCTCACATTGGAATGCCATGTGGGCAAACCTGCTTGGGGTCACCATGGAAATCATGGACAAATGTGCTTGGGACCCATATTGTCAACCCGAATATAAACCCTTTGGACATGCTGTGAGTGTTTTTAAGGAAAATCAAATGAGAGCGAGTGCTGTTATTCTGAATATCATCATGGCTGTGATGTGCTCATGTCTGTCTCATGTGATATTGCTGACATACACTCATTTGCCACTTTATTAGCTACATATGACACCTAATTTGGATGTAACAAGTGGTTATCTGAGCTTCTTCTGCGTTTCTGTATTTTTTTAGCCATTCTCCTCTAGAATCGACATGGCATTTTCAATCAAAGAACTGCTGCTCACTGGATATTTTCTCTTTTTTGGACCATACTCTTTAATCTGCAGAGATGATCGTTTCTGCGTCTGGCACCAACAACCAAATCACCATATCTATCCCATACAGATGCTTAGTTTGAACTTCAGCAGCTCATATTAACCATGTCTCCATTATGCACTGAGCGACTGCCATGGCTGATTAGATATTTGCGTGAACCAGTGAAAACAGGTGTACCTAATAAAGTGGCCAGTGAGAGTATAGACACTAAAAAAAACGGTTAAAAAATGGTTTATTCGTATTACAAACTTTCACCATCCTGAAGCCTAGAAACCTGCGAACGCAGCCTGAGGTGAATGTGACAGCAGTGCCAAACTGGTTCCTCCAGGTTGTGAATATGAGTAAGCCGAGTGTTTGGGATCTGCTCAAAAGACAAGCATGGTAAAATAACACTTAATGTTCCAGACGAATGATGAGGTACAATTTTAAACAAACAGACTGCGCCATGGGAAACTCTTCAATGTTTGCATTTACTGTGAATCTCATGTAGGAATTAAAGAAAGAACTAAAATTAACAATCACTTGGTCAATTAAAGGTAAAAAACAGTGGGCAATTTTTTGTTGTTAATTGAATAATGATAATCTCTTTCTGAGATCAACCTCTTTGTTCTCTTGATTCATCTGTTCGAGTGTAGGCAGGGACACCACAAAGCTTTAACTTCATTAAAAAAACATTAAAAATGACAATGAAATTAAAGAAAAAGGATATATCGCCAGATTATGATGTGGTCAGTGAGCATGAAAAGGTAAACAGCCTGAGGTGCTGCATGTCATCGAGTTTCACCCTGAAAATCCCCAGCTCGGAACTTGTCTCTCAAGTTGCACAACGGGAAGAGGTTTAGGAAACATGACAACATCTATTCGATGGAACCACGCTTAAATCCATCTCAGTGTGTCAATATCCGTGTTCTTTTAATAGGCGTGCAAGAAAAACACAGGCAGAGGAGCTCAACAGAAACTTGACATGCTGTCACTGCCGCGATGAATAGAATGTTCTGAGAAAGAATGCTACATGGTAAGGGGATATATGTAAGCTGACATTCCACAGTCTTCACATATTCTCAAACATATAATCACAGCTAACAACCAGAGAAAGCACCCAGAGCACAAACCTTCCCCCAAGGCTGCTCACTTTCCCACAGTGTTTATGCACTCCCTGATATCACAAAGTGAACAACTTTTGTTGTTTGTTTAAAAACTAAATAAATTAATCCTCAAATAGCATCTGTTTCCCCCTACAATCATTTCTACCTTGGGCGACAACCTACATCCCCATATAATTTCATTTTAATCCGTCCTTTACTTTTTGAGATATGCTGCTCACAAACATGACAAAAACCCTGTTGAGACCTGGTTTTAACATCCGTTAAATACGATTGTTTACGCCCGGCATTAAAATGCATCCTGCGTGCAGTGAAACTTGAGTGAATCAAAGCTCTATTCACGCTGCTGTAATGTTAAACAGGATTATCGTTATTTAACATTAAATCATTAGGAAATCATGTGCTGATCAGCGTTTATACTGTGACTACAAATACATTTCGTTCATTCATTCATTCATTCATTCATTCAATTTTGAAGCCTTAATTTGCACTGTAATACTTCCGGTATTATACTAAAAGCATCGCTCATGAACAGACGACCTACCACAGTAATAGTGAGACAAATGTACAAGGCCCTCGGTGGAACTGGGATTCAGACCGGTCGAGGCAACAGTGCAAGCGAGCCACGGATCTGCCATGTAGCCAAAAACAAAACAATTTAACCATAATATAAAAACCCAGTACCTTTTAAAATAAAATAAAAAAAATAAAATAAACTTGATACAATTAAAGCCAGAGAGTAAAGGTGGGTCTTGAGGTACCTTTTAGAAAACTCAACAGGCTCAGTCTGTCTAAAGGGACTCTGCATATTCCTACAGTGTCACTCTTCTACTTTAGATGTGTGTGATGAAGCTGAACTCTACATGTCATGCCTCCAAATTAGCCGTCTAATTATGAAGCCGATGGTGTAGTACAGAGGGGTCAAACTGGCGGCCCACAGGCCACTTTCTTTCTCTAAACCGGCTCTGCATTGTCCAGACTAGACACTCACTGGCCCCCAAGGTCATTTGAGTTTGACACCACTAGTTCCACTGAAGGCCTCTCATCCAGTTTGACAGGATATTTTGTTGAGCTGAATTATGTTTTACGACTGTATACCAGAATAAACTAGCCCCATGCACACAATAGGCTTTCTCCGCTCCGCTTAAGAACAGAAAAGATAGTTCCAGTACTTTGTTTTCCTGGGTAACTGCTTGTAAGAGGCAAGTCAGTCTTTGTAATTTTCCTTTGGTGAGACAGAGATCTTGGAATTTGCATACGCAGGCATCACACTGTCATTCGCTCTCTCTTGCTTAATGTTATTTTGTTCATTGTCCTACATGGAATCTCATGTCAACAGCAGAGAGAGACAGTGTTGTGTCCACAACACCGCTGGTACTTACAACTAACAAACAAGGGCACATCAGTGGTGGGAGACATTTACTGAACTACTTCCTTGCACAAAATGCAAGTCCTTTCAATGACCCATGTCTATTTAGACTTTCAAGGGGCTTTAAATAAATTATTCAAATTCACAAACTTTTCCAGGACCTGTGGGCACCCTGATGTAAAAAAACAATGATATGCGTGTGTCAGGTTCGCAGCCAACAGATCAGTTTATTAATTCTTGTTACACAATGTTATGTGCAGAAAATGCAGGTTCATAGCGACACCTGTCATCCAGTCAGTGTTAAGAAGCACAGACTGCAGCTGCGTCCAGTAATTCAGTACTTCACTGTTGTACACAGGCTGCTGGAGTTCACGCATTTCTACCGAGAGCCACAACAAGCCACAGAAAACAAAGACACTACCAAACCCTAAAAAACAAAAAGAGAGATATACAATCATACAAACCAGACATATTAGAAAACTATACACAAGTAAATGTTCTTGATGTAATTTCTGCATTACAAATATTTTCCATTTCACATAAATATAGATTAATTTCATGTTCGGCTCTCCACCAATTCATGTTACTGTACTTGAATATGCATGTGGTTCAGGTATGGAACTGAAACAAAAGAAGAAAACACTGTGCTTCCATCTCAAAACACAAACGGAGACCATGAGAAAATAAAAAAACTGCTGCATAAAGGCTGAGAGGAGACAAACCTCAAAATCAAACCACAAGGGAGAAGCAGTGATGGACCGGAAACTGCATCATAAACTGTAATTGCATATCACACCTTCCTGCAGCCACTTAAATACATTAACAATGTCTTACATGTATATATAATATACAAAACCTTCCAAGTCGGTTGACTAATCCCATCACATGCAGGCAGAAAAAATATTTTTACATATGTTGCGAGTTCAGAACAACAATCAGGAAACGGAACAAAGATCTTATTGAACTCAGGACTGTTGCACACACTGCACAACGTCACACAGACACCTCCCGTCCATGGTCTGTATATAAAAATGGAAAAAGCAATCTCCCATTTTGAAGGCTCAAGATTTGTGACTTTGTGACAGTTTTTGAACGCAGAACATCACAGATGTCACCTGCAGCCAGGCTCCTATTGGACAATACCAGCTGTCAATCACTCTCATTATAAGCCGTGTTTTATCGTCTATTTTTCTCTAAATGGAAACATAATTTACAAAATTGACATTGTGTGCTATTGAAGACGACCTGAAACTAGCGATTGAGACCAGTAACTCCTGAGAGAAATGTTTACTGACATTATAGATGAAGTGAGACGACGTCCAATCAAATTCAATCGAGTTCTGCATGTGACCAGTGGAGTCAGCCCCTGGTGGCAGACTTCCATGAGCCTCACTTGTCAAACGAGAAGACCACATCCATTTTTACATACAGTCAGTGCTTCTGTCCTGTTCTCATAGAGTTCTCTGAGATAAAGAACCTTTAAAATAAGCAGCAAAAACACAAGTGAAGAGCAAACACTGTTACAGAGTCCAGACTGCAGGGTGAATACATAATCCTGGAAGCAGTTACCTTTCAGAAGACAAATAAATAAAAGACCTTGAGTCCTCAAGTGCTCGTCAAGTTCTTTTTAGGACAAAGAACGCAGAGAGCTCATGCAGCTGCTACTGACTTAAAGTATGGCGACACCATGACGTGCAGTCGTACTGTATTTACAACTGCGACCTGCCTCCAGCCTGCTGACAGGTCAGTCACTACGCATGATTAGATATTAGCCATGATGAAAGAAAATAGATCAGTCTGATGTGTTTTCTGTCCCTCTTTCTTTCAGAAGACTGAAGAGGTAGTTTCACATTCAAAAAAAGGGATAACGGTGCTGATTTGGAAACAGTGGATTCTAGTAGTAACGTAAGTGTTAACTTCACTTAAATTGGTAAAAAAAAAAAAAAAACACAGGAAGTTAAAGCAACATCGCACTGTAGCACTGAAGAACAAAATCATATGACAGGCTTTCGATGGCATAGACTTCTCATCAGTGGGATGAAACCAGCCTCCATTCAGGCTCCCACAGTCTCAAGGACATAGATGCGCTGTCTTTTACATCTCCATCCCCAGATCTCTGTCCTTTGGAGAACGCGTTGTTGTGAAGGCATAGTAGAGGTGGAGGTGTGGCGAGGAACTGGTGAAGCTGGTCCAGCAGAGGCGAGGTGAGGGCCCAGGAGAGTTCGCAGGCCGATGCTCAGAGACCAGGAAAAAAGAGCGATGGAGGGGAGATGGGGTTAAAGCTGGAAACCCTCCATGGGCCCTTCCTGTTGCTGGAAGACAAACTGGCCTTGACTCTGGTCCACCTGTGGGGCCAGGCTGGCATCCTCTTCCTCCACACCAAAGTAGCGTTCAATCAGGTCAAAGGCCTTCTGGTAGATCTCCTGGTTCTCGTGGCTCTGCAGGAACTCGATCTTGTCCAGGCCTGCAAAGATAAAAGGCAAAATGCACATAGCTCAGTTTGTTTCTTTACAACACTACTACTGGAGTCTTATGGCTTGTAGAGAGAAAGCCATTTTTAGTAGTCTTTGCTTGGATGGATCTAAACTTATACCTAATGATAACAAATACATTTAGAACAGTTCAAAACTGTATCTTATTCTTCTTTGCCTGAGTTTACAACAAGCGAGATTCAAAGGGGTACATTCACATTACTACATTTTCAAATTCAATTCTGTTGTGGTTACACTAATGATTTGCATCTGACAATAATGATTATTATTATTATTATTATTATTATTAATGATTAAGTATTATCCCATTCCTAGTCTAAACACAGATTGGCTTTGTAGCCGTACTTTTTATGCAAAACATGAAGTGTAAGTGATTCATTTTTAAACTGTAATACGGGTTTGTGTGACCTGGAATGTAAATGTAAACAATATTCTAGTATTTCTGGTGAGAGGAGATGAGGATGTTAATTGGTCTGTGACTGAATGGTAAAGCCGTCAACGTTAAGACAGTAATTTTTTTTCTGTGAGGAATGTGGGCCGGCAACAGTGCCTCATAAATTCTTTCAGACACCTCAAAGAGACATGTGTACTCACAGATGAGCAATTACTTCCTTAGACTGGAAGAGAGTGATCTCATCAGTCAAACCTCAGAATCCGGGCAGTTAGGTTAGTTACAGTGTTGAAGTTTTTTCCATATTTTTATACGTCCTGTTCTGGTTCCGTTTATATCAATTAATACACGCTCCAGTATTCATTAATGGCAGTTTGGGCTGCAACTAACCATTATTTTCATAATCGATTATGATATAATTTAATCAAGTATTTGTTTGGTCCACAAAATGTCAAAAACTGTTGATTAATGTTGAGCGGTGTCTCCCAAAAAATGAAAATGATGACATCAAATGTGTTATTTTACTATAGTAGTGCTAAACTATAAAGACGTGGTTTGTCGAGTTTGGTGTGGAAGTACTCCACACAGAGCCCTGACCTTAACCCCATCGAGCACCTTTGGGATAAACTGGAACAGACATTGTGAGCCAGGCCTTCTTGTCCAACATCAGTGCCTGACCTCATAAATGCTCTACAGAATGAATGGGCACAAATTCCCATAGAAACACTTCACAAAATCTTGAGGAAAGCCTTTCAAGAAGTGTGGAAGCCGCTATAGACGCAAACGGGGGACCAACTCCATATTTAAGTATTATATTATGTATTTGAATATGTCATTACAGTCCCTGTTCCTGTAATGGTGAGGCGTCCAAAAACTTCTGTCCATATACTGTATGTTACAAGTGTGAAGAGTGAGGTCAAATGTACCATAAGCCTCCTCGATGAGAGCACAATACGGGTTGATGCCTGTTCCATTCTGCTTGGCCTCCTGTTCTCCAAGTCTAAGGATGTTCTCCAGGCCGTTCAGAGACACTTGCACAATCTTAGAGTCCATCACTGTCAGCAGGTCACACATGGGTTTGATGGCATTCTGAGACACCAGATACCTGTGCATACAAAGACAAACGTTTTACCCTAAGTCCATTTCATTCCCAAAAATGCAGAGGAAATGTCATATTTTATGACTTATTTCATCCAATCAACCCAATCCATATTATTTCAAATGCACTTTTAGAAAAAAATGGATACACACACTTTCTTAACTTTATAAAGTTAATAAAGTATGTGTATCCATTTTTTTTCCACAATACACGTGAGCCATTGCCTGACTCACGTGTATTGTCTAGAGCCATTTTCAGACATGAACTTCAAAGAATGTCCAAAACGTTGGGTTTGGACATCTTATTAATAAGGAATGCAGGAGGAGATTGTTTGAATTAGACATGTTCCCAAAAGCAGGAGAATGTCCAGACCATCCAGGCAAAGATTTGAGCCTGGCTCAAGCTTTCAGGAGGCAAGACACTCACTAGATGTGATGTGTGGTGTATTCTCAAATGGGAACTTGAAGGAGAAGTTACAGAAAATATTTGGAACAACTTTTGGGAACATCTGTATTCTTTCATAAACCCTCTGGACAATTTCAGGAACATGTCTGGACATAATTCAGGTCTGAAGCAACTTTTAAGAACCAGAGGCCCAGAGGAAGTCTGGTAAACACACCTGATCTGTGCAGGAGTGCCCCCAGAGGTTGCGTTAGTAATGGCCCACGCTGCCTCCTTCCTTGTGCGGAACTCCGCCTTCTGAAGAATCTCAATCAGGACTGGAAAGATGTTGGCATCAATCACATTCTGAAAGGAGAAGAAATGTTGTCAGCTGAGCAGCCGTCTCTCTTCACACATGAATCACTAAACCCAGGTGACTCTGCTTTTACCTGAATTTGAGCTCTGTTTCCTGCTGTGATGTTGGATACAGTCCAGCACGCTTCCTTCTTAATGGACTCCTTAGGGCTGCTGAGGAGGTGGAGTAAACATGGCAGCGCTGAACAGTTCAAGATTACCTGGGATGACAAACATACATTGAAAATGAATACAGTGTTTGATCCGTGACAAAGAAAAAAAGAGTGCTGTGAGGAGGTGACAGTCTACCTGAGTCTGGATGTCATCTCCTGTTACGATGTTGCCCACTGCACGTAAAGCAGGAGAGACCACCTTATAGTCACTGTGCCTGTGGAAACAGTGTTGAGTTGAGATAAGAGAAAGCTAAAGATGAAGTGACAGTGTGGTTGATCATTTTCAATTAATCCTTTTCTGTGCGCTGCATTTACTGTTTGCTAGATTTGCTGTTAATTGTAAAGCGACTACTGAATATTAACCTGTTAACAACTACTTGTAATGGAAAAATTGTAGTGTTTACATGTATGGTACTTCTGTCTGTCCTGAAACAGGGATCCTTCAGCTCCTGCTCTTGGCCTTGATCAACATGGTGTACAGGTTTATCTACTCACACCAGTTTGTCTACAAATGAAAGGCTGAGTTTTGCAAAATAACTTTCACTGTCCCTGGGGATTCCAGGTGTTGAGAAAATGTACAATTTTAAATAAACTGGAATTTCCCTCCAACTAAAGCGCCAGCTACTGACAATACAGCAGTGCCCATTTCCCCTCTAATACACCAGGAAAATAATAGTCTTTCATAATGGGCAACTGTCAGTTGCTTACATGAGCAGCTCCACCAGTCTGCGACATACTCCAGAGTCAATGACTGTCTGGATCTTCTCATTGGGGCCGTCAGAAAGGTAGGACAGAGCCCAGCAAGCATCCGCCAGCACATCTGGATCACTGCTGAACAGAAGCCTGGACAGCACACTGAGACAAGGAGACACCTGAACACACCACAGACAAGGACAACAAAGACACATGCACAATTCAACACCGCAATGTATGAGCAACCCAAAGATTACAGCTGAAAGAAAAGTTATGGTTAAAATCAATATTGAGATTCAGTTGTAAACACTGGACTCACCTTGGCAAAGTCCGGTGGTGGGTTTTTCCCTCGGCACAGGTTGGACAGAGCCCATACTGCATTGCGTGTTGTTGTGAGACGATTGGATTTAGCAAGTAACCTAAACACAACAACACAGGCTCCAATTTTAATAATCTTTAAATCTAGCAACTGACACATTCAGAAAGAGACAAAGAAAGGAGCCTTACTGCTGCAGAGATGGTAGGATGCTACAGTTGAGGACGTAGTCTCTGCACTCTGCATTATCTCCTGCTATATTCCCCAACGCCCACACGGCCTGCAACATTACAGAGTGAACACAGAAGGCATGTCACCACTTGTCACCACTAACAGGGCTTTTAAAGAATTAAAACAAAATTCTCAGATTTTTCAGCTTCTTAACCCTAGAACACTATCACTCAAATTCAAAACACCATCACTAACGCCGGGTGATTTTTACCCGAGATAATACACCCAATAAAAAGTACATGTCATCAAAATATATCAAAACATGACGGACCATATAAAAATGCTCCAAAATTACTGGAAAATTAGGAATTTGGGAACAAAAAATTCCTAAAAAAAAAAATAATGAAGATGGAAACTTGGTTTTTGGTCCACCCATTCCTGGGATATTTGATACTTCCCTGGTGAAGGCTCAGTGTCCTTGGCACACAGAATCAACCCAAAACCTACTTTACCTTATATCACTATTGCGGGGTGGACTATTGGATTAGGAAAACACCCATGCCATCAAAGATATTAAAGACAATGCTGAAGCTGCCCAGAGACCCATGACACTCAGATAAAAACGCAGCATAATGAAAATCACAAATTTATTTACGGGTGAAAACCACCCGGTAATGGTGTTCTAGGGTTAAATGTGAATATTTGTTGGTTTCTTGCTGCATATAACAAAGAAACCAATAAAACTAAATCATTTTGGTTTGTGGAAAAAAAACAAGATCAAATTAACCAAACAACTAATCAATTTATAGAGAAAATAATCAACAGATTAATAATTTGGTCCATAAAATGTCAGAAAATGTTGA
This sequence comes from Solea solea, assembly GCF_958295425.1. Lineage (NCBI taxonomy): Eukaryota > Metazoa > Chordata > Actinopteri > Pleuronectiformes > Soleidae > Solea > Solea solea. The sequence goes on from NC_081146.1 coordinate 22,068,711, forward strand.
TCAATTGTTGTTCAAACTGAGAAATAATGTTCTCAAATGTCTTAAAATATTCCATTATCATTTTTTACACAGTGGTCTTTGGCTCATCTTTGTCTCCTCAACCTGAGTTTTTGACCTTAGCTGTTTTCAAACATGGTGTCTGGGTAATGTCCAGAGATTTAGGTCCAAAAAGTCACCACTGTGTTGTTTGCATATAATGAATGCAGCTGTGGATCCTCTTGAGTTTCTCATGCTGAGTTCTAGCATAAGCATGTAACTGATACTATACCTTGGAGCTGATAGGAGAATCTCTTGTGAAACTTCTGTGAAAATGTGCATGTACACATTCAGCCCCTTTGGGCAGTTTCTGGAGAGTCTCCAGAGTTTAGTGTGAAAGCAGCTCTTGTCATTTGTCAGATATGTGGTTTTTACACACATTGGTAATGTAACATCCTTAATCTTCCTCAGGTGGGATTAAATCTTTGATTTCACCAAGTTCCTTGATTCCCTAAATGTCAGAAACAGTCACAGGAGGTGATACTAAATACAAGTATAAATGGCACACATCTAAATTGTAAAATGGCAATAACAACAAATTACCAATTTCGGGATGTGCTCAGAAAGTGTGTGGTTTTAATTTTTCAAATTGGCAAATTGTATATCAATTCAACTGTAAAAATGTATAGAAAGAAAAAACTGTTTAAAGTGCCTTAAAACCCCAACAATGGTCCTGCTGCTCATTTTGGATGTTTTATAATAACGAACATGTTGTGACCTCTCACCTGCTCCTGTACGTCCTCATGCTCAGAGTTGAGCAGCTCAATGAAAATAGGAACAGCTCCTGTTTCAATCACCACCTTGGTGTGCTGGAAGGTTCCGGAGGCGATGTTGGTCAGAGCCCAGGCTGCCTCAAACTGTTGAAAACATACACACACGCACTTGAACAAACTGAACTTAGGACTTGACAAGTTAATTAATACAAGTCTATTTCTACCAGATAATTATTTACTCCACGATGAGGGGCAGTAGACCTGGTTTTAGACTGCTCTGACTGGGGTGGGACATTCAGAAATGCTGACTGGTCACATACTGCCAGACTTCAAGACTGCCTCATGATATATAAAACTAAACAGTCTTTTCTCTAATTTGGGATGGATTCGAATAATGACGAGATACATGGAACATTCACACAAACCTACTGAAGGATCGTGTTTGTTTTTTCTGGATTTCAGCTCTGCCTTTAATTATTACACGACTGTTACAGGACAAGTTCTTGCAGCTGAATGTATCCCACTCCACCTGTAGACTTTGTATCTGACAGGAGACGGTCTGTAAAGCTAGGGATACAGGTTTGTGTACACTTATGTACTCTTGTACTCTTGATACTCAAGTACTTTTAAAAACAAGTACTTCAGTAGTTTTACTTAAGTAGACATCTGACTGTACTTTTACTTGTACTTGAGTAAAATTTAGCATGGGGTATCTGTACTTTTACTCAAGTAATGAAGCTGTGTACTCTGTCCGCCTCTGACTTTAGGAAAACGATGATGATAGTTCCACCGCTTCCGTGCTGGCATTCACTGTCCTTAGCTTCATTGTTGTTGTCGTCACCATACTCCACAAAAAAATGTATTCAATGACAGAACTGACAATTTCCTTCTCAGAAGTTAGTTAGGGTTATGCCAGGAAGTCGCAAGATTGTTCCGTTTTTATTTCCATAATTGTATACATTGTAATGTGTATAACGACATCAGCTCCATTTTTGGTGTAGTGGCGCAACAGTGCCACTTACAGGCCCGTCATTTGTACTACAGTGTTTTGAGACATTTTGAGGGGGTTCATGTGGATAGAGATATTTCCTGAAATGATGCTGTGTTCACAGGAAACTTTTAAAACAACTAAGAAAACATTTGTTTACATTTCAATCCGTTTCTGTGTGGCCTTGAACACCCAAAACACCAGGAACCTTATAACCTTGAGCCAGAGGATTAACCACAAATGACTCATACAACAGAGAACCGATTACTGTAAGAGAACTTTTTGACTTGTGTAAGAATACTTATTAATACTTATAATGTGCCATATCTCATAGAGAAATCTAATACTGAACACTGCCCACATTGCAAAGTGAAGATAAAATTTTTTCCTTTCCAACATTTGCCCTACAGAGCAGGACAGGGCAAACGCCGGTTCAAGGTTTGAAACTACCACACCAGATCCACACTTTTTTAGACTCACCCATAGGGGGACGAGACTTCATTCCCAGAATGTGAAGACGGTGTCCGCCATATTTGCTAACAGTTACGCTAACCAGCTCTTGCTCTGCAGAGTAAACTGAGAACGACAATGAGCGAATATTTTTCAAACTGATATGGCTGCAAGGGAAAAGTCCTCCATTATGGTGAAAACTAAAATACGCGGGTGGCGGTGAGTGCCTGCACCGGCCGTGGGTGGGGAGTATTTTGTTTTGTATTTTTATATTTGTTATAAATTTCATTTCTCACAGGAATGTGTGTGTTTACACAACTAGTGCTGTCTGCTTCGAAGCTTGAGACAGCGAGACTCACGGGGCAGCGAGAATCGCAGGGCATTCTGGGAGTTGTTGTTGTTGTTCATCTACATGAGCCTAAATTACATTTTTCTGCCTTTCTCAGCCAAGGAGGCAATTGCTTATTATATATTATTTCCCATTTCTACTACATAGGTGACCCAGTTTTAATAGACATTCATCTTTCCAACTGTGAAATATTCCTTTAATATTTCCACTATCATGTAAAACACCACATGAGTCTGACATGTCTTGATGCTTACACAGTAGCCTCTTTAAAACAGACTGTTTGGTGTATTGCAGCTCTCACCTGCAGTGTGCAGTTTTCACTCCTCTTCAGGAATTCCACAAAACGATTCACGACACCAGGGGTGGAAATTACCTCATCTATGGGCGGGTTCGGCTCTGGGCACAGGAACACACCAGATGTCACTTGCTTATGAAGACAAAACCTTGCCGAATATATGTTCACTCTATGTAAATATTATGATTCGCAGCATGTAGAACAAACCTTTGGAAAGTAATTTCCTGAATTTCTGTGTAGCAATTAGCTGCTGGTCTGGGTCTTCAGAGAAGACCATCTGAACCATATCAGGAGTTATAACTCCATCCTGCACAAAAACCAAAATATTTAAATCATACTTATGTTCATATCACTTGGCAGCTAAGCAAAGTCAAAAGAAAAAAACAGGATCACACTGAGGTTAATAATAGATCAACACATTTACAGAAAAAATAAAACCATGAACACTTACACCTGCAACAGGTACTGTGGAGCTGATGTCTGGATCCTGGATTGGACAATCCAGCATTGATTCATCATTTGAAGGTGCACATACGTTTCTCCTCTTGAACAGCTGTGGGCAAAAAGTCAGAGGCTCATCATTTACCTGCTGATTGGGGTTAGGTAGTCTTTACATTTTAATTTATACCAATAATCCAAGAGTACTTTCTTGGTACTTTACCCTCCTAGTAAGTCTGCATTTCTTAAATTGTAACTAATAAAGTGCATTGGCGATGGCACACAAACATACCACCTCATCTAAACTCAAGCTCACCACATACAAGCAATCACTACAACAGACATAACTGGAGGCAATTAAAATAGGGTCAATAACTGTGGAAAATGTTAAGTTGTTTACCTGTTCCTCTCTTTTCTGTTTACGCAGCTGGATTCCTTCTTCCTCTCTTCTTCGACGCATCTCCTGAGGATTCAGTGCTTTGTTCTTGTAGCTCTTCATCCTATAGGTGTCTTTTCCTGGACTCGCCATTGTGTCTGAAAAGTCAAAATTGACATGCTTTAAGGTTCTAGGTGCACACAATCTAAACTAGCATTTAGGCAAGGTGAGTTGACTTGGTTGTGTAGTGAACACTTTTTGTTTATTGCAATTGTATTGCAAAATGTATTTCTTCTATTTCTATTTAATCTTAATATTTAGATCCTTCAATTAGAAAACAGAGTAAATGTTGTTTTGATTGTCATGTGACAATGTTCTTTCATTGGAATGAAATGTTTTATGTTCTTGACTTTTTGTTGTTTTGTCAAAACAAGGTCTCAAACACCTTGTTTTATCCACAAACAAAAATGATTCCATTTAAATGATTTCTTTGTTATATGAAGCAAAGAAACCACACAATATTCACAATTAAGACGCTGAAAAAACAGAACACATGTGACACACAGAACACTCAAACTGACTAATCGATCATCAAAATAGTTGAGTAAATATAGCTGATTAATCGAATAACCGTTGCAGTTCTTATTGTATTCTTTGGCTAAAAGCGTCTGCTAAATGACATGTAATGTAATGCTAGTGATATTTATGATCTCTCAACACTACATAGATCTCTGTACACACTACATAACGACACAATAAAACTCGTTTAATTTTACAGCAATGCCCAATGTGATGCTGTATGTCTTTACAATGCCACTAAGGCTTTCTTGGTAAAATGTCATTGTGACAGGGGCGACATTATATAACACGTCACTTTCTGGTTGTGTGCTTTGGGCCATGTTATAGTAGCGGTAACCAGACAGGGAGGCGGTCATATCCAACTCCCCTAAGCCGCCAGTTAGCTGTCACATGCTAATAACCAATACTAGCACGAGCCGGGCATGTTCCAACCAAGTCTAAACACACGCGGCTGAACCTGAGCTAAGCAGCACCCGAGCCTGAACTTTAGTCGCACTTCCCCGGCAAAGGGTTGGGACTGCTCCCGGTCAGTTATCAAAATAGCTTCGCGGCTACCTCTGAAGCTAACGCTGTTGGCGAGTCGTCATCCAGGAGTGTTAAATCGCGCCGGCAATCACATCGGATGCCACAGCAAGTGTCAACAGAAATGCATCTCACCAGTCGGGGAACTACAATACCTGAGAGTGAGTACAGGTGATTTATCACCACAACCTCTGCGGATCTCCCTCCGTTTCCAGGAGCAAAATGGCGTCCTGCTAAAACTCTCCCAGCAAACCCCTCGCGTCAACAATACTGCGTCACTACCGCCAGCTGTGACTCCTCGGTATCCTTTCTTTCTTTTTCTTTCTTTTTCTTTCTTTTTGTAATCCCATTTTTAATTTTAATGTTTATGTATTTACAATGGAAAAGTTAATTAACATTTTAATGTAAATATGCAAGATTATAGCCAGAGCTCATTTCCATCATCAGTCCCTTAGCAGGCCAATGCTAGCCACGCAGCACAACACAAAACAACAGCAGAAGGAAATTAAAGTGTAGAATTATCGTTAAGAGACGACTTAAAAGAAAAAAATATATATATTGTTGATCGCCGATCACATAATTTAATAAAGTAATATTATGTCATACAAATAATATATCAAATTGTAAGCCTATCTTTATGCGTATAGTCTTTAGGTCTAGTTTACTCTACAGTACGCAAATTATCCTGCATTTGCTCTGCTATGATTATATATAGTATAATACACACATTAGTGCAATTAATCCTGTAGTTGTTGGAATTGTCCAACGGTTACTTCTCAGATTAATATATTTTTTTTAATCTAGAAGATAATCTCCGACTGGTGCATGATGTCACATCATGAGCCTTGGTCTACATAATTAGTTTGTGTGAGTATGTATTTAATTTATATATTTATAGTTATATTTTAGTCTTCTACTTTGTTATCTTGCCTTTAATGTTTTTGGTTTTTTTTTTTTAATATGAAAAAGTTCATAGATTGCTTTCTAAGTAAACGATTGCCCTTTTTAATCCCCTCCCATTATTATAAGGAAATGTATGGGGTGGGTTCAATTGAAGGGGATCCTCGTGAGAATTGGTTTTATTCTGAAAGTTTTTACCGGAAGTGTCACACTTTTCTTTGTGCCGCCGTAAATGTGAAAGTACAGAAACTACGCTCTGTGTGTTTGGGCTGTTCGGTTTGGCTGATCTGACACACTCGTGTCTCCTGTGTGAGCTGAGTCCGCTGCAGTCACTGTGAGTACATTCACATCCTGCTGACACAGGCAACGGCGACCTCACACGCCAAAATCCATTCAAAAAATCTATAGAGAATGAATGCTGTAGAAACAGAAATCAGTCAGCCAATGAGAGAAACATCAGTGTTACACGTTTTATCAAATGACTGCAAATGTCAGACCAATCACGACAGTGCTGAGAATAAAAGGTAAACATCACATTGATAAATGTATGGCAAGTTGGCAACTAGGTCCGCGAGTACTAAATGTCCGAAAATGTTTAGTGTTTAGCGAACCTGGAAATGATGATGTTCTCGAATATATTGTTTTTTCAAAAATGATTCAGTTTGTATGATTTCCTTGTCATGTGCAACAAAATCAAAGAGACCAGAAAATATTCTCATCTAAGAAGCTGAGAAATCAGAAAACTTCACTCAACACTCAAGCCGATTAATCAATTATCAAAAATGATGATTCATTTAGTCATCTATTAATAATCTATTACTTGTTTAAGGCCTAATGGGGACAGATGAGTAGTTTTGTCAGCTTCAGGTTGTTAAACTGTGATTGTATTAGGTATTGACACATAGTGCTGACTGCATTGTGTGCTCCCCTTGCACCAAGAACCAGCCTGAGACATGATGGAGGCCCACCCTCACTGAACACATGGCAGCCAGCAGTGACATAAGAAAAAAACAAAGGGCTTAAAAGGGCTAATAAAATCTCTGCATGCTTTAGTCAATATTTAAAAAATATGTTGGCAAATGGTAGCTTTATCTCTCAGGTAGACAACCTTTTCTGGCTGGAAACCACACAGTGCAGCCATATGTCAGGACAATCTCCATGGTGCATCTATAAAAGTTTTGGAGCAGTTCCTGTGGGAGTTTGTTCCTTCTGAGGGGTTTCAGGTCTTTGCAGTGGCTTCTTAACCAGTTATCTGGTGTTCGCTCCCCAGGACGGGTCTTCTGCCAGATGCACACAAATTCTGTGTATCACAAGCCTGTTGTAATCTTTATTCTTGTGTTTTCTTAATCCAGCAATTAAGTGTGTGGAAGGGTAGAGTGAGGTGAGGGATATTCAGCTGCAACATGCGACGTCACTGATAAATTATGCAACATTTTACACACTGTACCTTCAGCTAAAATATTTCACTGACATCAGAAATGTCACTTCCCTCAGCTTCTCAATCCAGCCCGTTTATGTCAGGTTGTACCACTGCAAGCCCATAGAACAGCCAGTAGGAGTCGCTGTTGATGAAGACAACAAACATCCTCAACTACCTGCATTCTGTTGTAGTGCAATGATTTCTGCCTGTGAAGGTTCAAACAGCTGGAGTTAATGCTCGCCAAACTGTTGGTGTTCTCCTAAATTAAACATTAAATTAAATCATAAATTGTTGTGAATGTCTCACACTATGCTGCTCTCTGCACCCACTAGCCACTTTATTAGGTATACTGGTTCATCCACCCATCCATCCATCTTCTACCGCTTTATCCTCCACTTGAGGGTCACATTGGTTCATGTCTTTGGTAATGCAAATATCAAATCAGAAAGTGCATTTAGTCATATAGCCATGGTCAGGAGAAGCTGCTGGAGTTCAAACATAGCAACATAAAGGAGAAGAAAGGTGTTGTAAGTGACTTTGAACCCAGCATAGTTGCTGGTACCAGATTAGCTGTCCTGAGTTAGTCAGGAATCTACTAGTTTATCTTAGTAATTAAAACAAACGTGAATATTTTTGGTATGAAAATAGTAATTAGTTGTGGCTGTGAGGTGTGAAAATGGCTTGTTTGTGTCTGCAGGCTGCAGCCATGCTGACCTGTGAAATCTGTGGTGAGGACATACTGCTGGAGGAGGACATGAAGACGCATCTCCTTCTCGACCATATGGAAAACAACATGCACTGTCCACTTTGTTCCTTGTCTGGAGTGTCATATGACGAACTCTGTTTCCACATCAGCTCTGCACATCCAGAGAAGCAGCAAGCGACGCAGTTTGCGGCTCAAGCTGCGTCCACAAACACTGGTTTAACCCCTCAGTCCTGTGATGCAGCCAGTGAAGTGACACGCGCTGGTGCCTCTGGTGTTACCACTGACTCAGTCCAACTTAAACACAACAGTGTACCTGAAGGTGGGCGTTTGTCCCTTGAGGACACTGGACCCCTCATTTCAACAACTGAAACCAGACAGGAGTCATTCTGTGAACGTTCCCAATCATCCAGGGCATTGGACAGAAGTGAGTCTGTCAGTCACTGTAATGGATCAGAGTGTGATGAACCCGGCCACAGCAAAGCCAAACAGAAGTGTCTATCTTCGTCAAGAAAAGGTGATTCAAATTTTGTTTTTCTTATTAGATTTGATTAGTTTTTTGGGGGTTTTAAACTATATAATATACACACCACACAACAACAAAACAAGGACCCACAAAAACATTTGTTACAGATAGGCTGTTCTCCTGCCCCATGTGTGCCCTGGTCTTCTGCAGCAGTGTTCTCCTGCAGGAGCATGTTGAGTTGCACCTGGAGGAGAGGAGCCCAGCTGAAGGTAACTTCTCTGTCTCTGAGATTTGCATCTTTGCCGCCATGTACAGAATGCGCACTTATAACTATTTTACCTGTTGTAATCAGCACCCTGCTAATCGGCAGGATCTCTTCAAATTCCCAAGCAACACAAACACGTTCCACAAATACCAGGGCAGTTAGCCACGGTCTGAAGAGACACAAGATTTCGTTGTCTTAAGGTTAAGATGCCCCCTGGGCTACATATGTACTTCCTGTGACTTTATTTGTTTATTGTCTGCACTGGAGGCATTTTCAGCAGTCAGCTGAAGTCACTTGGTTTTCTGTCTGTCAGAGATGCAGAGGAATGTCACATAGAACTGGTAAATTAACAGTAAATATAATAATCATTGCAGTATGAAATAACAGAAATGTTTTATGAATCAGAGGTAGAGCTGTCACGTTTTTACATACAACACTTGAGTAGGATGGACAGGGTTCCCATGGGTCCTTTAAATCCTTGAAAGTGCAAGAAATATGTTGATATTGAGCTAAATGTCTCCCTACGCTGATGTGCCCTTGTTTCTTACGACACCACTTACGGTTTCATGCGCCCTGCATTGCTTGATGCACATAGATTAGGCCGACGCAGAACAAATGTCAAGACAAACCAGGTCCCCTAACCCAAACCCATGTCTACGCACACACCAAAAGAATAAAGTGAATAATTACAAACATTTATATGCAAAAATGAACCGCAGTTGTAGGTTTGTGTTCCTACGTTCACAGCGTATATGGATAAAAACCTGTCCCGGGCTTCCATGGAATCAAAGCCAATGTAATTCTTGAGATTCTGGTGTGTCGTTGGTACTTTTACGTTTCTCAGACGTGATAATTTGTTGTACAGATGCTGACAACAGGGAACCCAGTCAGGTATAGCTGCTAACTGACCTGATGAGATTTGCTTACATAGTAATGATCATAGAAGTTCAAAGATCAGGGGTGATGATAATAAATAGATTAATAAATTTAGAGATGGACTAAAAAATAATTGGCTGATACTGATTTCTGATTATCCAAATGAGTGTGCGATTGGGAGTTTCTAAATATAATATGCACACATAATTTTAATAACCTCGCAACCTCAGAGCAGACAAATTCTGGATCTCTGGTGCCCCCATGATGGGGGCTTGGACCCCAGGTTGGGAACCATGGGTCTAACTGTTAATATGGAGATATAAAATAGGAAGCCTCACCGACATGACAAAACCTGATGCAAAACTGAAGCTATCGGGTGTCTTTCTCTGAGACAGATAACAAATATCACTGAAATCTGAGAACACTTAAATCATGAAGTTAAGTCATAGCAGCTACAATGCACAATTCAGCAGCTGATGTCAAAGCTGACTGCATTACGTACATGCGGTGCCAATAGTGAACCAACCTGAACCAACAGCTGACAGGGATAATGTATCTACAATTATTCATCAGCATGGAAAATGCTGGAAGGCTTCCATTATTTTTCTTCAGAGCACAGACTGTATGTTTTTTTTAGTGACGCAATGGTGTGTTTGACTGCGGTGGGTGTGCAAACTCGGCATAACTGTGTTTTTGCAGCACCATTCTCCAACTAGTTACATGACATACGTACGTTTTTGTTACTAATCTGCTTTGTAGGGGAGACGGGACCCGAATGCCCCATGTGCTCTGTTGTCTGCAGTGATGACATCTCTCTGCAGGAACACGTGGAGCTGCATTTAGACCACGACGCAGCTGGGACAGGTGGACACACTGTATTTTCATTCTCATGTTTACGAAACAGGTCTTAAAGCCTTCTAAGTTTTGGTTTCCTTGTGTTGCTGCAGGAAGTCCGGGTTCTGACCTGAAGCTGGCCAGGCAGCTGCAGCAGCAAGAGGAAGAGATCAGAAGGAGGCAGGAGGAGGCCCAGGAGGAGAAGGAATTCAAGAAGCTGCAGGTCTGGATTCTACATCGTTTAAACATCGTTAAACACCAGCCATTTAACCATGTAGTAAAACCAATGTTTTATTCACATTTGGAATCTCCATGGGGTGTAGTAATAAGTAGTATCTGCTACTGTTGTGGGTTAAAGAGGAGGAGGAGGATGCACAATGTTCGGGCCTATAATTTGAATATCTGCTCTGAGAGCCATGGGTGGAGCTGGAGCTGGAGCCAATCAACTTGTGTATCAAGTCAGTCAGACTGTAGTATGTGGGGTGGGGCCCCTTTAAACATTGCATTTTTGAACCTTAATTACAGCACCACACCCTGGCTTGTTGGTGTTGTATTCCTAATTAAAGCTGCAGTGTGCAACTTTAAGTGTTTTTAAGTGTCAGTTATATTCGATCCATTGTCAATTGTGTTCCCACAATGCTGATTAAGCCTATTACAGGGTTCCCACAGGTCCTTTAAAAAAAAAAAAAGAATAAAATATCAAGGTCCTTAAAGGTTAGACATGGGTCATTGAGAGCGTTTGAATGTTGTGCAAGAAAGGAAATAAGTTGATATTTAGGTTATTAAGACGCCACCTACTGTTTCATGCCCTGCATTGCTTGATGTACGTACGATAGGCCTACGCACAACAAACATAATTACCAGCGGTGTTGTGGACACTGTCCACTGTCTCTCTCCGCCATTGACGTGAGATTCCATGCAGATCAATGAGCGAGTAACGTTAAGTAAGAGAGAGCAAATGACGACGTGATGCCTGGGAAATGCAAAATTCCAAGATCTCTGGCTCACCAGAGAAAATTACAAAGACTGATTCTGACTAAGATCCCAAGGACAGTCACTTGGCCAGATGCAGAGCGTGCTGCAAATCAATAAAAGTGGAGGAGCTGGAAAGTGTCAGTGGTGAATTCTACTGCTCAAAACACCCAGTTGCTCAGTTTTCGTTGGGATAAATGTTTCTTACTCCTGCCTACACACAAACGCTGCCTCAGTCAGGTCTGATAGTAGAAGTTAGTTAATTAATCATCAACTATTTTGACCTACCTCATATTCTTTGCTGATTCACAACTTCGGCTCAATTGACTGACAAAAACATTTCGAGTTCTTTTTGAGCCTAACATCCAAAATGCTGGAGCAGCCGTATTTCATAATAAAAGCTGATGTTTTAATCACTATCTTTTGCACTTGACTTATGTTTGATCTGAACAGCCACGCTGTACTTTCTCTTGATTGCTCCACTGTCATGTGTGTACTGTCTGGAGCACAGTTTTCAGTGCTGCTCTTTTATCAGACTGCGGTCTGTTAACCTGGCCTGTTTGATATGTGGTCTGTGCAGAGGCAGTTTGGTGTGGACGGCAGCGGGGGCTACCGCAGACAGATGGAGAGGACCATGGAGAGAGCGGTTGCTAGTGGCCTCATGGCGCCTTCGGAGTTTCACTGCAAGAGGGCTGAGATGATGGAGTCTCTAGCCTCAGGTGTCGATGACGGCAGAACCAGAACTCGGGGTGCGTTTGTGCATGTCCTACAACCACCACTGCAAAATCACCATAGACAGACTGATGCTTTAAAGCAGTGATTCCCAAAGTGTGCACCACGGCGTGACCCGTGAAGGTACTGCAGGTGGGCCATGAAAGGTCATTAAATATGAATAAATAAATCCTTTTTTAATTTTAGGTTGTGTAATCAAGTTTTAAATGCTGTACAATATGCACAATAGATTTAAAGAAAATCTTACAAAGCCATAGTATTTAAATGATGTGACATTTTCTGCCAGGTACTGAGTTTTTATATCCCCATGTTTACATAAAATAATAGTATATATGGGAATTATTGATCCTAGTTTGGGAATTGCTGCTTTAAAGGAATAAAACACGTTTTTCTGTAGATGTATCTATTCCACTTTTACAGATGCCAGCCTCTAATTTTCAGCTGATAACCTCAATAGCCCTGTTCTGAAAGACATTCTAATATGAGTAGGGAGTTTTTAACGCATGATTCTTTTGCTCAAATGAAGCCAAAGACAAGACTACAGGGTAGTATTAATATCTTTGTGGTTTCTATTGTCATTGTTGGTTGTCAGAGGTGTTTATTTGTACCCTGCAATAAGAGAGCTGTCATGGCCCAATTAAACGGTTATCAACACTGCTGAGTTTATGTTCCTGCCCGTCTCTCAGATTCCCAGAATTTGTCAACTCCCTGTTACAGTCCACAGCTTTATCCTGAACCAGTTCTTCAGCATTCCCTCACCTTTAACAAAATGTTCCTTTCATTGATCTCTGTCACTGAAATACATGCGCTCCTGTGTGTGTGTGTGTGTGTGTGTGTGTTAGTTAATCCACCTAATGTTTTATTCAGGTGCTTTTCAAAATACTCTGTGTTCTGCACACCATATTATATAATAGGGGAATGACTGACGCACAGGATAAATGGTTCAGTGTGGGCAAAATGTCAATCTGTGCTGTCTTTGTTATGGTAAGAGTCGGCAGGTAAAAGCAGGTTGACTTAGTGTGCATGACGCTTAAAAAGGTGGTGGCTTACAGTTGAATTTTTGACTTCAAAAGCAAGATTATGCAGCTTTTTTTCACTTCATTTGGTCCAGTGTGGAAAATTTGGTGGAATTACCAATAGAAATTACCGGAAAACTGACAAAAAAATTGACTCCATAAAAAGTTTGAGGTTCACTGAGTTAGACCAATGTGTTGGCACAGTGGGGTACCCTTGATGCCCTGATGCCGATATACCTTAAGACTCCCTTTGACATCACACGGTGTTGACCAATCAGATATGGGGGAGCTGCTGATCAGATTCTAAATTCAAAGAGTCAGGTTGTAACACTATCAGTGTATTTGTACTTTGAAGTGAAACATGTTGCCATTTGAGAGAGAATATTTGACCTGTGCCCAGTTTTGCTGATGATGCAGTCATTTCTATTTGAACTGTATGTCACAAGTCATTTGCCAGTTTCAGTTCCTGGTTGTTTATTACTACTGAAGCTTGGAGGAGTGCATACATGTGTTTTCATGCCTATTTCCATGTTTCCCAAGCATGGATTTTCTAATAATAATGACAATGGTATCTTTACATGGCTGACAAATTACTCATGAAAGGCTGTCCAAACTTTATTGTGTATTGCTGGATAAGCACTTCAACAGGCAGTTGGAATGTTTTTGTGTTTTTAGGTGGGAGTGTTGGTACATGTCCTGAGCTGAAGCACTTGGTTTACCAACTAATTATGGTCTTTGTGTCTAGTAATTATGGATTAATGTCACATTTTTATGAGAGCTGTGGTAAAGAACAGATAAAATAGAGCAATTAAAACGTAAAACAAGTAAATAAACTATTGGAGACAGGGTGATGTATGCCAGTCTAGAACTGGGGCTTATTATTTAAGCAGCATAATCATCAGTCATAGAGAATTAGATTAAACACATCATGCTACTATAATTTAATGTTGCTGCTTCACTGAGACACACCTTGCCCAGTCTTCACTTTCATGACTAATCAATAAAATACATCTGTGTGATGTAACATCATGTAATCAATTTATCTCCACTTCTTTGTTACGTTCTTTGTTAAGTTTGTAGCTGTGAATGACAGGTCAGTATTACTTAAAAAGAGAGCAGCCCCCAGCACTCAGCAAATGAGCAAATACCAAGAGAAAAGTGCTGAAAAGAATTGTGTGGCAGCCGTTCTTTTCTATGCAGATGATGCACTCCACTTCACAATCACCCCAATCATTCTAGAGTAATAACCCTCTTTTTTAGACTTGTGTTACTTTAATTGTCTGCTAAAAATTGCTGGGTTTTTTTCCATATCATAATATTCTGTGTACCGTGCAACTATATCCCAGAAAGACGCAATATTGCAACGTTGGTTTAATCAAACGGATCAAACAATTTTAGCAGTGATGGACTGATGTCTGTGTGCTGATCACATTCTGATCTGATGGTTTCCACTCGAGATGACCTGCTGCTGGAATGTACTAAGCTGAACTTGTCTAACGTGCCCTCTTGTCTCCTCTGTGTCAAGGTGTGGTCAGAGCATTATATGAATACTACCAGACTGAATGCAGAGACTGTGCTCATGTGTGGCTGAGTGCGGACACGGACCACTACTGCTCCTCAGAGGGGGATAAAGGCTGGGGCTGTGGATACAGAAACATCCAGATGCTCCTCTCTTCTCTACACAACATAGACACATTTTCTCCTGTCCTTCAAGGTGTGCAACCACACTACACAACATCTGACCTGAAATAAGCCTTTTCTGGCCAGCACATTAGTCTGAGGTAGAACAAAGATATCATTAAAACAGAATAATCTTGGTCGGTGGTCAAATCATCATTTCCAGGATTGAAAACACTGATCAACCTTTTCTGACATTTTATGGACCAAACTGATAATTGAGATTTTGAAAATAATTGTTAGTTGCAGCCCTACACACGTCACATAGGGTACTTCCATGTTGTTGGTCAAAGGTTAGGAAGACCTCACTCCTGTGAATGGAATAAACCAGTCAACCGAAGAACACAATGACTGGTTCATCAGAATTTAGTGGACTGAGGTATAATTTTCTTCTTTACATAAGGCAGCTTACGCAAACCATTGGTCTGGTGTGGAACAATGTAAATGGACCGTTCTGGTCTCTGGTTCGATTCTGGTTTCTTCTTCATATCTCTGCTTAACGATAGCCAACATTTGTATTCAAATTCAAAAGAATAGTATCGATCTAATATGCCGAATATCTGTAGATCTCAGTGTACAGCCTACGGGAAATTATCATTATTGGAAGAAGAAGACCTCAGTGTCACCTTGTCAAACTCTTTTTTTTGCCAGGAATGCCTGTAGAGGAAACCTTTACGCAGTTTTGCTCAGATGTTACCTCAGATTCAGAGATGAATTGATTAGATTTTTGTGGCTGTACAGATCAAAGGTCACTGTGACTACACAAACATGTTTTTAACCATTCTGCTGAGATGACTGGCAGAGGCTTACGAGCAGTAATTTGAGTTGTTTTCAGGAGCAGGGCAGCATTGATGTTCTGTCACACAAAAGCGTGATGATCCTCACTTAGCTGTCCTCGTCTACACTATAATGGACTAAGCTTCACCAACTGTCCTACTGTCAGAGCCAGTTACAGCTGCTATATAACAGCTATGTTGTTGTCTTTACTCTGTGAACTGAACTGTAGTTATAGGTCTTACAACAGAACAGACAAAGTCTATGACTTTGTTTTTGGTAAAACTAGGGCGTACACACGGTTGTGTGCCTTGGTCTAATGACACTATTGTTGTGGAGATCAGTGTCTCATCTGGTCTTCGGTGATTTGGTGTTGGCTGTAAAATAACCACACTATTAGGGCTGTGTGATCATGTTATGAGTTGACTCATACACTGTTTGAAGAACAAAGTTGGCATTCAACTTGGTCAGTAACATTAGAACTACCTTCCTGCTTGGTTAGAATTATGTCCTATCCAATTCAATTATTAAGCACTTTTAAAAACAACACGGTTGACCACAGTGCTGTACAGTCGCATTAAAATACATTGAAGGTGGTAACACGTATAAGACAATAAAACAAGTTGGTGTTTGAGGTGTTAACGCTCTCTGCCACCTTTCTGTAGCAAATGCAACAAAGCTCATCCACGTTGCTTAAAACTAGTTTTAACAGTTTGCAGTTTGAGCCAACAACAAATCACAACAAATCAATGGCTGCAATTGAATCGTCATATATGCTTTTTGTTCTGGGTCAATTCAAAAGAATGCAATAAATAAATGTCAGAAAGTATTCATATAATAGTGGTTATTACCATTTTCCTACCTTGTTGATGTAGTGTTGAGCTTTGCGCCAAACTCATCCATGATGCTCATACCTGTCATATATAGATAGGTGAAGCACCTCAGGAATGATCTAACCTTTGACAGATGGTGTCGCTAAAACTCTCCGCTTAGGTGCTATTAAACCACAGCTGGAGTGCGGGGCAGATGACAGTCATCGAAAGAGAACTTGCTGCGCAAATGATGGTGGTAAAGAAAATGGAAGTAGCGACGGAAAGCCAACATTTCTGCTTAGTCTTTTAAAGTTTTAATAAAATTTGAAAACAATTGTGATAGTCCGAGAGATTGCCGTTAGGATCCAGAAGTTTCCACTGTAGCTGAATGTTACTGTCTCTGCAACATACACACACACACCTCTTTCACTGAAGCCTCTCAGCCATGTAAAGTAACTGAAATGTTGTAATAGAAATAGTAGAAATTAACTATGTCTGACAGCCTGATTACCAGCTTAAGAACCTTGAGAATGTGTATTGCTGTAATGTAACTTTCCTAACCCGTCCACATTGTAGTTACTTTTATTTACTCTCTCCTTCCTTTGCAGATAGAGCTGTGCCAAGTATCCCTCAGGTGCAAAGTATGATTGAGGAGGCTTGGAAAGAAGGTTTGGATCCACAAGGTGCGTCCCACTTCAACCAGCAGCTGCAGGGAACACGAGCCTGGATCGGAGCCACAGAGATCTACTGTCTCCTCACCTCATTGGGGATCAGGTGAGCCGCATGAGACTCTTAATGGTTCACCTTAACGTGAAGAGTCAGGCTTTTACAGTGACTTACATCAGATATGTGAAGCCTCACATCATTTTCAAATTATTTTTTTTTCTGCTGTTAACAGAGTTTCTCCCTCTACTTCACTCTGACATGTCTGCATTCCTCCACCAGTCATGGATCAGTTATGGGCTGTTCCTGATGGGCGTGTCAGTGAGATACATAGCGTGACGTCATAACGATACAACAACATACCTCCAAGCGATATTATACCAGTCGCAAGGGAGTGAAGTTTTTCTGTTGTCCAATCAGCTAACTGTCATGGGTGGAGCTGGTCTAGATCGTCCCTGACAGTACTGTACCATTTCACTCTGGTATCCTAAGGGAGGGGTGCCAAAATTGCCAAAAAAGTTATTTTAGTACTATTCCTAAATAAAAATATGTACCATACTGTACCAAACCCTTCCACTTGCTGGAAACACGCCATATAGGAAAATAAACTTCTCACTTGATCTATAACATCAAATAGGGGCCTGGTGCCAGGCAAATCGCATACCTGAAGGCTTCAGAGCGCAAGCTGCGATTCTTATGGGTGACATGACAACCAGTTGCCAGTTTATTCATGTATTATATTTCTGTTATTCCCTGTTGACAATTGTGTTCCCTGTTAGATGGTGGAGATGAGGCTTAAAGTCATGTGTGAGAAAAGCAAATAGAAGTAGATGATGTTGGCAGGACATTTTGCACATTTGCCTGTGGCATATTCTTGGAACAGCCAATAAGTCAACCCCACTGCAAGGTGTCTGTAATGCCAACAGCAGAAGTTTGTTTTGGCATTATTTATTGTGGTGATCCACACAGGAGAACAAATGATCACGATGATCGTGCCAATTGTCACACCACCATGACTCTACGCTTGAATTGAGTAGTAATAATATACACAGTCCTTATTACAAAACAAGGCCCAACAATCATCAAAACAACATGGTGATGTTAGACCCTGAAACCATTATTGTGGATGATAAAGTAGGGTTTGTCCTTTTTAATGATGCTGTACAGAGGTCATGTGTCGGAGTCATGTTGAGGTAGTGCAACCAAAGTGGATAATACCGTCTGTCAGTCACACAACAGTGTACTCATACGGTACTGTGCAAACATCTCAAGGTACCACCAGCTTTGTTGTTTTTATAGCAGTCAAAGTCTGCGATCTTTGGCATTTAGACTGGAATGATGTCACTGTAAGTTGGTCTTGTATATTAGCAAGCCGTCAATGAGTTTAACTTATACAATGTGTATGTGATGCTCAAGCATGTCTTAAATAAACCTGGCGTAATAGACCTTTTTTCACATCAGACATGAGACAAACCCAGGTTTTTAATATGAATTAAGGTTCCACTCCAGTTTTAAGGGAGTGTAATGGCAGGTTACACAATATACTTGACACTAACCTGTAAAGCAGTTTTTTCCTGGACAAAAAAAAGAGTTATTTTAAAACTGCATACATGTTTCCCGTATTCTCTGGATGATTTGAAATAAAGTGATTGAGAAATAATTATACTCTATGGTTATTATAGCATTGCTAAAACAACACATTTAATGGTGTCCTAAGACTCTTGCACAGCACAGAAATGATTTACTATTTACTCCAAATGGGAAGATAATTTGAAGAAACTAGCATATAAGGACCATTATCTCCAGAGGAAAATGTATACTGGCTGATTTTAAATCTCTCAAAGGTCTTTTTATTGTTTATGGCCAGCGATTTAAAAAAAAAAAAAAAAAAAAAAAAAAAAAAAAAAAAAAAAAAAAAAACAAAGGAGCAATGTTTTTACAGGTAAAGGAACTTTAAAAAAGACGAGCCGGCAAAGAAGAAAATGCCAAAGCATAGTTAGCCTTGTCTGGGTTCACACCAAAACATTCATGAACATTTTAAATTGAATTGAATACAGGTCAAAAAGTATCATATTTTGTATTTATTTAAGTTGTAGTGTTCCAACTTTTTCTGTTGTGTATAGAAAACAGGTGACATTTTGTACCAGCTATCAGTGTAATACTTAGTCAGACTTGTTTTGTGTTTTCAGTGCCCACATCATCGACTTTCACCAACCAACGGGCCCGGGTGACACTCACCCCCGGCTGTTTGAGTGGATCAAGCAGTACTACTGTCAGGCCAGCAGGGGCAGCAGACTGCCTCCCAGACTGGTGCAGACCTCACTGCCTCCAATTTACCTGCAGCACCAAGGTATCATGCACTGGTTGACATGTTCTGTGTTCCTTTAAAGTGATAGTTTGGTTTTTTTGAATGGCAGTTACACATTGTCACTGTCTGACATACAACTGACTGAAAGAATGCAAAAGAGAGGAGGACATCAGAAAAAAACTGATTTTAATCACTTAACACAAGGCTCACCCAACGTGAGTACTCGGTTAGAGGTTGCCCTTCCCATCTTAAGCTGTGTCAGCACACATAGGTCTTGAATTTGAAGGAATTGGTCCTGAAAAGTCCTTGAATTGGATGTCAACCAAGGTGTTGGAACCCTGATGACATTGTTCAATCAGTTTTAACAACATGATAACAAGTTTAATTCAGAACAGGGGATTTAATAATTCCACCCATAAATCATTAAACAACTGAAGCCCTACTTCTCAAGCCAAAAATCACAAGTTTTCCTCAAGTTGTTCAGCCCTCGTATGAATGTGTGACTGAATAATTATGGACACGATGATGCAAAACTACCAATTAGCTTTTATTCTCTCCCTCCACACAACTACTGCTCTCTCTGCCCTGGTTCTTTTGCAAACAGTTGTGAAAAAGCTTTTGAAGACACGGTGCAGCATTGTCGCAACCAGGTAATCAGGTTTGTGTTCTTCAAACTTCTCTAATCTGTCCACCTGATATCAGGGTTCAGGTTTCCTGCTCACTCTGTTTTAAACTGAAAATGCAGTCGATGCAGGAGTCTGGTTACTGGAGAGTATGTAAACGTTGAGCGCTCAGGAGTCGGGCTTATTGTACATTTTCCACACTCATGTTTGTTCGTGCTGATGTTGTGAAAACCACTCACAACTCTAGTCCTATAATACGTCGCTTCTTTATTTCATCTCCTGGCAGGTCTTAAGTTTAAAAGTGGTGTGGGCCAGGGTTTCTGCAGGATGGGGACAGAAACAGAAACTATGGTGCAAGCTCTGTAGTCCCTGTTGAGAGGGAGAGAAAACTGTATCAACCATAAGACCTAGATTTCTTTTTGCACAAATGGTGATAGAGAATTAAAGCACCGACGAAAGTTTCAGAGGGTGGATTCTGTTGTTCAAATAAACCAAGACATTCAGTAGTACAATCTTCACAATCTTATTTTTAATTCCGATCCCAATTTTGGCTTCTCACAAATGTGATTGAGGGATATGTGTGCTCCACCAGCAGAAAACTAAGCATACCAACAGCCACCTGAATAGCTCACCTTACAATGGGCCTGCATGTGCCAGTGACAGCTGCAGCTCTTTCTTTCACCATGCGGCTCCAAGTTTCCTCTATAAGGTGGGTGAGACAAATCTAGGTCACAGAGAGCACACTGTGTTTGTAATTACTCAAACGTCCACAGGGGGCGATAGAGGTTCCGCACTGCAACTTTAAATAGGATTATGTATGAAATTAAGTACATCCATGGTTCTCGAACCGTGAGCTTCCTCTGGTGGTTCCATTGTATCTATCAGGGTATGTGGTCAGAGTGGAGCTGTGTGTAGTGTATAGAAAATGAAAATAGTCTGTACAACAAATACAGATATTTTAATTAACAAATTAAGGCCAGCAACTCCTAGCTGAAGAAGAGGGAGTTACAGTGGAGAAAGCTATGCTAAGTTCAATACATGGACTTTATGCATTTTTCTCTCTATGCTGTGAATAAATCGAGAAATCCTGCACTTTTAAATGTTCACAGACATTATATCGCGATGTAGCGATATATATCCTGCGATTGCCACCCCTACTGTAGACGATGAATGAATGGCAATTGTATCAATGTTCAAATATCTAATAATGGTTAGACCTCTGTGACGACTACTGTGATTACCAGAAAATACAGAAAAAAGCCTCAAAGGATTTTTCCAAAGGTGTGTGTATTTCACTGTCAGTTTAATTTTATCACTGTTTTCAGGAAGAGGTGCCGGTTCTTCCAGACCTCCAAGCTACTGCTGTAAAAAGCACTAAACCAAGCTAAACACAAATGCAGATTAAAGTAACAAAAAAATGTGGATTGTAATGGGAGATGCCACCACAGTGGTCCTTTCTCCTTGCTTACTTCCAGATCTGGTTCTGGATTCATCTAACCATGTTATGAATTGAGCATTGTGATGTCCTTCTGCAGGTCACAGCCGCTCTGTAGTGGGCTTGGAGCAGAGGAAGAATGGTAGCCTGTGCCTCCTGGTTCTGGATCCTGGCTCGTCGGTGTCTGACACCAGGAAGCTTCTGAGCGGGGACACCATCGCTGCAGCCGTGCGCCATGTCAGGAAGTTCCCCAGCAGCCTGAAGCACAAGCAGTACCAGGTGGTGGCAGTGCAGGGGGTGTTGTCTGCTGAGGAGAAACGGGTAAGTGGGTGTGAACATGTATTAAGATCTTTGTGAGGTCCGATAAAAGACATTTTGAACTTTAAAGGGCCTTTTCAGGGTTAAGACCTGGTTTTAGGGTTAGGGTAAGGGTTAAATTAGGCTCTTAGTTGTATTGGTTAAGATTAGGGTAAGGGTCTCAGGAATGCATTATGTCTACGGTGTGTCCTTGCTAAGATATAAAAACAAGTTTAGTGTGTGTGTATATTCTTGTATGGGTATCTTTGTGAGGACCAGAAAACAGAAGACATTTTGACTGGCCTTCATGTCCTGTCATCCTTAAAGTGGTTTTAAAGGGTTTTAGGTTAGGTTAAGGGTTAAAGTTAGGCATTTAGTTGTGATGGTTAAGGCTAGGGTAAAGGGTGTGTGTGCATGTGTGTACACATGCATTACTATCTTTGTGAGGGACATTTTTTCTCTGGTCCTCACCACTTTAAAAGGCATTTTCATGGTTAAGACCTGCTTTTAGGTTTAGGCACGTAGGTTAAGAGGCTAGGGAATGCATTGTGTCTTTGATGTGTCCTCACTAAGATATTAAAAATAAGTTTGTTTGTGACAGTGAGTGACAGCCCTGCTGAGGCAGAGAATACAGTGTAGTGATGAAATCACATACTCTTGCAGAGGCTTGCAGTGTTCTTCCCTCACCCTCACTCACCCAATCCTCAAATACAAATCTGCAGAAGAGACTATGAATAAGTTAAAGTAAAACTTGTTATCTTTGTATCAGCACTCTTTGTTGTTTGTTTTCACAGATTAGCATCTTGAACTCCAGGACATTATGTGCTGAAAGGATCCCATGAACAGTAACGCACTTCTTTATCTCTTGTCTGTTTTTACTGTGAACGTTGTATTTTGTCACACCAGGAGCTGCTGAATGTAGATGTTTTAAAGTTTTTAGCTAATAAAGTTTAGTATTTTTCAATATTTAAAAAGTTTGCTGTCCAGTCATTGACAGTTTTCAGCTGAAGGTGTAATGTGCAACTTTCTGCACCGCGAGATCACACTGTTACACCGATAATGAAAACAGGACGTCACTCAGCATTAATGACTGAGCTAAAATAAACATAAATGGAACAATGAGTGATCTTAAGTTGGATGTAGCAGCTCAGATTTTTTGTGGTGTGTTCTATGGTGCGCACCAAACTTCCTCCACCAACATCACAAAGGTTTTTTTACTATAATTAAACATTAACCTTGAGGGGGGAGAATCAGCAGAGTGGCTCTTTCACACAGTAAATGTCACATGTGTCTTCAGTGTGTCTGCCGTTGTTAACTTGGCCTGAGCATGTGCTTCCACGAGATCATGTGTGTGGTGATTTGGTGCGTTTCAAAAATCAATTTACAGTCGGATGTTTTTAATGTGAGCGTGTCGGAGGCTAACTCAAGATAAGCAGTTTCCTGCGTGTGATGCTGTAGTCATTAACTTAGAACAGTGGTTCTCAAATGTTTTATGTGCCATCTGAGATAAGGAAGTATATCAATTTTATTTAGTATATAGCACCTTTCGCATATATATAAAATCACAAAGTGCTTCACAATAAAAACATAATAAAGTAATAAAAACAACCAAAGTACAGAAAACAATACGCTACAATACAACAGACAACTAAAAGCTTGTTTAAAAAGCGTGGACACAACGTAATAACAAGGACTTTGAAATGTCTTCTAGTAACCAGTGAAGGGATACTAAAGTATGGGAGATATATGTGCTCTTTTGCCCATGTGAGTTAAAAGTCTAGCTGCAGAGTTCTGGACAGTCTGCAGACAGTCAAGCTTCTTATTAAGACAAGAAGGAAGACAATTGCAATAGTCGAAGCAAGATGATTTGTATTTCAGCCTTTGATACGAGAGATCCGAGTTTGGAAATGTGTTTCTGATTCACTCAGGACATTTCTGAATCAAACACAGCACCACGATTTCTGAAGTTCAGCTCGACAGACAAGTCTAAGGAATCGATATACCACTCGATCAGCGGGAATTTACCATCGGGGGCAAAATGGTCGAGCAAGGAGGCAGATTTATTCCCAGATAACTGGCTCTCTCATCCTCCTCCTCCTCCTCCTCCTCTTCCTTCACACACTGGTATAGTGAAATTAGATTAAGATGGAGCGACACATAAGGTGACTAATTATTATTATTGATTATTATTTGTTATTTCACATACCCTGGTGTATACAGTAGAACGGTATTTCTGATTTCGTAGCTATTAATGCCTGTACTTGTGTGTTCTTAATTCATCACCCCCATTACCATAGTTATTTGCTGTAGTAGAATGTTACTGATGAAACTAGTTAATGGTCTCTGTCACTGTTTTTTTCCTAATTAGTTCATTTATCATGGAAGAAGAGGAGAATATGTCCAGTTTTGATCTAAACGTCCGAACAGTCTGTTTTTTTGTGTCAAGCAGAGGAACATGGTCACGGTGGAGGAAGTGAAACAGCAGCATGTTTGTGGAGTTTTTGCTTGAATAATGACTCAAAGGACTTCTTGTCACATTTGTTCAGTTATTTGTCCTGATAATTGAAGCTGTCGTGGGCAGGAATTGCATGAAAGAGTGTTGATTGTTTTGAGTTTATTTGGAAGGAAGTTAAAAATAAGCTTATTTCCCACAGGTCCTTAAAATCCTTCAAACATTTTGATCATCACCATAAATAGACATGGGTCATTGAAAATGGTCAAATTTTGTGCAAGAAAGAAGTTAAGTTGATATTTAGTTAAATGTATGGTCACAGTGATTCTCTCTATGTGTCTACTGTCAGACTGACAATCCGCTCGCAGTAAATATGGCTAGATGAAGTTGACTCGTGTGGCAGAACTGGCCATTTCCTTCTCGGAATGTAGTTGGGGTTATTTATTTTTTTGAAAAAGAAGTCATCAAGGGTCTGAAAAGTCACTAAGTTGACAACGCTGTTGTTTGGTCTGTTTGCTTTTGGGTAACTTTTATTTATACTTCCGTGTGGATGAAGACATTTCCTGAAACGATGCTGGAAATGTTTTAAAACGACAAAGGAAAAGCTTGTTCACGTTTCGTTCTGCATCCGTGTGGACATGGCCCATGTCTCTGCCAAAAGTACAAATGATTGGTTTATTTTACGGATACACAATAGTTTTAAATGTAACAACATTACAACGGTATTTATGGGTAATGTATTCAGTTCCTGCCAATCAATGCTCCAAAGTGTTACACAATCGACTTCAAGTACTTTCAGCGATAAATATTAAGAAAGTACAAGACTATATTAAATAAAAAAAAATAAAAAAACTATAAATGTTCCTCTGTGAGGTCAGTCGAAGACATGTTGTCCAAATTGCAGCGTGGGAGGTTTGTGGACATACAGTCCACTGCAGGATGATTGACTGTTGCTCCCTCAGAGTCCCAGTGCAGCTGAAGACGAAGAAGAAGAATGTGGAAAAAGTCGATGTCCAGATGTGCACAGTTGACGCTGCTGCCAGATGAGCCTCTGCTGACTTAAGTCAGGTGGATTCAACATCCCCTGTTTACATCCCCCGCAAATACAGGGAACAATTTTACACTAGACTGAAGCTCGGGTCTGAGAGAACGAGTCTGAGAGACATTTGACCAAAACCCGACAGGGGCCCCATTTTTATTATCTGAGCCCAACCCGACATCAAATCGGACATGCATCGTGTATTTTCTGTTGGAGCCAGACTCAGTCAGAGGAAGCTGAAGTGTACCGTACTGACTGTCACACAGGTGGTTTTTACCTTTATTTAAGGTGATGGAAAAACAGGAGGAGAGGAATAAGTTTGGTTTGTCGGTGTGTTGTGTGTGAACTCTAACTGTTGATAACTATTTACATAATCCATCCTTAACGGTTTATTTCTGTGGTGTCCCACATCGTGGCTTCTGTGTTACGTTCACTGTCCTGTCGTCCTGTCAGAAATGGCAACCACAACAAACAGGCTCTGCAAATTCACAGTTTACTTGGAGGCCCAAGTTGATTAGATTAGTCCTCAGCAACAAGACGGTGCTGACATGGTCAGAAACTCATATGCCACAAGCTTACTTACCAAAGCTTTATAAACCTCAAAGGAAAGTGAATTTAAGAGGAATGGTGTTTTCTTAACTTTTTAAAGAAGGTCCAACATTTTAAAGATTGAAAAAGTTAAAATCCAAAACCAACTCCACATGTGGTTTGAACCAGCTTTGGAAAAATCGGATCTCATGTGGTTTTTTTTGGCCATTCAGACTGACCAAAAAAAATCTAGACACAATCTGGATATGCTGGACACCTTCAGACGACTCACTGAGCCACCGTCGCTCAATTCTAACTCTTCACTTTTTAAATACTTTTACTTCTTAAACTTAAGTTCATGTTATATCAGATAATTACTTTTGATATTTACAGTACAGTTAATGTCACATACTTTAGGAATTTCACTCAAGTAATATTGTAAAACCATACACACATGTGTATATATATATAGATATATACACATCATATTCTGGTGAGAAACTTGTACTTTTACTCAACTATCCTGTCAGTCAATGAATATTACTTTACATAGTAGTGTCCTAATGCGAACTCGCGTTCCTCTGTGAGTTGTTATTCAGCATCTGTTTTTGTAGTCGGTCTGCCTGTTGCGTTGAAGTACCACTGAAACAGCTGGATCCTGGATATACAGTAAATACGCTGCGTCTAAGCACAGTTCCTTCAATACTTCCTCGCCAAAATCCTCACCTGTTTACACTCTCAGCTCAGTGTACGGTACAATGGAAATATGTGAAATAATAAATAAATAAAGAATAATACATAAGACATAAAGAATCATAGTAAAATCTTTAAACACAAGTTGGCCAAATGAGGTTAAAGGGTTGTCTTTCTGTAGGCATTTGTGATATAAATGAATTAATTTAGATAATTCATTATTTTGTAGTTTACGTGACTAACGGACAGTTTGCATTTTTACACAAACTTATAAAAAGGCAAACTTAATTCCAACTTTTCCCCTAAATGACTCATTTATACAGCAGACAACTACAATAGCCCTAGAGCCACGGTTCTCAAACTGTGGTACGTGTACCACCGGTGGTACGCAAGCTTCCTTTTGGTGGTACTTTTGAAATACTAAAGATATTTATTTTCAACCCGCAGAGTATTAGAACGCAGAGTATTTTGGCTGCTTTTTACCATGGCTATGTTTAAACGTACAGTACACACAGAGGCTATAAGAATGTGCAACATAGAGTGTCTTATATTCTTTTTTTCAGCACAACCTAGACAATCTGATTAAAAAAAAAGTTTCATTTTCACCAACTATATAAAGACACCCGAGCAAAAAGTACTTAAATGTTTAAAAGGGGATTAAATACGTGGAATTTGGAAATACGTCACAGTATAAAGTTCACTTGGCTTGTTTTTATGAAGAAAAAGAAAAGAAAAAAACGTTCTATTTTGTGACTTCTGCACAATTATTGCTACTTTATATCACTACTTAAAATGTGATATAAAATGAATCATAACTTTGACTCAACAACACATGTGACTTATACACACACACACTCACAGGATGTCCATACAAGGAGTTGTGTATTATTACCATGGAAAAATACCATGAGTGTTAAACACAATGCACATAAAAATGAGTTGAGGTTTGTTTTAACTCAGAAACCATCACAATTGTTGTCAAACTAAGCAAATTTTCAGCGAAGAACAGCACATTTTCTTGTGCCATAGTTGTTTTGTAGCATGTCCAGCACTTCTCCATTGTGTCATTTTAAGAGTGATGCAGAGCAGAAAGAAATTTGAAACCCAATTTGAGCAGCCAGAGCGTTCACACTGAGAGTTGTAGAAATCTGATTTACACCACATAAAACAAAATAATAGAAAGAAAATCAGATTTTATGTCCTGCACTCCCATAAACCAACGTGAATAAAATCTGTATTTACACATATACATTTTCTGGAAGTCTTAACAGTTAGGCCTAAATCAGTGGGAGCTGAACCAGCAGAGAGTGTGAGTGGAATGAGGAGAGAGTGAGAGGCAGGTTCATGTGAGGTGACTCAGTGAGGAGTCCTCGCCTGAGTCGTGTCTGATTGTTTGTTCTTGTAATTGTTAACTCTTTAGGACCTTTCCTAGCATAAATACTCACCTTATTAGGACCGGCAAAAAAACACCCTGGTTTTAATGAGGCAGAACCTAATGATAATCTGAGAAGCTGGTTGAGTTTAAGATCATATTAATTGTTAGGTTAAGGATAGGGTTAGGCATTAACTGGTAAGGGATAAAGCTTTTAGGGTTTACGTTTAAATCAGTGCTTTACAAACCTTTTATGCCAAGCACCACCTGAGAAAGTATTGCGCTCTCGAATACAGACTTTTCACAGGACGCAGATTTATTCTAAATAAAATAATCTGCTCTGGTATACACTGGTGTAGTGAAATGAGATTAAGATGCAGCAAGTCCAGATGAAGGTGAGTCTAATGGTGCTTTTCTATGACCTAGTTCCAGCACAGTGCGATGCGGCACAGTTTCTTTGCTTTTCCATTAGCAAATGTACCTGGTACTTCTGTTAGTACCAGCTCTGCCGAGGTTCCAAGCAAACTGAGCCAATACTAAAATGTGACGTCGACAGACTGCTGGCCATAGATTGGTCGGAGAGTGTCGTCATCGGAAGACTCATGAGTGCGACATCCGACACAAGAATCGCGTATAAGTTTCCTGCAGCCGTGCTATGATGACTGGAAAATATTTCTGATAATGGAAAACCAACTAAACCCTGTAGAGTGGTGCCGTGCCGTGTTGTGCCGTGCTGTGCCGTGCCGTGTTGTGCCGGGACAGTATAGTGGAAAAGCACCACAATTATTATTATTTTGTTACTTGTTTCATTTTCTAAGCATTCCATTGGTATATACAGTTAGAACAGTATTTCTGATTTCCCTCCAAGTACCACCAGAGGAAGCTCACGTACCACTGGTGTTACACATACCACACTTGGAGAACCGTGGGTGTCTGTCTGTCTGAATGAATGAAAGAATAGCTGCGCAAACCTGTATGTGTGTGTATGTTTGGAAAATATGCAGCCTCTCCTAGAGAACTAAGAGTGCTGCATATGCAAGCGGTCACACTTGTTTTGCTTGTGATGTTGCACAAACCTCGTGAGGTTTGTCCTGAGTTTGTCTCCAGTGGCGGCTCTTGTTCATCACCTGACACACTGCACCCCTGACCTCCTGGGACTCATCTCCTCTCCTTCCACCCTTACTTCATTCGTCCTCCCTTCCTCCCTCCCTCCCTCCCTCCATCCGTCATCATCTCTCTACCACAGGAACAGAGGTGTGGTGAGAACTGGAAGCTCTGATTGTGTTGATCTGCGCGAGCGCGTGTGCACGACGCTCATCTCAACTCTCCGTGCGAGAAGAGGTGGGACCTTCGGAAGCGTATTTAAAGCCCTAACCTGACATCGTGTTTCCTGTTGGTGGAAGAAGAAGAAGTGTGGACGCGGTTGGAGCAGCGACGGACACGCACACACACACACACAGACGGAGGAGCGAACAGCAGGTAGGTTGCGCAACATGTTGGAGATGATCACAACTTTGTCTGCGCGTTTCACAGCGCGAACTCACCATGAAGAGCCAAAAGTCGTGAGATTACCATATGATTTTAAAGGGATAGTCCAGTAGGGGATTATTCTATAGAGTTAGTGTGTAGTAGATTACGCTGCCGGTGTAAAGTGGGAGATGAAAACACCATTTTTACGCACAGTTTCGTGTGAATGTGGTCCTTTTACAAATATTGTAAAAGGACCACATTCAAATATATATGTACATATATATGTATGCACATATATACACACATATATATACATATACACACATTATAGGGCTGCAACTAGCGATTATATTATTTTCATGGTCAGTTAATGTTTTGATTCAGTAAGTTTTGGAATTATGTCTTTGTTTTGTCCAATATTTAGTTTTCATGATTTCTTTGTGATATGAAGCAGGAACCCGGAAAATATTCACATTTAAGAAGCTGAAAACTTCTTTCAATTATATATCAAAAAAGTTGGTGATTCATTTAAAAATATGCCTTGTTATTTATTTTGTCATCCACTGTTGATGTGTGAATATTTGAAGTTAGTTTCCTGAGAGGGGCGACACGGCGGATTAGTGGCTAGCACTGCTGCCTCACGGCAACAAGGTCACCAGTTTGAATCCAGGTTCAACTCAGGGCCTTTCTGTGTGAAGTTTGTATGTTTTTTTCCATGTGCGTGTGGGTTTTCGCTGTGTGCCTCCCATAGGAAACATGAAAAAATGCAGAGGTTTATTGGACAGTGTCAGAATGAATGGTTGTGTGTCGGCCCCTCCAGCCCCACCATGACCCTCATGTGGAGGATAAAGTGGTAGACAGTGAGATTTATAGTGGTAGTTAACAGAGATGGCACAAAGTTTAGAGTTCTGGTCCCCACAGAAGAAGAAAAAGAAAGCCAAGTTTCATGGCGGAAACAAATGAAGAGCCCTATTATCTGCTGATGGACACAGCAAACATCCGTTTGCATTAATATTTCATGTCCTGAATGTTATGGTTCCTTCATCAGTCCAAACAAACTGGCTCTCATCTGCGGTTTCCACCATTGATTTCTAAACATCATCCTTTATTTGCTGTTGTGCATTTTCCCTTTTACACACCGACTTTTCCCATTTCCCTCTTGTGGCGTAAAGACCTTATAGTATAGATTATCTTTTTCACTTGACTGTGTTTGTGTTCAAATCCTAAACTCACATGAAAACAGGCTGATGGAAACCCTCATGACTTGTTTTGCTGTCAAAACCTAGTGTTTAATCTGTTTCTTATTGCCACTCATCAAGTTTGAATTGGTTTGTTTATGAAATGCTTCTTCACTTAGAGGTTTGTGTGCATGGCCTGACAGACTTCACTTGATATTTACAATGTGAAAGTGCTTTTGTCATTGACTAAGTAAACTAACTGTGCCTAAGTTAACACAATAACAGGCAGGTACTTCTGAAATGATTCACTGTCTACCTTGATTATTAATGAGTAACTGTTTTAACAATCTAATCAGTTTGAGGGTTTTTTCAGCTTCTTAAATGAGAATATTTGCTGGTTTCTTTGCTCCATATAACAAACAAATCATAAAAACAAGACATTTTTTTCAACATTTTCTGACATTTTACGGACCAAACAAGTACTCGATTAATCGAGAAAATCATTATGCATTAAACCAAACATTGTACTGCATCAAAAAGTATAATAAATAATAATTTTATATATATCAATATATATATATATGTATGTATATATATCAATATATATATATATATGTATGTATATATATTAAATATAAATTGCTAATTGTAAACTAAATGTTGCGTATTGTCACCAGCCCTTTTTTTAGGCACAATATTTTATCACTTCATGTCCACACACACATACGCACAGCAGTGCAGAAGCTGTGTTAAGATGTAGCACAGCATCTGTTTATGTTCTACCTTGCAAGGGTCTGTCTGATAGTATGGTAAACCACTTAAATGATCCAACTACAGCCTACGACACACATGAGGAACATAAGACCCCCAGGGCCAGATCCGATTCACGGAGCAGCAGCTTTTTCTGGCCCTCAATGGAAAAGAAATCAGCTCCCAGCATTTATGAATTCTGCCAATCAAATGCAGCAGTTTCATCAGCTACAGATTTTTATTATCGATGCTCAGGATCTGTGAAGCACTATGTGTTAGTTGTTCATACTGGACCACAAACTATCCACTAGGACAGTAAAATAACCATTATTACAGAAAACTTTTTTTTGTTTTTTAAACCTGGAAATGATGATGTTCTAACGTGACATGTTTTTGTCCACAAACCAGAACGATTGAGTTTGAATGATTTCTTTGTTATATGGAGCAAAGAAACCAGAACATATTCACATTTAAGTAGCTGAAAAAACTGAGTAATCGATTATGGAAATAGTTGATGATTAATTTAGTAACTGATTTATAGTAGATAGACGTCTCACATGTGAAGGTTTTGTTAAAGATGGTTCTTTTTGGTGTCGTACACGTTACATTTCATCAGGTTTTTCGTGTCGCATGTTAGAATGGTTGAATTACGTAGAATACGTAATTCTGGAGAAAAATGTTGCCCACCACTGGCCTACAACAAGAACATTCTGTTTCTCCATTCACATCAAAACTATGTGTAAATAATGTTCTCGTCTCCCTTAAACAGGCAGTGCTCAACACCGTTTATTGTGTGCTTAACCTTAAGTCATTGAATCTGTATTCAGTTGTTTGTTTTCGTAAACCATATATTTGCAGAGTAAGTAAGTGAACTCAGAGTAAAGAAAGCTGTCATTATTCTCGTCTGCTTTTTTGTTTTTTGGCTTCAGTGATCATGGAAAGTGATAATTCAAAGACACAGAACCACCAGAACCACGAGCTGGTTCCGCACAAGGGCTTCAAGCTCATCAGCGGCACTCATGACCCGGATGATGTGGACCAGATTTACAACCTGGAGATCAGAGACTCTGACGTGTTTGTCGTCACATACCCTAAGTCAGGTGAGAGCTGATGGAAGCCCACACACACACACACACACAGGAGACAGCGGCTCCTCCATCACATCCTCAGTTGTGTCCAGTATCCTGCAGTGTTAGGACAGAGTGCATTCAAGGTCAGTGTGATTCCTGAAGCTCTCAGCGCACAGGAAGGAGCAGGGGCTGATTAGTATGTGCAGCCTTTCCAGATGAATGTCCCGCTCCTTTGTGAGCTGCAAATTGATTTCAGCAAAGAGAGCAGGGAATTGAACTATCAGTGAAACGAGCGTATTTTGTGGAAACACTCAATGAGGAATGAGGACAAAGGTTCACAGAAAGACGAGAGGTGAGAGTGAGTAGACGAGACGAGACGAGGGGGGCTAGAGGGGAGGAGTGTAAGCAGAGGACAGGAGGACTAGAGGAAAGGAGATTAGGGCAAGAGGAGTGATGAGTAGAGGAGGTCAGAGAAGACACAAGAGTTGAGCAGACTAGATGACAGGAAGACGGAAGAGAGGACCTCAGCGTGGAAATGTGCGGAAAGGAGACAAGAGGAGAGAGAAGGTACTAGAGAAGAAGAGTGTGAGTGGATGAGACGAGAAAGGACAGGTGATGAGGAAAGTCGAGAGATGAGAGTAGAGGAGACGAGCAGCGGAGAGGGGAGGAGAGAATGGACACTAGAGGGCGGAAAGGAGACTAGGAATTCAGAGGAGAGGAGATAGGTGAGGAAATGTGCAGGGAGTGAGTTGAGGAGAGAAAAGGAGTGACCAGTAGAGGAGACCAGAGAAAAGACAAGAGGAGAATGGACACTAGAAGAAATGACACTAGTAGGACAGGAGACTAGTAGGAGAGGAGATAGGTGAGGAAATGTATGGAGAGGAGAGGAGTGAGGAGACGAGAAAGGACAGATGATGAGGAAAATCGAGAGATGAGGTGACGAGCAGAGGAGAGGAGACTAAATGAGAATGGAGGAAAAGAGACTATAAGAAAACCTAAGCCAATTTCAGGTCTGGACATTGTTCACAGTTTACTGTTCCCATCATTTTCAGCTCTGTCGGTCTGTCTGTCTCTCTGTCTGTTTGACAGGGACCATCTGGATGCAGCAGATCCTGCTGCTCCTTGAGTCAAAGGGAGACGTGTCAGCCATCAGCCAAGTCAACAACTACTCCAACGGCGATCTCATCCCCTGGATCGAGTTGAACGGCAACAGACAGGCGTTCATCACAGCCCCTTCCCCCCGACTGAGAGTCACTCATCTGCAGTACCAGTTCATGCCTTCTGCTCTGAGCCACAAGGGCAAGGTCAGCTCTTCCTCAATGCCTGCGCTAACCGATTGTAATCCAATCACAGAAAACACATTTAAATGCCAGGTGTTTTGGGGGGGGGGGGGCAGTTAACAGCAATTAAGAACTCCTTCAACAGCCGCCTGACTATGTGCCTTCGCGTGCCAGTTTCCTTCACCAAAACAGCTCCAAGTTTCCTTGACACAGTGTGGACAAGCAGCAATTAACACTGTGTTAAAAGACAGATTTACAACAGATAACATACCAAAGTACTGTCGAAACAACACCAGAAAACCACAGCGCTTCTATCTCTTCACTCTCTCTCTGTGTATGTGTGTGCCCGTGTGTGAGAGTGGTGAGGGAGCAGTGTTTACCAAACCTAGATATGAGGATATACTCAAACGTCTTGTTTTCTTGTTTTTCTTTGTATTTAAGAAGCTAAAGACCTTGTTTTAATTATTGAAAAAAAAAATTATTATTAATTATCAAAATAGTGGACAATTCATTCAGTAATCAATTAATAATCTAAATTCCATCAATCAATCATTGCTGATTCCTTGGCTTTTCTTCTTTTAGGTGATCTATGTGGCAAGAAATCCCAAAGATGTCCTTGTGTCTTACTTCCACTTCCATAAGCTTGCAAACATGTTGGAGACCCCAAAGGATTTCAATGACTTCTTTGAGAAATTCTTGAAAGGAGATGGTGAGGGGGAAGGGGGGGTCCGCCACTGTCACATGCACACACAGAATGTTGCTAATCAGTCGTGCAGTGTATGGTGAATGTCTACAATGTGTATGTGACGTTGTGCATCATTTATTTCAGTGTTTGGGTGCAGCTGGTTTGATCACATTAAGACTTTCCACGCACACAAGGATGATATGAACATGCTGTTCATCACATATGAAGAAATGGTTCAAGTAGGAGCTGAAATCATTTCAGTCTGTGACTGTTCACACGTTTGCCATGTCACTTGTTATCGTGACGGTTTGTGGGGACATCTTTAAAAACAGATTCTCATGCTTCTGTGTCATTGCTAAGGACCTGCAGTCTGCGGTGGAGAGGATCGCCCTGTTCCTGGGCAAAGAGCTGACTGATGAGCAACTGGCCAATGTGGTGAAATACAGCACCTTCAATAACATGAGGAAAATCCCTCAGGCTAACTATGAGCAGGTGCCTGGCGACCTGCTCAGCCACCAACAGGGAAAATTCATGAGGAAAGGTAAGTGTGTTTACTGTTAGATACGACTAAGGACTAAGGAGATGATAATATGGACCAAGGTGGTGGTGAAAATGGGCACGGTTTCACTTGATGGCCAACTTGTAGCAGCTGTAGAACCCGTGTTTGCCCACTTTAAGATCACGCCCACTTAGGCAAATTATGCAGGTCCCATACGGTTTCAGTAACATGGGCCCCAGATTGGAAGTCCATGAGGGCAAACACTGGAGGGGCCACCATGGACAAACCCACTTGGGACCCATAGTGTCAGCGAGAATATAATCCTTATAGGGCCCAGAGTTTTCCACAACTTGAAATGATGATGTTGTCAAATGTCTTGTTTTGTTACACGGAGCAAAGAAAACAGAATCACATTAAAGAATCTGAAAAAAATTCGGAGAACTTGATCTAATCAACTATTCTCAAAATAGTAGTTGCAGCTAAAATAAGTTTGTACTTATACTGCGTAGTTACTCAATATGCAATATCCAAATTGAAAGATGCTGGAGTAATTTGACTAAGATAAAATCTGTGACAAATTGCCATTATGTTAAATTTCGCAATGCTGCTGGAATTTTGTTGAGAAAATTTAGTGGACAGATAACAGAAAATATAATTTTATCATGATTTTTAATATATTTGTCTCATTTAAATGATAGTAATGATACAAAAATTACCAGTTGTACCTTATGAATCATATCGCAAACCCAAAAGTAATCGCAATATGATTTTTAAATTGTTCTTATTATTATATCGTGCTAAAAAACTTCTCCCTCTCGTTTCATGTGCTGGTAACATCAGGCACCATCGGTGACTGGAAGAATCACTTCACTGTGGCACAGAATGAGAAGTTTGACGAGGTCTTCAACAAGGAGATGGAGGACTTTCCTCTGTCTTTTCTATGGGACGTCAGTGACATTGTCTGACCACTCATGACCTTTCATGGTAACATTATAAAAAAGAAGATAGTCACGGTTGCAGCTTCATGAACTCTGTGTTGCACAGAAACAACATCTGCTTCTCTGTTCCATCTGTCATAATAGCATCTTTGTATATGTTGACCTTTTTTTCCAAAGCATAGAAGAGATTTTCTTTTTCCATTGGTTTCCATGTGTTTTAGTGTAAAAAAAAAAAAAAAACAACTATGCAAATCAGTACCTGGGTCACAACATGTTGTAACATCAAATCAATTATTATCTTGAGGTCATGCAAAAGCTTTGTTGTGATCTCGTCTGTCAAGCCTTGTCTCATGGTGACGTAAAAAACACGGTCCCCCCTGTCGAAATCCATCTGCAAAGAATATGGTTTAATCTGTTACAGCAGGGATCGTGTCTGTTTTGCTGTTGTCACGGTTACATTATTGCTGCTCGGTAATGCGGTTAATACGCTCAGAATCAACCCACGCTGACAGCAATGTCATAGTGGAACATTCACTTTGACAATAATGAAAGCAAGCCTTCGTCCTCAGCATAGTTGATATTGGATCAAGGACAGACAGTTGTACTTGATGCGATTAGTACTGAGCGAGTGAAAACATGTATGATTATGTGTGGCTGCTAAATATGCATAAATACGTGAGTCTTGATCGATGGTCCTCATGATCAGACTTGGTGACAACAGTGATTTGTCTCAGTTTGTGTGAAGGACCACACTCACTGTCCGTGTTCACTTCCATAGACATGTGAGCTAAAGTGCAGACGAGCATGTGACTTGGGAGTCAGGAATCTGATGAACTCAGAACCCGCAACTGGACCTCAACGTCAACAACTCACTTGACGAGGTTGATGACGTCGTCACTGTTTCCCCCTCTGTTTCCCCCGACACCAGAGGCTTGCACCGCGATATCTGTGAGTTTACAGGTTTTATTGAACCTAACTAATCAGCAGTGCTCGGCAACCTTTTACATGTCAATCTGGGTCATTATCAGCAAGCTCAGATAAAGGGATAGTTCAGGTTATTTTGAAGTAAGAATGAGATTCTGATTATACAGTTCTAGCACTTCTCGGCTCAACTCCACTCGCTTTTTTTGGGCTTTTCCATAAAGGTAAATAGTACCTGGTACCTGGTGCTTTTTTTGGTACCTGCTCTGGCGAGGTTCCAATCGAGCTGAGCCGATACTAAAATGTGACATCAACAGAGTGTCGGCCAGAGAGCGTCGTCACTGGAAGAGTCATGAGCGCGACGTCCAACACAAGAATCAAAACCGCCATTTATGTCATATTTGAAAGGTTGAAACTTTGACTGGTTGACACTGGATACTTCCACATAAAATGTCACAACATTTAACCCAACACCAACATGAAGAAGCCTTTAACCAGCAGGAAATATCACTTGAACTTGAATCACTTGCATGTCCTTCTGTTGATGACGAGAGAGAGAGGATTAATTAGGTGCATCATCAAATACGGCCACGCTAAACAACACATAATTGAAATGCTGTGGCTTTGTTTTAGACCACCAGGCAACCACCAGACAACCAGGAAATATTTTCTCACTTAATCAAGTACTTGTTCTGGTCCATAAAATGTCAAAATACTGTTGTTGCCATGTGGTTAACATGACCAGTGAAATTGAGCTAGGCCAGTTTTTCCTCCTACTTTTTATACCAAGTTCCACCAGAGAAAATATTGAGCTCTCGAAGTAACACCATTAATCACCAACGTGACAACTCAGTGGTGTAAATAGGCCGAGCTACAGACTTTATTCCCAATAAGATAATTTGCTCCCTCCTCTTCCTCACATATACTTCACACACTGATATAGTGACCTTGGATTAAGATGGAGTGAGAGATAAATTGGCTCTAATTATTATCATTTCATTTATTATTTGTTTAATTTTCTATGCACTCTATTTACAAATTCCTCAGTACCACTAGAGGAAACAAACGTACCACTGGTGGTACATGTACCACAGTTTGAGAACCATGGAGCCAGACTTGACTGATTAATTAAACGACTGTTCTTGTCCCAGTATACAAACACGAGTGGGGAATTGATTTATTGAATGAAGTACGACCTTTGTGACATTAGGCTGTGATGTGCCCTTGTTCAGCTTGTTAGCTGGCAGTTAGTTGTTGCATTCTCAGTCTTCCTACCGTACACGAGCTGGCAGAGCATAAACTCGGTCTCCTTGTCTCGTTGCCAAGATATTTCACAGTTGTTTTCGTCTGTGAACTGGCCTTCTCTGTTATTACCG
Source organism: Solea solea (assembly GCF_958295425.1). Taxonomy (NCBI): domain Eukaryota; kingdom Metazoa; phylum Chordata; class Actinopteri; order Pleuronectiformes; family Soleidae; genus Solea; species Solea solea. The sequence continues at coordinate 22,106,481 of NC_081146.1, forward strand.
GGTCAAAGCCCGGGTGTGGGAACTATGGAGTATGCACAAAGCATATTGGCCAAACTGAGTCCTGCTGAACATATACAGTACATGCAAAAGTAATTTGACTCCTAATCCCATTATCTGGGTGTGTTCGTCCAACTTTGAGAACTTCAATTCAGTACAACGTCAGTGGGACTAACATGTTAACATGTATTTTAAAAGTCTTAATTTTAGTCCGACTAAAACAACTAGTACTTTGTATGTAAATGTGCCGAGTGATGCAACAGATTCAGTTGTGTGTCTGTAAACAGAGCCAAAGGGAGGAGGTGTTGTTCTCTCTCAGGTCACATGCTTTACATTATGCTGGAAGGCTATTGTGGAAGTGTACTGATCATTAATGTAGAGCCGGAACTAACGATTATTTGTATGGTCCATAAAATGTCATAGAATGTTTCCCAAACCGCGACATGATGATACGTCTTGTTTTGTCCACAAACCACAGTTAATCAGTTTTAACGATTTCTTTGTCAAATGGAACAAAGACAGAAAACCTGTTTTTATTTGTAAAAAAAAAAACACTCAAGACGAAATAATAATCGTAGCAGCCCTAACAAAATCTCGCCTGCTGAACGTTTAAACCTGACTCTGTGTGCTCACTTAAAAACAGATCCTGAATCAAAGTTTTGTCACTTAATGACTCCACACGTCACAGCCATGACCTGACAAGGACTTTGACCCAGTTTTATTCACATTGTATATTCCTGCACAGCAAACAATATTCAAGAGGAGTCAAGTACTGAAGTGTACATCCTGATCAGGTGATCACATATTATCAGATGTAAATTATGTATTTTTAATATTACACTGTGTCTTATTTACTTCCTATGAATCTTTGTGTTCAGAAAATAAAGGTTGATGAACTGAGAACGGCGTGTCTTTAATCCCCGTTTGTTATAAAACTATACACAACAGAACAACCATCCACTCTCACGGTCAATTGTCCAATTAATCTCCACGTTTTTGGACTGTGGGTGGAAACTGGAAAACCTGAAGAAAACCCACTCTCGCAGGGAGAACATGCAAACGCCACACAGAAAGACCTTCGATTGAACCAGGATTTGAACAAGTGACTGTGCTGTGAAGCAGCAACACCAGCCACTACTCCATCATGTGGACCCCTAAGAAGCTGCTGGCTTATTCAATTATAAGTGAAGATGATGGAGAGCTGTTGAGGCCAACAAGCAACCAAAATATTTTTACCAGATCGGCAAAAATTCTGAGACACCAGAAATGGATCACGAGCATGGGACCCCACAGGCTTGTGTAGTGATCACTTCATATCGGGTACAGAATCCAAGAATGACTCATTTCAATATCTTGTTTATTTTACACGCTTTTATTGTGATGTGTAAGCAGAGTAGGATGAGAAATATCAGGTTACTGCACATCTGGAATAATGTTTGCTCTGCCTGTTCCCTCTGGGGAATCGTAATTAATTTTTGTCTAATTCTGCGATACACTGCTAGATCCCAGCAGTGGTGCCATTCGTTTTTTCAAAAACTTCCTGCCAACATGGCAGTATAAACAAACTAAATCACGTGATGTCCAGAGCTCCATAAAAATACAAGCTGATACAGAAGATAATTTCAAAGACATGTTTTTTTTTCCCAGCTTGTGCCATACTTTGGTAGAGATGGAGTGGGTGTGATGGCCGCCTGTTCCAGGCCACATGCCAAAATGTTGAACCCCAAATCACCCGTGACAGACACAGTGAATGCTGTTTGTTACTGTAGGAAATGTGCTGCGTGAATGGGTCTGGGAAAAAGTTGTAGGTTGCCCCCCCCATCCAACCGTTGTACCCTTGTCGTCAAAAAGGTTGGTAACTCGCCATGACAAGAAAGTTCTTATATTTTACTAATTACTTACAGATGATATCACATGTTAATTAAAACTCTGAAACAAATCGTTCTGTGAGAGCTTTTAATATTGAAAGTTGAGGATGAATTTTGATGTCAACACTTCTTTATGTCTAAATAAGAGATGGATTTAATCGTATGGTGGTTTTACAATATGAATATATGAGGGTATTGAAAATTTCCCTTCATTCCACGATCATGCTCGGTACTTTACTGCCCTCTTCTGGCCATATAAGGAGCCGGTTGCCAGGGTGTCCTCAACATCAGACGGTTATCATTCAGGCACAGAAATGAACACTCAAAAGGTGTAAATAGGTGGGTGTTTTTTCTTTGAACAATGAAGATTTCTTCAACTGCTGTAAGAGTCTTTAAAAAAAAAATAAATGCAGCTGTTGGATCTTCTTCATGTGTCCAGAGAAGAGCAACACGGTTTTGTCAGTCCTCAGGTCCACACACCTGCTTTAGTCCTCATCACTGCCCATCTCCAACGGGTCAAAGTCCGGGTCGTCTTCATCCAAGTCCAAGTCCTCGATGTCCTGGAACAACGACTCATCCACTTCCACATTGTTTCCAGCTGCAGAAAAAAAGCAGCAGAGTGAGTAGTTTGCATCATATGATTATGAAAATGTTCATAAGCTGTTTTTTTTCCAGTTATATAAAATCACAATATTATATTATACAATGATAATAATTATTAAAGCTCGAGTCCAAAATCAGTCTTCTTCAATTGAACATGATGTAAATTTTGTCAATTATGTTCCCATTCAGGGGAAACAGAAGATAAAGTACAGCACATTAGTGATATTAACAGCTGGTATCGTCCAACAGGCGTCTGATTGCAGGTGACAACTCTGAACTTCCTTTGGCAAACTGTCAACATGGCCATGTTCAGATTCTTATGGGTGACATCACAACTATTTGACACTGGAGCTTTACACTGAGAGTGCTGTGAGGACAGCTTTGTTGAAAACCAAGTATTCATGTGAAGAAATGTGAACAGCAATAAACTGCAGACTAGCTTTCATGGTAACAAATTACTATCAAAGACATACCAGCCTGTCTTGCCTGTCACAGTCCAATTTTTTTGGGTATCCATTAGGAATAGTACCAAAATATCCAGCCCAATACTGTTCCATTTTATGGTACCCTTCCTTTGGTGTACTAGAGTAAAATGGTTTAGTATGAGTCAGCTGATATTTATAAAAAAATGTAACTTGTAAAAATGTCCCTCTTTTTGAATCTTAAAACAAAACAATAATATTGTAATATAACACTTACTGTCTTCAAGGAACTGAATGTCTGATGTGTCCAGGTTGTGGTCTGTTTCAAACAGCTGTTTACCTGGTGAGGAAACATAACATCTTCATTATCTTACACATACACAAATATTTATGTATTGAACTTTGTTATGCATTTATGTGACCAGGTTTCCATGCGGTGTGTTGCTGATTTGAGACCGTCAACATGGATGTTTACCGGTGAGTTTGGTTTTTCCTGCCTGTTCCTCCTCCTTTTGTTTTTTCTTCCTCAGTTCTGACATCTCCATTTCAAATGTGGCCTTCCATGCCAAGAAGTTTTCAATGGTTACCACTGTGCCCTGGAACGCAACCTGCAAACACACATACACATCACGGCATTACAATACAATGCTGATGAGAGCCGTCACTGACCACATCCATTCCTTAACGTGCCTGTAAAGTGATAGAAAATATCACTACTCAGAGGACATGTGTTAGCAACCACCTAATTTGAGTGACATTGAAAAAATAAAGACACTTCAACACAGTCCCTTTTTGAATGACATACATGTCTGACACTAAGGTAAGATTAGGAAATATTAATTTATTTCCTAATAAATAATTTTTATGGCAGCAAAGCTTGCAGAGATTGTCTACTGATTGAGCAACTTCTGCAGACGCTTGCACTCACACAAACATACCCCCCGGACAAACTCTGGAGAATGCTCGTGAAATATAAAATGCTGTTCCTACCTTCTCTGCCTCCTCTGCTTCCATCTCTTTCTGCCGCTTCTCCTCTTCTTGTCTATTTTTCATCAAATCCACGATTTCGTTGAGTTTTTCCTGAACAGCTGTCACCAAGGTGAAAATCATCACCATGCCCAGGTTTTCTTCCGCCTGCACAAACACAACATATACACAGTGTTCATACTGATCACATTGGTTAACAGAATTTACAGAAAATCCATTTCTTGTTGCTGGCTGTTAATTCCTAGATAGGTAGAGGTGGTGGAAATTAACTAGCTCCCTCCTGTGGGTTAGAGGTGTACTACAGAATAAGGGAAAATGTATTGAAAAAAACAGGTTGGGACCATGCCCCACAACATATGGCAGAATACGACATGAAAGTTTGCAATGAAAAATGTTGATTTGAAAGTTTATGTCTGCGTGCAACATGTGAAACAGATGGACAGACCTGTTGTTGCAGTAGAGCCAGGATGTCCTCCCCATCACTGTCCTCCAGGTTCTCCTGGGAGTGGATCTCCCACAGTGGAGGCTCATCGGGGTATTTTTCTACATATGTGAACTTCAGGGTTGCCTCCACCACTGCAACAAGAACACAGCTTGTATCATATCTCTGGAAATTTACATTGCATTTAAAAGACTTCAAATGAAAACCAATGTGGATATGTTAAAAATATATAATATTCTCTCTAATAGTATGAAAAGCTTAGAAACCAACAGGACACCAAACTTCATTATCAACTGGGGCTGCAGCGATTATTAGATTATTAATCGATTACGTCAACCATTCTGATAATCGATTAATCGGTTTCAATGTTTTTTTATAGAAGAATTAAGAATTATAACTACTTTTCTGATTGTTAAGCTTCTTAAATGTGATTATTTTCACACACAACGTCAGACATACTCACGTTCACCATTTTCATCGGCGTCTGATGTGACAGTGATGGTGAAGCTGGTGGGATCTTCTGAAAGCACTGAGAACACACACACACACACACACGAATTTATATAATCAATGTTGCATTTCTATTGTGATAAACATGCTACATGTTGATCATCTGATGGGCATTATAACAGTAACGACACCTAATGTGATCTGGGTTAACTTATTTGTCCATATAAGGATCAGTAACAGGAGAGAGCCACCGGTCAGCTAACATACGGTCACGTATTAGCCTGTATGCTAACTGTTCTGTGGCTGTCAGACAGACCTGTGAACGAGTCCGGGTAGATTGACTCTATGGCTTCAAGTTCGTTCCTTTGCTCCTCTGCGTAGTCTGTCATTTTCTTGGGACTATGGATTATGTGGACGTTAGAAAATTCATCCCCGCACGGCTAAAGCTAATACACACACGGTTTGTGCTGCGTGTTGGCCAATGGTGATCGATGCGATCGTCGCTCGGACCTTTTGGTCTTACACCGGTGTAGTTATCTATCTAATTACATTTTTAGACTGTGGTGTGGTGTGTGTGAGAGGGTCCGCATTTACGAAACTATATTTCTTAATTTGTATGTGTTCATTGAGAAGAAGAAAGGGTTTGTTGTCCTTCATCTCCAGCATCATCGTGATAGTGATTTGATATCGATTGTTTTGGTCTGCAAGCAAAAAATTTAAACCGTGTTTTTTTTTCCCCAACCAACTTTATTCAGATATCAATAACAAACAGTAAACAGTAAGTAATAGCGCCCCCCACTGAGTGTCTAGTTTGGTCAGTACGCGTCAAAATAACAATATTTATAATGAATAACATTATTTGAAGGTTGAAATCCTACACTGTGTCACTTTAATACACTATTTTAGTCACACATATTCAAATTTAACTCCACTGGTGAAATGATGAAACCTGTGCCTCTGGGCTTCATGCTCACATGTCTTTAGATCCAACATAATGGAATGTTGAAAGACTACTCATGTGTGTGAAAATAAAATCAATTACATGGATTAGAACATAATACAGATAAAGGACCAAGAAGAAGAAGAAACACTTTCTTAACTGTCAAGGACTGTCACATCAAATCCTCTGCTGCTCTGCCAGTAAATTACCACTCTCCTCCCCTCTGCTCCACTCTCCCTGCCGGCCACTCCCACCTCATCAGCCAACTCTGTCACCTGTGCACTCAGGTGCTCCTCATCAGCAATCAAGCCACTATATAAGCCTCTCTGGTCACACACTCACTGCCAGATTGTTCTTTGCCTCCATGCAAGACTCTCCAGCATTCTCCCTTGGATTGAGCGCCCGTTGCCGACCCTGCCCGCCTCTAACTAACCTGCTTTGTCGTTCTCCCGGTAAACTCGTCGGCTTTCTGTCTCCAACCACGATCTCCGTCTTAACGGTGTTCGCCTGCCGGTGTGGCATCCTGCTGCTACACTGCTGGATTTCCTCAACTTGCTGGACTCGTATGAGAGGTTGGACATATCTTAGCCCCAAGAGACTCTGTGTTTCAGCGTGTTTTTGAACTGCAATTATTTTTACCTGTTCTGGAAATTGGCATATCATGTGCAGGCATGTTTGATTTGATTCAAAAGTCACAGTTGTTTTGCATTGTATTTTATTTTCTGCTGTAAGTAAAAATAAAACACGCAGAGGACATGTAACTGACATAAACTGGTTGCAATAATCACAAAATTACCCTGACTGTCACTTCCATAATAAAAAATGTTAAGTTAATAAGTTACTTTTCAAAAGACATTTCAAACACACTGTTAGGAATAGAGGAGTGCAAATACATAGTGTTACAGAGGTATAAATGAGTGGTTATGCCCCTTTTATGTACCAGCTTTCCGCAGTCTGACCTGCACATAGCCTGCACTTTTGTAATCTCACCACTGTTTGACCCAAAATTACAAGCAAAATACATTATGGACATTAATGTAAATTCCAGGAAGATAAGCTTAGAGAGACAACAAATAAATAGCCCCTTCCTCTCTAGGCCATCTCTATTCCATCCTCAAACTCAATGACAGGTCTCTTCTCTGGCATGAAGTCCCGGTCTGCCCTCTCCACATACCGCTGCAGAGTGCTGTAATACTGCTCACTCCTGGAAAAGGTATAGAGTTCAGAGATCTCCTCCCATGCCTTGTGGTTTGGGAAAGGGAATGGAGCAGGGCTCTTGTTCCCAAAGAAGCTCTGCAGGTTTCTTTCTCCCAGCTTTGTGGCATAGTCCATAGCGAAGGTGTCAAAGAGGTCCTTCTCTTTCTCTGAGTAGCGCTTCCAGAACGTGAGCTGCAGGTAGCTGACTTTAGAGCGACAGTTTTTACAGCAGGTACCCATGAGGCCCACGATGGCGGCGGTAATGATGATAAACCATCCCAGGATCTGTAGATGTGGAACAATGACATGAATGTATTATATACTGGGCACATTTTTTAGGTATTGTGTACCTAATTAAGTGAGCGCTGTGGTCTTCTGGTGCTTTAGCCCATCTGCTTCAAGGTTTAATGTGTTGTGCATTCATAGTCTTCTGCATACCTTATTTTGTAACAAATGGTTATATATGTTAATGTTGCCTTTCTATCACTATCAAATCATTTTCCTCAGACCGCAACACAGCATATTCACCAAGAGACATGCAGCTCACTGGATATATCCTCTTTTATGGAACCTTCTGCAGATCATCTGGCACCAACAACCATATCACATTAAAAGTCACTTAAAGCAACTGAAATAAGACCAGATGCCAAAAATAATATCTTGAGTCAGTGCTCTGATGTGGACAGTACATCTGATTAACAGGAGTTATGCTGCACAGAGTTTGGTTTGATGTTGGGTCCCCCAGGTATACCTTTGGCCTGGAGCCCTCAAAGTCTGATTGACAGCATCAGTGAGCATAGGTTTGGGTTGCAGATTTCTACCTGCTAACACACCCAGGTGTGTGTCTCACCTGTGACTGGGCTCTGAGCATCAGCAGCAGCTCCATGCGATCATCACTGGACAGTTTGGACCTATCACATGGTACTCGAGCCAGCTCCTCTCGACACTTCATTGTTTTGTTTTTACAGAACACATCCACGACCAGGTTGTCATCAAGACCACTGACAGCGCACTCATAAAAGGTCCCGTTGAGCAGGGCCACAGAAAGCCACATTATAGGAGCAACACAAGCCCCGGTGAAAATCCTCACAAACACCCTGAGGCAGCCAAAGCAGTTCCCACGAGGGCAAAGCTTCATGGGGTTGAGGCAGCAGCCGGTGTAGAGCCTCCACAACCTGGTGCTGAAAAACAGACCAAAAACCAACAGCACTACAGCAGGGCCCAGCAGGAAAGTCAGCCCATAGGCGAAGTTCTGGTCATGGTTGCAGGGACACTGAAAGGCGACCATGGAGAACACTCGCTCCCCACCTAAAGTCAGGAGAGCCATGAAGCTGTAGCCAATGGTAGCTTTCTGGTCAAGGAAGAAACGCAAGACAGTCTTGAAGTTATCCATGGTTCTGGTGGGGAGACACTCAGTGAGAACTTAACCCAAATGAAGGACAACAACAGGGAGCGAGAGCAGAATAAGTTGAGTGTTTGAGCAGCCTGCAGTCATTTCCTCCCCACTGCTCTTCAACAAGACAAAACACAATTGCCAAGCCTCTCTGTGCCCCTCCCTTAGACTGACACGCTGTCTTCCCAGGCTCCTCCTTGAGTGAGTAGGGCACTTCCTCTTGCTCATTGCCTCATTGCTCAGCAGATCTTCTCCAAAGGGAAGTCCCTGCTGCACAGCCAAATGTACAGCCCTTTTTGTCGGATCACATTACATCCCTCGTTTAGTAAAATCCTGTTAGTCTGGTTTCTAGATCACCAGTTTGTCTGCAACAGTGTCCTCCCCCTGTTTACATTTATTTTTGTGTGAAGGAACGTCATTGCTTAACAAATTTTAAAGCATCATTGCCTCTTACAGTTTATGCCGGGGTGTGATGGTCTCCTTTATCCAACTGTAGATCCAACCACTGACATATTTTTATCTACTAGGCCATTTTTGGTTCTAGTCTTACTGAGAGACCAACATTCTTGCTATAAATTGTGGAAAAGATTGCTTTATTTGTATGAATTGTTCCAAAAGTCATCACTGCACTGGAGAAAAAAGGCGTTTCACTTTGCTGCTCCATCTGCTTTGAATCAATTGCATGAACAGCTGAATCTCAGATGGCATTGTCTCCCTGGATGCTTTCTAAATTAATGTGGATTCAGATTGATCTGGCTGTCGATGTTTTAGCCTCATTCTGTATTTTGTTCTTCTCTCAGACTAACTACTTGATATTTTATGATCCTTAAATTGCCATAACCCTGTTACTCAATGAAACATCAATGGTTTAATAAGCGTTATAATAAAATGTTGTAATAAAACACAAAATGGGTGCGACAACTCAGGTTGTTCCTCTCCTAAGAGGAATGGCATTTATTCATTTTGTCGTATTCTATGGAGAACAGGGCGTTGTTGCAGAGACAGAGAAGCTGTGGAGTGGGGAAGTGATCACGTCCTCTTAGTGGTTTCTGTGTTCCATTCCCACAAGAGTGACTGCTCAGACACTCTGAGTGCATTACAGAGTTACAGTATCTGCGCCACACAGCATTATCTTTTGGTACTAATCCTGTTATTGCTGTTTGTCAGTGTGTACAGGTGCTCACATGTTTAAAAAAATACTTTATATTTCCACAGGAAGTGCTCATCATTTGATATGAAAGTGGTGCATTTCCTGTCACAAAGACAGGACATACCTCACTGATGCTGTTGGTGGCATTTTCCGCAGTTTGCTGTTCACATCTGACCAGTGGTCTTCGTCAGTGATTTCCAACCTTTGAAGGGTTGAATCAATCCATGTTGTCCAAATGTAATGTAAAAATGAAAGTATTGTGAGGGGTACACTGATTTTTTTTGTTCAAGACAACTTCATTTATTGTTTTCAAAAAAATTGATAAAAAGGTGTTTCAGGGGCAAACTGCGATTTGAGAATATGGGATATACAAATACTATTTGACTGATTGCTTGATGACTATAATCTCACCCTGGAATGCTGCCATCATCTACAAAACCAAGAATAGCAGGATTGTCATCAGCAGCCTCACTTGACTTGACCGACATCATCCTCATCATCCCGTCGCCACACTCCATGGATTCCTCCACATAGCGATGCAAGGTGCTGTAGTACTGGCCTTTGGTGGTGAACTTGTAGAGGGTGGAGACCCTCTCCCAGTCCTTGTTGGAAGGAGTGATGATGGGCTGAGGCAGTGTCTGGTTAAAGAAACACTTCAGGTTCCTCTCAGCAAGCTCTTTGGCGTGTTTCTCCATGTATGAATCAATCAGCTTGCACTCCTCCTGAGCATATGCCCTCCAGAACTTGAGCTGCAGATAGCTGATGGGAGACGCACAGCGAGCCAGACAGCTGATGAGCAGGTTGGACAACATGATGGACGAGATGAGCAGCCAACCCAAAACCTGTGGTCACCAGGAACACACAGACACACAGGTATAATCAATGTTAACACAATTCAATTGGAATCCCTTGATATTTAACATACATGAAGAGCCAGTATTCAGTATCAGAGGTCCTCAAACTTTTTGTAACAAGTAATGCCTGAGAATATCAGAGGAAAAGGAGAATGAAGAGAGAGCAAATGATCTTATTGGGAATAAATCCTTAGCTGACTTTGCTCGGCCTATTTACACCACTGTATTTTAATGTTGACGATAATGAGTATAAAAAGTTTGAGAACCACTAATCTGATCCAATCTAACCTAATCTAATCAATATATGATTTATACTGGACTAGCAAATGTTAAAATTTTTGCCATTTTTACTTGATGATAGTACAAAAATAATGCTGTCAACTATAGCTCTGTGACATCACCCTTTTCATAGTCTTTAACATTGACTGTATATACAAAGGATGTCATTTTCCAGTTTGCTTCAATAGCACATGGTGCAACTTCCGGTTGCAAAACATGTCATTGCAGAATCGCAAATCTCAAGGCTTCACAACAGTCAAGAAACACAACATGTGTTAGAAAAAGGGAGACTACTTAAGCAGGCAGTTGCTTGGGGCCCTGAGCTGAGAGTGCCCCCCCAAGAACAGATAGAAGTCAGCATTAACAACAGTTTTTCAGAATCCTGTTAAATTCTATGATGTACACAAGATTCAGATACACCATGGTTGGACACCCCCTAACTAAGTCCCCAGGTTTCTCCTGCCGGGGTTGAAAAACACCCCTGGTTGTGGTGAATAGAATGTCAAGATCTTTTTTGAGAAGGGTAAATATGTAGTGTAGGTACAGTTCTACAGGAAGGAACATTTCCCTTGTCAGTGTTAGAGGAGGAAGCACAACATATAGCACTGACCTGAGACTCAGCTCGCAGGGCAAGCAGGACATCTCTCGCTTGCGTCTCACTGCTACAGGGGAACTTCTGCAGGTCCTTACACTGAGGTTTTGTTTCATTACACAGATAGTTGATGTAAACCCTGGTCCCAGTCCGCAAACATTCATAGTATTTACCACTGAGCAGAGCAACAGCAATCCAGCTGGCAGGTGCCACCATTGCCATGGTGCTGATCTGGAAAAGGATGATCACTGTGGTTCTCAGCTTCTTCCAGCGACACAGCTTGGCTTTTTGCTGGCACAGACCTGTCAGCAGCTTCCACGTCTTCTTGTTTACGATGTAACCCAGCAGCATCAGAGCCAGAGCGGGCACCAGCAGGAACACCATGCCATATATGAAGTTCTGACCATTGCAGGGACAACTGAACACTGCTGAGGAGAAGATCTGCTCCCCTCCTGCTGTTAGCAGAGCCAACAACCCGCAACCAAGGTTGGTCTGTTTGTTGGCAATGTTAAGAACAGTTTTAAGCTTGTCCATCTCAGACCACTGCAGCAGAGTATCTGCTTCACAGTTGTGCTTTCACTTCCACTGCCTATCATCTGACTTTTGTAACCACCCACCCAACCACCAGCAAGCAGAGGTGTTAGTTCTCTGTAACCTTTATGTGACAGGAAGCCACAACAGTGGCTCTGTGTTTGAGTCACAACACCTTCTTCATCTGCCCCCATTTTAGGGGTCATTAAATTACATTCATTTGCCTTCTCGACGCCCTTTAAACAAGTTTATTCACACTCTCTTTCAATTATTAATGTGTTCACTTCAAGTTTCCATCTCCATTTACTCTCCCAGTCTTTGTTTTCCAAATAGCATTGCTGTGCTCCAAAGCAGTGTTTCCACAACTTTCTATGTGGGAACCATTTTTTTAAAGGTTGCAAACACTCATGACCCAAAGCACAATATAAATGTGTGCATTAGCAACACATTTTCAGCCATATCTCTAACAGCATATATATTTTTTTAAATTGGTGAACTTCTGTATTAAATGGTTGTATTAATGTATAATATGTAGGGATGCAACAATTATTTGACAATCATTTTGATAGCTGACTATTTGTTTTGAGTGCTTTTTCAATAATTAAAACTAAGTGTTATGAATATTTTATAGTTTACTTGCTCCATATAAGAAATACGTCTTTAAAGTTGAATCATTTTGGTTAGTGGACAAAACAAGACATTCGAGAACATCATCATTTCCATGTTTGGGAAACACAGATGAACATTTTCTGATATTTTACAGACCAAACAAATATTTGATTAATCTATAAAAAAGTCGACAGATTAACAGATTAAAAAAATAAATAATCGTTAGTTGGAGCGCTAATTATATGTATATGAGCAATTTTACCATTCATTGGCCACGTTCTTAAAACTTGCACTTCTCTTTTCTGCCGTGTCCTGGAGGGGGGCGGTGTTGCGTTATAACGCGAAGGTTGTACATCGTCACCGTCCAGCGAAGAACACTCTGTTTAGAGCGGACCAAGGATCGTCTACTGTGTGTAACACTGAAAATTTACCTTTCTCTCTATATTTTTCAACATTTCTACTGCCCGCCAACGGAGTTCACTTGAATTTAAACCTTAAGTGTAAATACTTGGTTCATAACTGTCCTCAAGAAGGAGCCAGACATGGCAGAAACTGCAGGTGAGTGTATGCTAACGCTAGCTGTGTAGCAAGCTAGGGTCATTTAGAACTAGCTCCAACCAAAACATGTGCTGTTCAGTGACGTTCATCAGATAAATACGTGGTTTATGTCGTTGCATCGACTCGGCATTGTGACGTTAATGTGGTCACCAGATGGTGCTGTGCTCTTCTGTCTCCCTTCTTCTCAGCGCCTGTTTCAGTTAAGGTTAGCGTAGCTGGGTTGCGTGTCCTGCCCCTCATACAATCTCAAACATCACTTTGATTTAGAGGCATTATTTAAAGTTGAGAGAAAATTCTCCTCAGCAGAGACCCAGAACATCGTAATAGTATGCTAGTGGCGTTATGATTTAGTGCATATACGTAATACTTAGAACATGTCAATTAGTGTATATGTTTAGGAATTGAGCAAGGATCATTAAATATATAAATGTATTTAAACATTTAACAATGAGCACTGTAAAGTACACTGATACATTTTCAAATTAAGTAAATTAAAGTTTTGTTAGCTAGAGTAAGTAAATTAAGTTTTGTTAGCTAGAGTGTATTTACCATCTTGAGGAATACTGTTGCAGACCATATTCATGTCTTTATGGCCACAGTTAACGATCTTTCAATGGCTCGTTCCAGCAGGAAGTCACAAAGCAAAATACAGTGACTCAAACTGGTTTGAGAGTAAAAGGAGTATGTGTTGTGTCATGTTCTTAATAAATTGGCCACTGATTGTAGATTCTGTCATCATAGTCTGTCATCCACTGCTCATCCACATTTATACAAAATACCATGTTGAAGATGAATGTTTTATAATTTTGATATTTGCTGTCTTTTTTGTAATTAAGAACAAAATGAGGGGAAGCATGACAGCTCATCATCCCCTGGAGTGACAGACCAAGAGAAGCAAATGGCTGCCACTGCATATGAAGCGTTTTCGGTATATTCTGTCCTTTCTCTACTAACATTCATGGCTGTTTTTTGCAGGAAGACTTGAATATCTATGTTTATGCATTGTGCAAACACACTGTTAAAATGATTGTTTTGTTTAAAATCCAGATTTATATTGTGAAACTAAGTTTTTTTGTTCCTCACAGACTGGGAAATATGACGAGTCTCTCAAGCACCTTCAAGCACTGCAGGAGCTCAACAAAGAAGACTACAAGATCGCCTTGAACAAGGCTGTGGTAGATTTTTACAAAAGTGGTCAGTCTACCACAGGGACTCTGAAGCAGACACTAATAACAATGAAGAACCAGGTAACTGATAGAAATTGGTTGTTTTTCTCATGCTTTCATTTTAAATAATTTCCAATTGAACATTGTTAGATCTTTGTTTGATCCAATAATGATTGGACAAGACTTGATGATTCCATGATTCTCTCAAATTGCCACAGCCTAACATCCATGTCTGCAGATTTGTTTGTTACTTTGCCATCTATGGTGTCAAACCAGAAATAGTTCCAATGCTTTTCAGATGCTGTGGTATCGTTTTGATTGTGTCCTCCATTGTCAATGCAAAACAACATTACTGTCTCCCTTTGATGAGCAAAAAAGGCATAGAAAGGGTCAAGCTCCGTGATGTGCTTCTATGCTATATATTTTGTACTCGAATGGGTTTTTGTGGTTTGAATTTGCAGGTTAGAGAGAGATCCAAATTTGTAGCATTAGTTCTTGGAAATGATTCAGCAAATCGGTAGCGAGGTCTTGCTCTACTCCTACACAAGAGGTTGCTCCTGCATGATGACATCACACATAATGTCTTTATCTTCCAGGTTCACACATCAGCAGAAGAAGTGGACGGGCTGGATGATGTTGAAAACAGTTTGCTGTACTATAATCAAGCCATCATCCACTATCATATGAGACAGTACTCTGAAGCCATCTCCATAGGAGAGAAGCTGTACCAGTTCCTGGAACCGTTTGGTATGTTGTGTTCAAGTGAATGGATTTACAAAAGTCTGCTGTTTGTGTGATTGGCAAATCATCATCAATGTCAAAAGTAGTAAATGTTTAGATTGCTTCATAGTGCAGGTCTCAGTTTTCTTGGTCATCATATGTCAGTCTTGGGTTTAGCATGCAGTCATTGTGTTATTTGTCCTCAAAGAAAAGTTTGCTCAGGCCGTCTGTTTCCTGCTGGTGGATTTGTACCTGCTCACCTTCCAGCCAGAGAAGGCCCTCCACCTGCTGGCTGTGCTGGATAAACTCTCTGTACAAGGGAGCAACAAGAACGGCAAAGGAGATGTAAGTACCCGACTGCACCACAGTAGAGGTGAAAGAAAATCTCACACTACCTGCTCATTCTCTGACTATTACTCCAAAACTCAGATATTTTGTTTCACCTGACATAAAAGAATAATCGGAGAAAAATGGTCGGAAAAAATTCTCCCACTAGCTGCACTCTGTATGCTACAACACAGAATAATTTCAGTAGGTTTTTGTAGTTGTTCTGAAACCACTATCTAAAGTTGTTTTCTCGTGTTTGATAACAGAACAACAGTTCAAACAAAGAAGGTGCTAATCAGAAAGCAGAGTTCACAGCCATGAATGAGGCAGCCAAATCAAAGATGCACCAGGTAAGAGCTGACTCTAATGCCTTGGTTCACCAAGCAGTACAGTGCACTTCAGCTCGCCATGTACCGCTTGGTGGAATCTGCTTCCGTTTCAGCCTTCTTTATGTTGACTCTGTCTCTTTCTTTTACAGTACAAAGTGAGAGCTTACATTCAGATGAAGTCATCGAAGGCCTGTAAAAGAGAGATCAAATCTGTGATGAACACAGCGGGGAATGTGAGTCATCATTACATTGTTCAGACAGTCGGTGCGTTAACATGCATGTTAAAAGTCAGATATTTAGTCGGACAAAATTTAACTGTTCTTAGTTGGACTAACATACATGTAACATGTAATCGTACTAATTAAAATGACTGTCACATTGTTTTTGTAATCGTCTTCCTGATGATAAGAACAGTGCATACTGTCTGTCTGACCTGTTCTCTGTCCCCTTCTTCAGTCCGCACCCTCACTTTTCCTCAAGAGTAATTTTGAGTACCTGAGAGGAAACTACCGGAAAGCAGTGAAGCTGTTGAATAGCTCCAACATTGCAGAGCATCCTGGTCCCATAAAGACAGGTGACAACTACTGTTCCTTTCATGATCAAGGACATTCTCTGTTAGTCTCACAGCTAGTGGTTTAATTTGACAGTGGCAGTTTATTATTGTGCATGTGTCCTGTTTTTTCACGTTCAGGAGAATGTGTCCGATGTATGTTCTGGAACAACCTGGGCTGCATCCACTTTGCAATGGGGAAGCACAACCTAGGCATTTTTTACTTCAAGAAGGCACTGCAAGAGAACGATAACACCTGCGCACAGCTGGGAGACGGCGGTAACGGCCAAAGTAGGTCACAGCAAACACTGAATCTGCTTTCAAGTGATACTAATTCATGTAATCAAGTCTCCGTCTCCTTTTGCTCCTCCACAGAGGACAACCCCTTTTATTCATGTGGGGTTATTTCTAGGGACGTCCCAAACCCGAACTAAAGTGTCAGATAGGAGCTGGTCTGGGCATCAGATCGAGGATTAACCCGATTTACACCAGTGGCATGTATTTCGTGTAGTGTAACCTGTGTTTTATAATAGTGGGTGTAGTGGCAAATGTGAACTAAATTTAAAAGCCACCCAAAGTCGTTCCTATGGCCTTGACTCATAGGTAGTGTTTCAATTCCTCAATAACCAAGGCAAGGGAGAGTCATGTAAAGGGTTTGCACATTTATTTCCACTTACCATACATCCAGGTTACATTTCCATCCACATATGATAATATTCAAGCCTCTCTTGGATCAACAACACATAGAAATATTCCCTTGATGTTCCAGGTTGTGAATGATGATCTATTGATTTAACAGTAACATAACGGTCAAAAAAACTTTTTACATAGTGCAGCTTCTAACGGACACGTCAACCAACCCAAAATGCTCAATATTTTCCAGGACATACTTCCCTATCCCTCTATCTGTCGTGGCTGTCAAAGGTATCAAAGTGTCCACAGTACCCTTTATCTAATGCACAAAGCCACATTCCTTTCCTTGCAGGAATATTAAGAATATTTACATAAGGCCAACTGTTAACCACTTTTAACTGTTCACAAATTACACTGTAACAAGTAATCCTGTATTAATCACTCAAAGTAACCCTAAAATAAAATAACTAAATTCTGGCTTCTACAGTGGGAATATTTTATTATGATGCTTTTTTTTTTTTTATCCACTCCAGTTCGCCCGCTTGTGTTTACAACAACACTTTTGTGTGTGTGTTTTTTTTTAAACATAAATGCTGTGGTATCAAACCACCTGTTCAGCACATTTTGCCACAGTTTAACACAAACACAGCAATGGTTCATAGAGCTAGTGACACAACTGCCAAAACAGCAGCAGTGCAGATGTAAATAGGCAAATCTCTTCTTCTTTCTCTCTACATTTCTGTCAGGAATATAATTTATTTTATTGGCAGTGATCATTAAAAACACTGCAGCTTTGTTATCTAGGCATATACAAATATCAGGTCAGTACATGGTATCAGTAGATGCCCAAAGAGTAAAAAGTACACATCAGCAAAAACTGCTGATCCCTAGTTATTCCATTTTACAGATGTTGGTCCCCAACAGTAACATGTACCTCTTTATATTCTGCAGCTAAGAAGTTCACAGGCATCCCCATGTGTGCTCTACTAGCCAACAAGCGCTACGAGCT
Source organism: Solea solea (assembly GCF_958295425.1). NCBI lineage: Eukaryota > Metazoa > Chordata > Actinopteri > Pleuronectiformes > Soleidae > Solea > Solea solea. Next base: position 22,124,087 of record NC_081146.1, read on the forward strand.
GCTCTATAACTGTGGGATTCAGCTTCTCCACATCGGCAGGCCACTGGCAGCCTTTGAGTGTCTGATGGAGGCGGTGCAGGTTTACCACTCCAACCCTCGGCTGTGGTTACGGCTCGCTGAGTGCTGCATCGCAGCCAACAAAGGGGTAGGGCTTCACTCGTGTTTGCCTGCTGTTCAAATAACTTTCATAATGAAGGAGTTTTTGTTTTGTTTTACTGGGGTTTTCCTCTCACTGTATTTTCATTGTCATGGTTTATCCAGCTTTTTTGTCATATTTTGTTCAGTGTTCAATAGATTTTAAGACGTTTTTTGTTGTTGTCATTTTGCCACTGTACATACATGTAGTTTTGTGAACAAAATTTGAATCAATTTTTTCATGTCTCCAGGGCTCAGAGCAGGAGAGCAAAGGTTTACCTTGTAAAAAAGGTATAGTTCAGTCTATTGTCGGACAGGGCTACCATCGCAAGATTGTTCTGGCATCACAGTCGGCCCAAAATACCATCTACAGGTCGGTATCAATGCTGGGGTTTAATCCCCATGTATCGTGGTTTGTTACTTGTTACTGATTTTAAATGAAGTTTGAGCAAAAAGTGAAAAACACAACATGCACACAACATTTCATTGTGCAAATATGTGGTGTCTTTACATATCTGTGTCACTGTGTTTGTTGACAGTTGATTTACTCTGTGTGTCTGTACAGTGAGGGTCAGTCCGCAGCAATCCCAGTAGCCAGTATGGAGTTTGCAGCCATCTGCTTGAGGAACGCTCTGCTGCTGCTGCCTGAACACCAGCAGGTGGACACCAAGACAGACGTTTCCAAGAGCTTCAGTCAGTCAGGAAGCACAGAGAGCGGCAGCGAGAACAGTGATGCGTGCAGGTCAGACCTCACCACAATTTCTTTTTTTTGTTTTTTTTAATCATCTCATTGAGACACTCAGATACAGAGGTGGATGTGTGTTCTGATGAATGTTGTTGATTTTGCAGTGGGAAAGGTCAGGAGGCTGATAAATTCTTGTCTGCAGCCCCATCATCTCCTCTCAGAAAACAGGAGATTGAAAATCTCAGGTAATGAAACGTATTTTTCTCTTGCCACCTCAGTGAACTGAGACATCATATAGATCACAGGGATTCTCATAGAGAGCCGGTAATAATATAAGCTGATACATTTGCAGGTGCTCCATCCTGGCCTGTAGTGCTTATGTGGCTCTGGCACTAGGAGACAACCTGATGGCTCTGAACCATGCTGAGAAACTGCTCCACCAGACCAAGGTGTCTGGATCCCTCAAGTAAGTGCTAGGCCTGTTTCTTAAACATGTTCGGCTTCTCTATCACTAAAAAATATAAATTCTTGGTGTCTTAGAAGCCATGCAAAATTTGCTGTGCGCTCTGCTGCCAAAGCTCTTCCTGAGCAACACTTCCAATAATTCCATGCAACTTCACAATTTCTTCAAACTAGGTCTTGTGCTATTTTTTTGATTGAGGGTTCCCATTAGAGCGGCAACTAACGATTATTTTCATAATCGATTAATCTGTCGATTATTTTCTCGATTAATCGATGAATCATTTGGTGCATAAAATATCAGAAAACCTTAAAAAATGTTGATCGGTGTTCATCAAACCTGGAAATGATGATGTTCTCAAATGTCTTGTTTTGTCCACAAACCAAAATGATTCACTTTTAATGATTTAGCAGTTATCAAGAGCAAAGAAATTAAGAAAATAGTCACATTTAAGAAGCTTAAACAATCATAAATGTTGCTTTAATCATGAAAAACGTTGTCGATTAATTTAGTAATCGATGAATAATCGATTCATCGATTAATTGTTTCAGCTCTAGTTCCCATGGTCCTTGAAGTCCTTGAATGTTTGTGAATTTGAAAAATAAAAGTAGACATCATGGGCCAAGTGGCTTTTAAAGTTGCCCTTCCACCATAAGCTGTGTCAGCACCTTTGTTCTTTTAATTGAGGAAGTTGGAACATCCTTGAAATGACCTTGAATTTGATGTCAACCAAGGTGTGGGAACCCTGGAGACCCCTAGTGGCAGAAACTACACAAGTGTGCTTATAAAGTGGCTAAAATGTGTTCCTTGTGTTGCATAATTTTAGCATACTGGATGAACTACAGTGAATTAATCAGGCTTAATTATGAACTCTAAAGGTTTGGTCTGAAACATTGAATGAGCTGATCGTCTTCGTCCTGCTCTGCTGTGTTCTCAGGTTCCTGGGTCACCTCTATGCTGCTGAAGCTCTCATCTCGATGGACAGGATCTCTGACGCCATTGCTCATCTCAACCCAGAGAATGTCAGTGACGTGTCAGTGGGAGTGCTGAGCAGTGACCAAGACCAAGGTCTGTGGGTTTCAATCCTGACACAACAAAAAAATCCAATGTAGTCTCCAATTTCATTTCTGAAACGTTTTTTTCTGTCAACAGGGTCTGACAAAGGAGACGAGCCTGTGGAGTCCTGTGAGTTAACTTTGTTTAAACCTGGAATGTTTGACAAAAATATTGCATATGTCACTTCAAAATGTCCTCATTATTCTCTCCTTATTCCTGTGTGTGTGTGTGTGTGTGTGTGTGTGTGTGTGTGTGTGTACAGCAGGTAAGCAGACTCCTCTGTGTTACCCCAGCAGTGTGACATCAGCACGGGCCATGATGCTCTTCAACCTTGGCAGCGCCTACTGCTTGAGGAGCGAGTATGACAAGGCCCGCAAGTGCCTGCGTCAGGTAACCAAGTCAACAGCAACATGAGTCCAGCAGATCATAGAAACACAGTGATGTTTTTAATTATTCAAATGTGGCAAAGTGGTTAGTGACACATTTTCTTATGGGGGGGAAGTCAGAAGAGATTTTTTGACCCAGGCTTTAAGCTCCAAAGTTTTGTCTGCATCCAAATGTGCATTTATGTTAACAGAAGGCATTTTCTTCTCCTCTGAAGTGATTTGTTTGTTTGTTTTTAGTTGATTGAGCTTGCAAAATTGTTGTTTGACTTTGACAGCCTCTCTTTTTTTTAAATAATTTAGTGCTCATCCACTTGTGATTTTTGTATTTTCTTTAGGCTGCATCGATGGTGAACTCCAAGGAGATTCCACCTGAAGCCATCTTGCTGGGAGTTTACTTAGAGCTACAGAATGGTCAGAACTCACTCTCACACTCTTGTTTGCACAAGCCCTTTCAGTCTTTTCTGATGTCAGCTATCCCTCCTACTATGGAGTATAAGGGCTATACTGAGGGAAAGAAACATGATTCAAGCTTTTGAGAATAGGGAGTCAAATTTTGTTGAAGTGACATCCAATCAAAGCTCATGTTACATCATTCTGAAGCTAGGAAGTAAACATCTCACTTGATCAAAGGTTTTTGTGAGTTAAAATGACATGCAGGGTTTCCATGGGGTCCTTCAACTCCTTGAAAAAAACGTTTTTTTTAATTGCCTTAAATAGACATGGGTCATTGAATGTGCTTGAATTTTGTGCAAGAAAGAAGTTCAGTTGATATTTAGGTAAATGTCTCCCTTATTTGTTTACGCCGCCGCCTATTTGCTTTGAAAGTTGTTGCTCTCGATGAGCCTGTGATCTGTGTCGTGTGTCCTCAGGAAACACCGAGCTGGCTCTGCAGATCATTAAACGCAACCAGCTGCTGCCCACAGCCGTCCAGAGGGTGTCGCCAGACTCTCGCAAGAAACCTGTCCAGCCTTTCCAACTGTCCTCATCCTTCACACAAGTTCAGCGCAAATGATCCTCTTCTGAACCCGCCCCCCACTACACACACACCTGATATTTATAAAGCTGCTTCCCCTCGGCATCGTGAGCTGATGAAAATGTAGGAGTTTGCTTGCTGATGAGAGAGGAACTTACACTGCAGTGGTTTCCAAGGACTGAGACCGGCTGACTTTTTATTTCCATTAGAACAGGGAGTCTGTGTTGTCTAAACAATGAAAATAAATTTTATTTACTGTATTAAGTCTCCTGTCTCCTTTGCCAGGTGAGCTGTGGAAGCAACAGCTGATGTTTTACATGTTTATAATGCAGGTCAAAACTAACCTGTCCTTCAAGAGACCGTTTGTTTTGCAGGACAGATTATATCACATGTTTTAAAAAGAGCAAATATATGAGGCGCTAATTTCTGATGTTAACAAAAAGCTTCAAAAGAAGGGCTGTTCAGGTCAATCAACAGTCGGAGGGGAAACTTCCAGCCCTGTCGCTCAAATGTGTCATTTACAGATTGTATATTTAACAGAACCGTAATTTATTTCTCTCTCAGTGCACTTCACATAACATTAATGGTTTTTCAAACCGGAACAAAGATTTGAGTCCATTACAAGGCACAAAAACACTGATACACAGTTCAACGGAAGGAATCAATGTCTTCCTCTTCTTACACTTGAATTATTTTGTGACCTCTAGGAGGAGCTAACCCAACTGCTGTCCTCAACTGACCGTTCACTTCTTATTAGTAAGATAAAGTGCTACTTAATGGAAGAGTCCACACTGGTCAGCTTTAATGCAGCACTTCCTCTGAGTTTGAAAAATTGTGACCTCACATCTAAGAGTCCACCTCTGGACTGAGTTATGTCCTGCTCTCACGGGGCTCAGCTCTTCGAGTCCCAGGGGACACACACGTCCCCGTCCTGCATGACAGAGTAGAAGTGAGAGACACAGATATGGAGGCCCTGCATGAGGGGGGAGCGCTGGTCCAACAGTCTTTTACAGCACATGATCATCTGACTGGAGCTGACGCTGGGCTCCTTAGTCAGACTCCTCAGAGACAGACTGTGGACACACTGCTTCACCACTGCCTCCTCCTCCACCTGCAGCCTGGACACACACACAAAGTCAAGATGAACCACTGAGGTCAGCTGTGATGACGTACAGCAGCTGTTGTTTTCTCTGGCATCTGTATTTTCACACACACAATTTTTATATTCAGGAGAGAACACATGGCTTAAATCAGCTCTGATAGCTGACGTAATGGGACAGAAACAATACAGTGAGCTGAGATACTGAAAATGAGCTTCACAGCATGAGTTTGTCCAATTTGTCAAACTCACTCATTGTTTACCACTTTATCCTGCACATGAGGGTGACAGGGTGGCCACAGCATAATAGAAAACAACCACTCACTGTCACACTCCCATCTATGGTCAACAAGAGTGTCCAGGTCACCTTTGCATGTTTATGTGGGAGAGTGGGAGGCAACCAGAGAACCCAGAGAAAACCCACACATACACACACACACACACAGAAAGAACATGCAAACTCTGGAATAAAACATTTGACTCACTGGATTCTGCGTTGTGTGCACTGTCTGGCCTGGGGGGCATGGCTCTGGAGGAAGACCTGCAGCTTGGGAGAGTCACAGTTTGTCGGGATGATAAAGTGTCCCATTTCATGAAGAGCGGGCTTAGAGCGGTCACTGCGATGGACACAAACAACACTTTATTTATTAAGTGGAAAGGGCACAGACCGCGAGAATGTGTTTTGAGGCACGACAGTGACTGCTCACTTCTCCAGCGACATGGTGAGACCCTGCAGGCTCCTGGGGTGCAGGCGGAGATTTTGGGACATCAGGGTCTTATGGAAGGTGCTGAGGGTGCTGTAGTGTTCTGTGATGGGCTGAACTGGACCCAGCCTCTCCAGGTGGACCACCTGAACGCCGCCCAGCAGGAAACTGATCCTCTCCTTCAGCCAGTCTGTCTGCTGCTGCAGGCTGCGATAGCTGGGCAGCTGCTGGAGGAGCTGAAGATACAAGCAGTGAGGTCTCAGCCTTACTCTTTTACATAAACCAAAGTGAATTGAGCTGAAATAAAAATGTGACAGCAGAAGCTCTGCGGCTACAGTACTTTGGTCCACTGATGATGAACGTCCATGGTCCCCAGCATCACGTGTCCAGAGGCGTTCATCCCCGACTGGTCAGAAAACACCACAGTGTGTCCTGCAGAGAAGGTGGAGCAGGTTAAAGGGGAAGTTCACCACTTTGTCTTCTTCTTCTTACTATTATTATTATATAGGCAACATTGACAGTAGAAAGATGTGGATTACAGTCCCACATCAGTCCTCTCTGTACTCTGTACCTTGAAGAGTGATGAGGGCGTCAGGATTCTGCTGAGAAAGGCGGCTCAGGCTCTGGAGCTGACAGCACCTGTGGGCTACTCCCCAGCTGCGCTGCCATCTGCATACACATGGTAACACACTGTATGCATGCATCATGGTTCTACACACATTTTTACTAGTTCCATTTTTGGTGCTATTGAGATCAATAATTCCATAACAGATCCTTAAAGATTACTTCCAGAAAATGCAACAGGTAACAGATTCTCTTCATACCAGGTACAGAATAAAGCACTTTCTAACTTTAATATCTTGTTTATTTTTACGTGCTTTTATTGTGATGTCTAAGTGTTCTATGGAGTAGAACGACAGAAGGTTTATCAGGAACGTGAAGATGTCAGGATACTGCTTTCCACTTCTATTACTCTGCATACAGGTCCCTCATTAATTAATCACATTATTGTTCTATCCATCCTGCAGCTTTAATTCACTTTTAGTACCAATTACCACCGGAGAAAATATTGAGTTCTCGGAGTAACACCATTATTATTACCAAGTTACCAATGTTAGTGGTGTAAATAGAGCCATGGGACTAGAGTAAACAGGCAAAGTCATAATGAAACTACCTGCATTGGACCAGCAAGATTACACAGTCAGGTAGACCATAGTTAGGCCTGGGCAAAAATGTATAATGATGTCAAAATATTGTTAATAGCAATATGCCAAAATTAGTTTGTTTTCTGTCCATACAGAATTTGAATTAGGAACCAAATTTGGTCATGGTACTAAAGTATAATCCACAACCAAAACACGAAAATACAGAAACAGCGCCCCCTTTTCCTTTTTTGTATTGAACCAAATAAGGAAAAACGGATTTTGCTCTCAGCATCAAAAAACGAAAAAAAACGAAAAAAACAAAAACCAAATAACGGCCTAAATTTGGTTTTTGCAATTTCCTTTTTTCGTTTTCTGTTTCTCATTTATTGATATGACGGCGGACAGACCGGAAGCGGAAGTGGCATGTAACAACCTCAAAACTTATTATCATACGCTATTATAGGCTACCGTTCTCTTTCTACTGCCATGTATGGTTCACATTTATTTTAGTCAAGTGAAACTATAACAGCTGGTTGTTTTGGGAGCATGTGATACATAATTATTATTATTTTAGCTGAGTGTGTGAATGCATGTTGTGGAAAACTTTTACCCGAATTACTTTCCCTGCCTAAATAAAGAGCGTACAGTCAAGACTGACACGGCTTCAAATCACAATAATAGTGTTACTAATCATTGAAAATAAGAACTTGTGAAGTTATGACTTCATTGTTGATGTTTAGCCACAGGGTGGCGCAGTTATTACATGAAGAGTAGACCTGAGCTGCGATAGCAGCTGCTTATTTCAGCCAAGAGGAGCAGGTTGCTTTAATGGAGCGCTGTGAGGAATACAAAAAAGTGATCACAGCAGGTGGTGTTTTTTTCTCTCTGTTTTAGCAAAAATGTTTTGAAATAACAACAATTTCAGCTGCCATTTTTCTTTTATTTGTCCAGCGACAAATAATATACAATGACTTTTTGACATACTAAACTATGACTTCTTCAGGTGATTTTGGACGACATACGTCGTATGTCGACATATGACCTTTTTGACTGATTTTGGACGACTATACTATGACCTTTACAGGTGATTGAGGACTTGAACAACACAACTTCATGGTCTGATGAAGTAGAGCAGCTGATTAAAGTGATGCTAATGTTTGAAAGACTCTGAGAATGTTAAAAACTCAAGAACACCAAGAAATTCACCCTCTGATTAACCGCAGAAATAGCTCATGTCAGAAGATGACTTGTGTCTCTGAGGTTGTGAGTTCAACTTATACGTCAACTGAACTTGTGCACTACTTTCAAACTTCAGACCAAAAGAAGTTAAAAATACCAGCAACATATTGTTCTGTGGCTCAAGAAGAATAGCTTCTGCTGGAAGAACAAGGCTTGTACGTCTGAGGTTGTCAGTTCAAGTCTTATGATAACCCTCCAAGTGCCTTTTCTCAGAATTCTCAAAATTCTGACCTGGACGAGAAAGTTAAGTACACCAAGTAAGTCAGAGAATCATTATCAGCATGAATGGCTCACACCATCAGAAGTAGTCTTGGATCTCTGAGGTTGTGAGTTCAACTCTTGTAATCAACTGAACTTCCTCCAACTTTAGAACTTCAGACCAACATAAGAATTTAAAAATACCAGCAACGTGTTGTTCTGCAGGTCAGTAAGAATAGCTTGTGCTGGAAAAATAAGACTTGTATGTCAAAGGTTATGCGTTCAAGTCTTATGGTGAACAGTTTGAGTGCGATGTTCAAAGTAAATAGTCAAAAGCTCTAAGAGAACCCGAAGAAGAGAAGTTGCAGGTAGTGCAGTGAACAAGAATACTGCTGTCAAGTCCAAAGCTCATAGGTTCAGTTCTTGTGAGGACCAGGATGTTTTTAAAGGTCAACATCCAAAGTGAAGATTGAAAGGAGACCGAAAGTCCCAATTACAGTAGGAAATGGTGGCGCAGTGGTTTTGTTCACAACCATGGGAACGTGTGAGTTACAATGTGACCAGTTCAGTTCCACAGCCTTGCAGGTTCCATTCTGCAGCGTTCCAGGGGTGGGGCAGGGCAGGGCAGGGAGTGAGAGGTGAGGTTAGGAGAGGAGGGGCAGGTATGGGTCAAATACTTTATATTACACTGTGCAGCAAAAGGTACCGCATTAAGACACTTGGACAGGTGGTGGGGGCCAACTGTTTTGCTTGCTGGACTCTTGAGGTGTGGCTGAAGGCTGTGCCTGGCAGAGTCCAGGGAGCTTGACACTCTACGTGACTCAACCTGATGCAAGGTGACACTTGCTGACCACTGGGTGGTACGACTCACTTGAGCCCTGCTGGCCACCGTGCGGTACAACACACTTGGGGTTGGTCACCTGGCGTGCTGTGTGGTTGTGTCAGTCAGCAAGAGGTTAGGTTTGGTTCTGATCCAGTGAACAACTGCAGGGTGAGGAACTGAACCTGCCACCTCACTCTTGAGACACAACCTTATGGTTTGGAATAAAGCCACCACACCACAAAGGTCGCCTTCGTCTAAGATTGCTGTCTGCTTATAATCTTGAGTTCAGTTGACAGAAGTTCAGTTGAAGTTTACCTCATAACCTCAGACACAAGCCATCTTCTGATGGACTGAGCTATTTGTGCTGATGATCTTAAAGTGAATTTCTTGGTGTTTCTTAAGTTTCTCATCTATTATTATTTTAAATTCGGCAGTTAGAACCTGCAAGATGGCAAGGTAGGTTCCACAACCGCGGGGTTGTCCCAGTCCAACAGTCGACAGGTTCTGGTCCACAACCACAGGACTGCTCTGAACATTAATTATTTAGGAGGGCTTTGACTGGTAGTATTGAAAATAGGATTGTAAAATGTGGTCATCATCTCTACCTCTGTCTCTGTCACAGTCTTGTGACGACATACTATGCTACAACTTTTTTGACTGATTTTGGACGACATACTATACTATGACTTTTGACTGATTTTGGACGACATACTATGCTATGACTTTTTTGACTGATTTTTGGACGACATACTATACTATGACCTTTTTTAGGTGATTTTGGACGAAATACTATACTTTGACTTTTTTGGTGATTTTGGACGACATACTATACTATGACTTTTTTTAGATGATTTTGGACGACATACTATACTATGACTTTTTTGACTGATTTTGGACGACATACTATACTATGACTTTTTTTAGATGATTTTGGATGACATACTATACTATGACTTTTTTAGATGATTTTGGACGACATACTATACTATGACTTTTTTGGTGATTTTGGACGACATAACATACTATGCCTTTTTTTAAGTGATTTTGGACAACATACTATACTATGACTTTTTTTAGATGATTTTGGACAACATACTATATTATGACTTTTTTGACTGATTTTTGGACGACATACTATACTATGACCTTTTTTAGGTGATTTTGGACGAAATACTATACGATGACTTTTTTGGTGATTTTGGACGACATACTATACTATGACTTTTTTTAAGTGATTTTGGAAGACATACTATACTATGACTTTTTTTAAGTGATTTTGGACGACATACTATACTATGACTTTTTTTAAGTGATTTTGGACGACATACTATACTATGACTTTTTTGACTGATTTTGGACGACATACTATACTATGACTTTTTTTAGATGATTTTGGATGACATACTTTACTATGACTTTTTTAGATGATTTTGGACGACATACTATACTATGACTTTTTTAGATGATTTTGGACGACATACTATACTATGACTTTTTTGACTGATTTTGGACGACATAACATACTATGCCTTTTTTTAAGTGATTTTGGACGACAAACTATACTATGACTTTTTGGGTGATTTTGGACGACATACTATACAGTACTATGCCTTTTTTTGACTGATTTTGGACGACATACTATACAGTACTATGACCTTTTTTAGGTGATTTTGGACGACATACTATACTATGACCTTTTTTAGGTGATTTTGGACGACATACTATACTATGACTTTTTTGGTGATTTTGGACGACATAACATACTATGCCTTTTTTGGTGATTTTGGACGACATAACATACTATGCCTTTTTTTAAGTGATTTTGGACAACATACTATACTATGACTTTTTTGACTGATTTTGGACGACATACAATACTATGACTTTTTTTAGATGATTTTGGACGACATACTATACTATGACTTTTTTTAGATGATTTTGGACGACATACTATACTATGACTTTTTTGACTAATTTTGGACGACATACAATACTATGACTTTTTTGACTGATTTTGGACGACATACTATACTATGACTTTTTTAGGTGATTTTGGACGACATACTATACCATGACTCTTTTTGGTGATTTTGGACGACATACTATATTATGACTTTTGTTAAGTTATTTTGGACGACATACTATACTATGACTTTTGTGAAGTTATTTCGGACGACATACTATACTATGACTTTTTTGACTGATTTTGGACGACATACTATACTATGACTTTTTTGGTGATTTTGAACGACATACTTTACTATGACGTTTTTGGTGATTTTGGACGACATACTATACTATGACTTTTTTGGACGACATACAATACTATGACTTTTTTTAGATGATTTTGGACGACATACTATTATACTATGACTTTTTTTAGATGATTTTGGAAGACATACTATACTATGACTTTTTTGACTGATTTTGGACGACATACAATACTATGACTTTTTTTAGATGATTTTGGACGACATACTATACTATGACTTTTTTGACTGATTTTGGACGACATACAATACTATGACTTTTTTTAGATGATTTTGGACGACATACTATACTATGACTTTTTTGACTGATTTTGGACGACATACTATACTATGACTTTTTTTAGATGATTTTGGATGACATACTATACTATGACTTTTTTAGATGATTTTGGACGACATACTATACTATGACTTTTTTGGTGATTTTGGACGACATAACATACTATGCCTTTTTTTAAGTGATTTTGGACAACATACTATACTATGACTTTTTTTAGATGATTTTGGACGACATACTATACTATGACTTTTTTTAGATGATTTTGGACGACATACTATACTATGACTTTTTTGACTGATTTTGGACGACATACAATACTATGACTTTTTTAGATGATTTTGGACGACATACTATACTATGACTTTTTTGACTAATTTTGGACGACATACAATACTATGACTTTTTTTAATGATTTTGGACGACATACTATACTGTGACTTTTTTGACTGATTTTGGACGACATACTATACTATGACTTTTTTTGGTGATTTTGGACGACATAGTATACTATGACTTTTTTGACTGATTTTGGACGACATACTATACTATGACTTTTTTGACTAATTTTGGACGACATACAATACTATGACTTTTTTGACTGATTTTGGACGACATACTATACTATGACTTTTGTTAAGTTATTTTGGACGACATAACTATACTATGACTTTTTTTAAGTGATTTTGGAAGACATACTATACTATGACTTTTGTTAAGTTATTTTGGACGACATACTATACTATGACTTTTGTTAAGTTATTTTGGACGACATACTATACTATGACTTTTTTTAGGTGATTTTGGACGACATACTATACTATGACTTTTTTGACTGATTTTGGACGACATACTATACTATGACTTTTTTTAGGTGATTTTGGACAACATACTATACTATGACTTTTTTGACTGATTTTGGACGACATACTATACTATGACTTTTTTTAGGTGATTTTGGACGACATACTATACCATGACTTTTTTTGGTGATTTTGGACGACATACTATATTATGACTTTTGTTAAGTTATTTTGGACGACATACTATACTATGACTTTTGTTAAGTTATTTCGGACGACATACTATACTATGACTTTTTTGACTGATTTTGGACGACATACTATACTATGACTTTTTTGGTGATTTTGAACGACATACTTTACTATGACGTTTTTGGTGATTTTGGACGACATACTATACTATGACTTTTTTGGACGACATACAATACTATGCCTTTTTTTAGATGATTTTGGACGACATACTATTATACTATGACTTTTTTTAGATGATTTTGGAAGACATACTATACTATGACTTTTTTTAAGTGATTTTGGACGACATACTATACTATGACTTTTTTTAAGTGATTTTGGACGACATACTATACTATGACTTTTTTGACTGATTTTGGACGACATACTATACTATGACTTTTTTTAGATGATTTTGGATGACATACTTTACTATGACTTTTTTAGATGATTTTGGACGACATACTATACTATGACTTTTTTAGATGATTTTGGACGACATACTATACTATGACTTTTTTGACTGATTTTGGACGACATAACATACTATGCCTTTTTTTAAGTGATTTTGGACGACAAACTATACTATGACTTTTTGGGTGATTTTGGACGACATACTATACAGTACTATGCCTTTTTTTGACTGATTTTGGACGACATACTATACTATGACCTTTTTTAGGTGATTTTGGACGACATACTATACTATGACTTTTTTGGTGATTTTGGACGACATAACATACTATGCCTTTTTTGGTGATTTTGGACGACATAACATACTATGCCTTTTTTTAAGTGATTTTGGACAACATACTATACTATGACTTTTTTGACTGATTTTGGACGACATACAATACTATGACTTTTTTTAGATGATTTTGGACGACATACTATACTATGACTTTTTTTAGATGATTTTGGACGACATACTATACTATGACTTTTTTGACTAATTTTGGACGACATACAATACTATGACTTTTTTGACTGATTTTGGACGACATACTATACTATGACTTTTTTAGGTGATTTTGGACGACATACTATACCATGACTCTTTTTGGTGATTTTGGACGACATACTATATTATGACTTTTGTTAAGTTATTTTGGACGACATACTATACTATGACTTTTGTGAAGTTATTTCGGACGACATACTATACTATGACTTTTTTGACTGATTTTGGACGACATACTATACTATGACTTTTTTGGTGATTTTGAACGACATACTTTACTATGACGTTTTTGGTGATTTTGGACGACATACTATACTATGACTTTTTTGGACGACATACAATACTATGACTTTTTTTAGATGATTTTGGACGACATACTATTATACTATGACTTTTTTTAGATGATTTTGGAAGACATACTATACTATGACTTTTTTGACTGATTTTGGACGACATACAATACTATGACTTTTTTTAGATGATTTTGGACGACATACTATACTATGACTTTTTTGACTGATTTTGGACGACATACTATACTATGACTTTTTTTAGATGATTTTGGATGACATACTATACTATGACTTTTTTAGATGATTTTGGACGACATACTATACTATGACTTTTTTGGTGATTTTGGACGACATAACATACTATGCCTTTTTTTAAGTGATTTTGGACAACATACTATACTATGACTTTTTTTAGATGATTTTGGACGACATACTATACTATGACTTTTTTTAGATGATTTTGGACGACATACTATACTATGACTTTTTTGACTGATTTTGGACGACATACAATACTATGACTTTTTTAGATGATTTTGGACGACATACTATACTATGACTTTTTTGACTAATTTTGGACGACATACAATACTATGACTTTTTTTAATGATTTTGGACGACATACTATACTGTGACTTTTTTGACTGATTTTGGACGACATACTATACTATGACTTTTTTTGGTGATTTTGGACGACATAGTATACTATGACTTTTTTGACTGATTTTGGACGACATACTATACTATGACTTTTTTGACTAATTTTGGACGACATACAATACTATGACTTTTTTGACTGATTTTGGACGACATACTATACTATGACTTTTGTTAAGTTATTTTGGACGACATAACTATACTATGACTTTTTTTAAGTGATTTTGGAAGACATACTATACTATGACTTTTGTTAAGTTATTTTGGACGACATACTATACTATGACTTTTGTTAAGTTATTTTGGACGACATACTATACTATGACTTTTTTTAGGTGATTTTGGACGACATACTATACTATGACTTTTTTGACTGATTTTGGACGACATACTATACTATGACTTTTTTTAGGTGATTTTGGACAACATACTATACTATGACTTTTTTGACTGATTTTGGACGACATACTATACTATGACTTTTTTTAGGTGATTTTGGACGACATACTATACCATGACTTTTTTTGGTGATTTTGGACGACATACTATATTATGACTTTTGTTAAGTTATTTTGGACGACATACTATACTATGACTTTTGTTAAGTTATTTCGGACGACATACTATACTATGACTTTTTTGACTGATTTTGGACGACATACTATACTATGACTTTTTTGGTGATTTTGAACGACATACTTTACTATGACGTTTTTGGTGATTTTGGACGACATACTATACTATGACTTTTTTGGACGACATACAATACTATGCCTTTTTTTAGATGATTTTGGACGACATACTATTATACTATGACTTTTTTTAGATGATTTTGGAAGACATACTATACTATGACTTTTTTGACTGATTTTGGACGACATACAATACTATGACTTTTTTTAGATGATTTTGGACGACATACTATACTATGACTTTTTTTAGATGATTTTGGACGACATACTATACTATGACTTTTTTTGACTGATTTTGGACGACATACAATACTATGACTTTTTTTAGATGATTTTGGACGACATACTATACTATGACTTTTTTTAGATGATTTTGGACGACATACTATACTATGACTTTTTTGACTAATTTTGGACGACATACAATACTATGACTTTTTTTAGATGATTTTGGACGACATACTATACTATGACTTTTTTTGGTGATTTTGGACGACATAGTATACTATGACTTTTTTCAGGTGATTTTGGACGGCATACTATACTATGACTTTTTTAAGTGATTTTGGACGACATACTATACTATGACTTTTGTTAAGTTATTTTGGACGACATACTATACTATGACTTTTTTGACTAATTTTGGACGACATACAATACTGTGACTTTTTTGACTGATTTTGGACGACATACTATACTATGACTTTTTTTGGTGATTTTGGACGACATAGTATACTATGACTTTTTTCAGGTGATTTTGGACGGCATACTATACTATGACTTTTTTAAGTGATTTTGGACGACATACTATACTATGACTTTTGTTAAGTTATTTTGGACGACATACTATACTATGACTTTTTTGACTGATTTTGGACGACATACAATACTATGACGTTTTTGGTGATTTTGGACGACATACTATACTATGACTTTTTTTGGTGATTTTGGACGACATACTATACTATGACTTTTGTTAAGTTATTTTGGACGACATACTATACTATGACTTTTGTTAAGTTATTTCGGACGACATACTATACTATGACTTTTTTGACTGATTTTGGACGACATACTATACTATGACGTTTTTGGTGATTTTGGACGACATACTATACTATGACTTTTTTTGGTGATTTTGGACGACATACTATACTATGACTTTTGTTAAGTTATTTTGGACGACATACTATACTATGACTTTTGTTAAGTTATTTCGGACGACATACAATACTATGACTTTTTTGACTGATTTTGGACGACATACTATACTATGACTTTTTTGGTGATTTTGAACGACATACTTTACTATGACGTTTTTGGTGATTTTGGACGACATACTATACTATGACTTTTTTGACTGATTTTGGACGACATTCTATACTATGACTTTTTTTTGGAGATTTTGGACGACATACTATACTATGACTTTTTTAAAGTGATTTTGGACGACATAATATACTTTGACTTTTTTGGTGATTTTGGACGACATACTATACTATGACCTTTTTTGGTGATTTTGGACGAGATACTATACTATGACTTTTTTTGGGTGATTTTGGATGACATACTATAATGACTTTTTTTGGAGATTTTGGACGACATACTATACTATTACTTTTTTTAAGTTATTTTGGACGACATACTATACTATGACTTTTTTGACTGATTCTGGACGACATAGTATACTATGACTTTTTTTTAGGTGATTTTGGACAACATACTATGACTTTTTTGACTGATTTTGGACAACATACTATACTATGCCTTTTTTTGCAGATTTTGGACGACATACTATACTATGACTTTGACTGATTTTGGACGACATACAATACTATGACTTTTTTTAAGTTATTTTGGACGGCATACTATACTATGACTTTGACTGATTTTGGACGACATACAATACTATGACTTTTTTTAAGTTATTTTGGACGGCATACTATACTATGACTTTTTTGGTGATTTTGGACGACATACTATACTATGACTTTTTTGACTGATTTTGGACGACATACTATACTATGACTTTTTTTAGGTGATTTTGGACAACATACTATACTATGACTTTTTTGACTGATTTTGGACGACATACAATACTATGACGTTTTTGGTGATTTTGGACGACATACTATACTATGACTTTTTTGGTGGTTTTGGACGACATACTATACTATGACATTTTTTAAGTGATTTTGGAAGACATACTATACTATGACTTTTGTTAAGTTATTTTTGGACGACATACTATACTATGACTTTTTTGACTGATTTTGGACGACATACTATACTATGACTTTTTTAGTGATTTTGGACGACATACTATACTATGACTTTTTTTGACTGATTTTGGACAACATACTATACTATGACTTTTTTTGACTGATTTTGGACGACATACTATACTATGACCTTTTTTGGTGATTTTGGACGAGATACTATACTATGACTTTTTTTGGGTGATTTTGGATGACATACTATAATGACTTTTTTTGGAGATTTTGGACGACATACTATACTATTACTTTGACTGATTTTGGACGACATACAATACTATGACTTTTTTTAAGTTATTTTGGACGACATACTATACTATGACTTTTTTGACTGATTTTGGACGACATACTATACTATGACTTTTTTTAGGTGATTTTGGACAACATACTATACTATGACTTTTTTGACTGATTTTGGACGACATACAATACTATGACGTTTTTGGTGATTTTGGACGACATACTATACTATGACTTTTTTGGTGGTTTTGGACGACATACTATACTATGACATTTTTTAAGTGATTTTGGAAGACATACTATACTATGACTTTTGTTAAGTTATTTTGGACGACATACTATACTATGACTTTTTTGACTGATTTTGGACGACATACTATACTATGACTTTTTTAGTGATTTTGGACGACATACTATACTATGACTTTTTTTGACTGATTTTGGACAACATACTATACTATGACTTTTTTTGACTGATTTTGGACGACATACTATACTATGACCTTTTTTGGTGATTTTGGACGAGATACTATACTATGACTTTTTTTGGGTGATTTTGGATGACATACTATAATGACTTTTTTTGGAGATTTTGGACGACATACTATACTATTACTTTTTTTAAGTTATTTTGGACGACATACTATACTATGACTTTTTTGACTGATTCTGGACGACATAGTATACTATGACTTTTTTTTAGGTGATTTTGGACAACATACTATACTATGACTTTTTTGACTGATTTTGGACAACATACTATACTATGCCTTTTTTTGCAGATTTTGGACGACATACTATACTATGACTTTTTTGGTGATTTTGGACGACATACAATACTATGACTTTTTTGGTGATTTTGGACGACATACTATACTATGACTTTTTTGACTGATTTTGGACGACATACTATACTATGACTTTTTTTAGGTGATTTTGGACAACATACTATACTATGACTTTTTTGACTGATTTTGGACGACATACAATACTATGACGTTTTTGGTGATTTTGGACGACATACTATACTATGACTTTTTTTGGTGGTTTTGGACGACATACTATACTATGACATTTTTTAAGTGATTTTGGAAGACATACTATACTATGACTTTTGTTAAGTTATTTTGGACGACATACTATACTATGACTTTTTTGACTGATTCTGGACGACATAGTATACTATGACTTTTTTTTAGGTGATTTTGGACAACATACTATACTATGACTTTTTTGACTGATTTTGGACAACATACTATACTATGCCTTTTTTTGCAGATTTTGGACGACATACTATACTATGACTTTGACTGATTTTGGACGACATACAATACTATGACTTTTTTGGTGATTTTGGACGACATACTATACTATGACTTTTTTGACTGATTTTGGACGACATACTATACTATGACTTTTTTTAGGTGATTTTGGACAACATACTATACTATGACTTTTTTGACTGATTTTGGACGACATACAATACTATGACGTTTTTGGTGATTTTGGACGACATACTATACTATGACTTTTTTTGGTGGTTTTGGACGACATACTATACTATGACATTTTTTAAGTGATTTTGGAAGACATACTATACTATGACTTTTGTTAAGTTATTTTGGACGACATACTATACTATGACTTTTGTTAAGTTATTTTGGACGACATACTATACAATGACTTTTTTGACTGATTTTGGACGACATACTATACTATGACTTTTTTAGTGATTTTGGACGACATACTATACTATGACTTTTTTTGACTGATTTTGGACAACATACTATACTATGACTTTTTTTGACTGATTTTGGACGACATACTATACTATGACTTTTTTTAAGTGATTTTGGAAGACATACTATACTATGACTTTTTTTAGATGATTTTGGACGACATACTATACTGTGACTTTTTTGACTGATTTTGGACGACATACTATACTATGACTTTTTTTGGTGATTTTGGACGACAAAGTATACTATGACTTTTTTGACTGATTTTGGACGACATACTATACTATGACTTTTTTTATGTGATTTTGGACGGCATACTATACTATGACTTTTTTAAGTGATTTTGGACGACATAGTATACTATGACTTTTTTTTAGGTGATTTTGGACAACATACTATGACTTTTTTGACTGATTTTGGACAACATACTATACTATGCCTTTTTTTGCAGATTTTGGACGACATACTATACTATGACTTTGACTGATTTTGGACGACATACAATACTATGACTTTTTTTAAGTTATTTTGGACGGCATACTATACTATGACTTTTTTGGTGATTTTGGACGACATACTATACTATGACTTTTTTGACTGATTTTGGACGACATACTATACTATGACTTTTTTTAGGTGATTTTGGACAACATACTATACTATAACTTTTTTGACTGATTTTGGACGACATACAATACTATGACGTTTTTGGTGATTTTGGACGACATACTATACTATGACTTTTTTTGGTGGTTTTGGACGACATACTATACTATGACATTTTTTAAGTGATTTTGGAAGACATACTATACTATGACTTTTGTTAAGTGATTTTGGACGACATACTATACTATGACTTTTTTTGACTGATTTTGGACAACATACTATACTATGACTTTTTTTGACTGATTTTGGACGACATACTATACTATGACTTTTTTTAAGTGATTTTGGAAGACATACTATACTATGACTTTTTTAAGTGATTTTGGACGACATACTATACTATGACTTTTTGACTGATTTTGGACGACATACCATACTATGACTTTTTTTGGTGATTTTGGACGACATACTATACAGTACTATGACTTTTTTTGGACAACATACTATACTATGACTTTTTTTAGATGATTTTGGAGAACATACTATATTATGACTTTTTTTTAAGTGATTTTGGACAACATACTATACTATGACTTTTGTTAAGTTATTTTGGACGACGCTAATGTGCACAAGTGAAATAATATTAAGAAAAAAAAGTTAGTGTTCGACTAATTTGCTTTTATGTCCAACTGTGAAATGCACTCCATTCTCTACAGTCACAGTCTAATGACAGTAAACAACTGTGACATTTTACACACAACCTTTGAAATGAATCTATGTTTATACTTTTAAGATAAGAACTACAAGTGGATCCTTTCAGCAGCTTGATGAAGGGTAAATGTTCGGCCAGCAGGTGGCAGCATTTCAATGAGAACATGAACGTTGATTAATTTCAGGTGGAGCTGCTCCTGCACAAAGCGACACTGATGTGAAGGCCATGGTATACTTTCCGTGACTTGGTACATTCCACTGTTCCCCTCTGTGTTGATATATTTGAAGCAGAAGCAGGCCGAGGACAGCGGAGACAAACATGTGGTCACTACTGTCTAAATGATCCACACATTTCTTAGATGTTCTGTTGACGTTCTGTTCATACCTGCTGTTAACATCCGACCTGAGGGATCCGATCACAGGTGTTCAGATTACACCTGCTAATGCTAATGTGACGTCACTGCTCCACATGTAAACACACACACCTTTCGTTTAATTTCTCTTCATATACAAATGATGTTGTTTTCTGATTGTAACAGAAAGACAAAGAATCCAGGAAATGTTAAGTGTTGATCAGTTGATCAGTGTTTCTCAACCTGGATATGATGATTCTCACATGTCTTTATTTTTATCCACAAACCAAAAAATATTCAGTTTTAATTATTTCTTTGTTATTATAATAATAATAATAAGCATATATCAGAGTGCAGTCATTAGTCATATCGGCAGACCTCGCACATATCCCATAAAACTTTTCAAAGCCAATATCAGCCCATAACGATAATATCGTGCATCCTGACACATTTCCATATCAGGTGTAAACTAACAACAAACTATTGTTTTTTTAAAGAATGAAATCATTCCTTTTGATAGTTGGAAGAAGCTCTTGCTGGTTTTCTGTATTCACTGTGGCTGTGGAACCTTAAACTATAAAGGAATTGAACCGTCAACATCAGGACTGAAAGGCAGCTCTCTAACCAGCTGAGCTAACTGTCCACATGCCTCCTCAGGTATTCTCAGACCAATTCACTCTTGTGTTGAATATTGTGCTTAAAAAGTTGCTTCAACCAAAATTGGAACCCCTGACCTCAGGAAGTCTAGTCTTTGACTAAACTATGTAAGCTATTTGTCCTGATGTAGAATCTCTTAAACGGACGTCTTTCAATAACAAATGACCCAAAAACACCAAAAAATGTATTTAAGAATGTCTGTGGCCACTCTAAATTGACCAACTGACCTAGTAAATCAGGCTGAGGTCTGTGAAGTCATGGGTAATCTACTATTGGAAGACTTCTAAAGGTGTGAGAGTAAATGTGTTGAATGGTTGTTTGTCTCTAAAACTCCATGCACGAAGATTTGTGTTCCAAGCGGGGTTTGAACCCTGGTCTTCTCGCTGCATAGGCAAGAGCACTAACCACTACACCAGCCGTGTAGCCCTGCGTCCTGCACAGATATTCTTAAATACTTCATCAGTGTTAAGTTTTTTGGCATTTTTGGGTCATCTGTTATTGAAAGATGTCCAACGTTTAAGAGATTCTATGCAAGGACAAATAGGTCACATGGTTTAAGACTAGAGTTCCTGAGGTCAGAAATTCAGAGACAGAGAGTAGATTGGTCTAAGAAAATCTGAGGCAGAGCGTGGACAGTTAGCTCAGCTGGTTAGAGAGCTGCCTTTCAGTCCTGACGTTGATGGTTCAATTCCTTTATACTTGAAGGTTTAAGGTTCCACAGCCAAAGTGGAGACTGAAAAACACCAAGAGCTTCTCCCAATTATCAAAAGGGTTCGTGGCGTGGAGGATTTGTTAGCAACCGCAAGTTGTGCCAGTCCGGCTGTGGCTGGTTCAAATCGACCTGGCCCCGGTGCGGGGGCCAAACTACGAGCACTCTCACTGCGATTGTAGTTGTGGTTGGGGCTGGGCTGTGTGTCCCCTGGCCTCCTACAAAGATAACAGAAGGGGGTTATACCATACCAAAAAAAATTGATAGGGGTTGACCTTATAGTTGTGTCCAGTAACTGCTGCTTAAAAATGATGAGCACATAAATTAGACTTCTGTGTGATTAATGTGTTGACATCATTTTTACATTGTTAAGTGAAAACTATGGACTAGTCATTGTGGCAACATTCAATCAATAAATACACTGACTCAATGACTCAAACGTGTCTCACATTCATTCACATTGGAATTTAATACATAAATGTCTCATTATTAAATGTGACATACATTCATTCATTAAAATGCCAAATTCATTTGATGTAAAAAAAACATATATAATTTCTTCACTATTTAATGCATTATTTCATGGTCCTGTGTTGCAGTAAATCATGAAATAATTCATTAAATAGTATTTAAGTAATTCTATATGGTTGTTGTTTTTTTTACATGAATTTGGTATTTGAATGAATGACATTTAATAAGACGTGTATGTATTTAATTCCAATGTGAATATAAAAACGATTAATCAAAATCAGTTAAATGTAAACGTTAGTGCTCTTTATTCAGAAAACATTTCAGGATCTGGTTATTATAGACACAGATTAAATGTTAAATATAAATATTTCAATATTTATCATCACAGTAACAGTGTTACACACATTAGTAGCTGTAAACACTCAGGTGCTTACTTATATCCTAAACATAAGGAGTAAACATTTATAATCATCACTTTAAAAGTTACATAGTTGTTTTTGGTGCCTATTAGATTCCCACATATATTAGTGTGTGTGTGTGTGTGAATGGGTGAATAAGAGGCATTAAATTAAAGCACTTTGTAGAAAGGCGCTTTATGAAGTTCAGTCCATTTCCTTTTATTAGTTTACGGGCAGATCTGCCACATCCAATATGGCGGACGCGCTGACGTAACGCAGCAACGGACCAACCTGCTCAAAGAGGCGTCTACGTATATATGTCTATGGTTTTAATGGTATAGTGAGATTTCTGACAGTTTATATTTGGATAGTTTACTAAATAATAATAAACTTTTTGACAGTATGAAGGCTGTTGTTGACGTCATACTATATAATTATATATTTGACACCAAGCCAGTTTGTTGAAAACAGATGCGTTGAAAACACACGTTTGCTATGGAGCAGTGACGTCACATTAGCAGCAGCTAACCTGCTACTGGCCAGACTAGATAGTCATTCTGAACAGTTTTAATGGTCTATTGACTGTTCTTTGAGGACATGTGGAGAATTTATATTTGAACGTTGTTGATGACATACTATAGTAGGAAATATTTGAGCGTGTTTGCTGTGGAGCAGTGACGTCACGTTAGCATTAGCAGGTGTAATCTGAACACCTGTGGTCGGATGTGAACTGCAGGTGTGAACAGAGCGTCAACAGAGAATCTAAGAAATGTGTGGGTCATTTTTAAGCAGCAGTTACCACACGTTTGTCCACATGTTTCTTCCCGCTGCTCCTCGTCCTTCTCCCGTTTCTTTCTCTGCGTAGAAGAAGCTCCGCCTCCGATAAAGGAAGTGGAACATTCCAAATAGATGGACTCAGAGGGGAGGAGTGGAATGTACCAAGTCATGGAAAGTACACAAAGGCTTTTAAATCAGTGTGTCTTTGTGCAGGAGCAGCTCCACCTGTAATTAATCAACGTTCATGTCCTCGCTGGACAAATATAATATAATATACAAGTTTTCCAGCTGTTAGTTTCACTTGACTAAAATAAATGTGAACCATACATGGCTGTAGAAAGAGAATGGTAGCCTATAATAGTGTATGATAATAAGTTTTTTGTTTTTTTTACATTATTATGCATGATAATAAGTTAGCACACTACTTTTATTTTGAGGTTGTTACATGCCACCTCCGCTTCCGGTCTGTCCGCCGTCATATTAATAAATGAGAAACAAAAAACGAAAAAGGGGTTTGCAAAAAACAAATTTGGGCTGTTACTTGGTTTTGTTTTTTTCGAGAAAAATCCATTTTTCCGTATTTGGTTCAATACAAAAACGAAAAGGGGGCACTGTTTCCATATTTTCGTATTTTGGTTTTGTCAGAAATACGTATTATACTTTAGTACCCTGACCAAATTTAACTTCAACAACTACAGTGTTGTTTCAAAACTCGCTAGAATACCTGATATCAGCCAGATCAAACTTGTGACAAAGTTCCTTCTTCAGTCGATTCAGCTCTTCTCTCAGAGGAAGACTAGCGTTGTGCTTCTTCGTCGCCTCAGGCTCATTATTTCTCAGCCACAAGCTGATAAAGAAAGGAAAACATGACTGTCGGTTACATTTGAAACAAACACACACACACACACAGGTATTCCTCAAAGATACTAAGCTGACTTCCATTCATTTGGACTGACTAAACAAAGTATTACCTTAACCAGCCTTAGCCCTAAACTTCCAGATCCTCAGAAATTAGGTTTTACCTCATTGGGACCAGGTTTTGACCAGAACTACTGGTCCTGACCAGGTCAGTGTTTATGGCAAATAAATGATTTCTTTGTTATGTGGAGCAAAGAAACCAGAAAATATTCACATGTAAGACACTGAAAAATCTGAGAAACTTGTTTTAATAGTTAAAAAACACTAAAAATTATCAGTTGCAGCCATGAAAGCAAGACCATGTGAAAATTGTGTTGCGTTGATGTGAACGTCGTAACTGTGTACCTGAGCGTCGGCTCCACTCTCCTGGCCTGCTGCAGCTCCTGCTCGGGGTCTCTGAAGCCAGTGAAGGTGTAGTAGGTCTTATCCCATTTGATAGGTCTGTAAAAGGGCACACCTGCCTCAGGTGGACTTTTAGATGCCTCTGCACTCGCCTTCAGACCCTTCATGTGCTCCACAGACAGGCTGCACGACTTTAACACGTTCATCACCGTGCTCAAGACATCGTTTGTGCGCAGGGTGAACTTCACAGACCGGAACCCTGAGAACCAGGTGGAGAGATTTTAGATTTGAAGAAAAAAAAAAAAAAAGTATGAGGGATATTAAGTGTGACTTTACCTGAGGTGAGGTCTGCCTGCATGTCACTGCTCTCCTTTGTGTCCCTGACATAAAAGGTGAGGTCCATTGGCTTAAGTGAGCGCAAGCCAGGCTTTTGCAGGTTTTCCAGATAGCCATTTAGTCTCTTTAAAGAATTCTCATTCACTTCCTGTAACACACAAAATTAAATAATTATACTGGTAAAGGGCCCCTGACCCACCCAAATGTAGTAAATACATAAGGTAGTAAAAGTATTTTGAACCTAGTAACTGGCATACTGAATCTGGACTTTATAAGCACACATGTATGAATTTCAATGCCATAAAACTTCTCAACGCAACAAGTTCTGAAGATTCAGATCATTTACACTCAATTTAACCTGACAGAGTTATGGAGAAAAAAAACACGATCTCCAACAAATAAGTTATACATGAACACAGATCCGTTTCAGCAACAGGGTGGACATGAAATGGTTACACTATTGTTTAGAAATATGCAAAAAAACGTCCGTATTGAAGTCAACAAGATGTCGATGGACTGGTGACCTGTTCAGGGCCCCAAACATCAAATTTGTTATTTGACTGAGGGCCCCGTACAGACATCAGGGGTGGATAACATAAAACAATTACACCCTTAAAATGATTTAAGGGTGTATATCACATCATAACCAGTGTTATTTGGCTTCAGGGCCCTAATAATCTCCACGGTATGTTTAGGTGTGTGGGTCTGCTGCTAATAAACATGCACACACACAAACACATCAACTACCTTCAATAACCCTAATAAGAGCCAAGTGACCATTCTAACTTTAGATTAGTTTCAGATACAGTACATCACAACATTTATTTGCTAAAACCATTCGTGGATACAAAAGCTACGTACCCGCTCTCTTGGATGTTGGCCGAAGAAGTCTGGGTGAACGGCGAAATAAAACGGTCTGAGTGCGTTGACGGTGTCCGCCCCTGACAGAAGTCTCTGCTGGACTAAACACATGACCGCGCGCTTCTTCTCCGACCTGGAGGTTAAAACATTCAGACGTTACATATGGTGTAATAGAGGCTGCACTAACTAACGATTGTTTTCTCATTCAGGTGTTGATTAATTTCCTCTAATAATTGATTAGTTGTTTGGTCCATAAAATGTCAGAAAGTGTTGAAATTGTTCCCAAAGAGCTTGTTTTAATGATCTAAAAAAATAAGAAAGAACAGTCAAACCAATTAATTGATTGCTATTAACAGTTGATGATTAATTTAGTAATTGATTATTTCCATTTTGAGTAAAGAAGCCAAGCATCAAGTGTTCAACACAGATCCGATTTTAACTGAAGTTAGTTACTGGTGCACTGAAAAAAAATTCTGTCTGTTTCTATCATCATCTCCTCACTTTATTTGGTTTTAGTTTCAATTCACTGCACTTAGTGATGTAATCTATTTTTAAGCATTACATCGCAACCGTTCAAAAGATTTAGATATGTCTGTCCAGCACTGCACCACAGATACAACAGTGATGAATAAACCCTAACACTTTTGACTCTTCATCCAGCATCACTGTGTCATTAGCAGATGTTGCTTGCACACACACGCACAGGGACACACTTGTATCATCGTCACACTCAGCATGTGAGAATGGTGTTACCTGAAGGTGCACCGCAGAAGCAGCTTCACAGACATTGTTGGCACTGCTTGTCAAGAGATACGCGTTAACTCATGGCCTCTGTCAAAGCCGCTGTTGACCTGCCGTCAAAAGGAAGTGACATCTTCATCATCATACTGTACCAAGTTTGTAGCAGTAACATAGTGAGTGGAGAGAGGACTTGTTGAGTAAAGTTGAAGACGTTTCACTTCTCATCCAAGAGGCTTCTTCAGTTCTATTCAGTTCTATTTGGTGGAAAAAAACATATATTTAACCTCTTGAGGCTTTTTCTAGAGTCACTGAACAGTGGGTCAGAGGGGTCTTCGACGTCAACTTATTCAAACGGTATAATCAATTATAAAATCAATTGACGATTCATTTAGTAATCAATTAATAGTCAAATAATCTTTGCAGCTCTCAACTATAATGCACACAAATGTTTTAAGGCTTAACAATTACTTTAATAATTGATTGACTCTTATAATTATTTTCTCCATTAATCAGTACTTGTTTGGTCCAAATGAAGAAACATTTGGAAAAATATAGATGTTCTCAAATGTCGTGTTTTGTCCACAAACCAAAAATATTCCATTTTAATTATTCCTTTGTCATGGAGCAAAGAAACTAGAAAATATTCACATTTAAGAATTTGAAAAGTTTATTTTATTTTATTTCAAAATAGTTGATGATTAATTTAGTAATCGAGTAATATTCGATTAATCGTTGCAGCCCTCCTGTGTTTATACCCGAGTCTGTGACCCGGACTGTACAGCTGTTACCATGGTGACCGTGTACAGTTAAAGAAAAAAAAAAAACCGTAATATTCACAAAATAAGCAAGTTTGTTAGCAGTTACATTAGCTAGCGACAGGCTTCAGTCCGCGATGGCAGCGCGTAGCTCTTGTAGCTATAGCAACAATATACTGTAGTTTGTTCGACAACATTCACAGTTAAATGTTCACAGCTCACTGACACGTAACCTTCCTGTAGAGGTCAGTGTACGTCTGTGCTGCCAAGTTTCACACAGCAGTGGAAGCTCCACTTCCACTGCTGTGGCTAACGGTGAAGCTAATAGTGTAGCTGTGAGACTGAGGCTGTAAACAGCTGCTGTCGCCGTCACATCGCCACACTTTACTGTACTTACTCATCAATGACTGCGTGTGTAGTTGTGTTGTTGTGTTATTGTGTAGTGTAGCTGTGCCCTCACCACCAGTGCTGCTGTTCACGTCCGCCTCTTCTTCTCTCTTCATTGTTTCCTCGTCTTCTTAACCTGCGGCTCTCTACCGCCCCCAGCTGGTTCAGAGACGCGGCCAGTCACAGAAGTGCGTTACTCAGTTCAATGTAAAAAAGAAATAGTACTAATAATACCACTACTCAGAGGTGGAAAGAGTACTGAAATATTCTACTCAAGTACAAATACTGGTCTGCAAATGAACTCAAATAAAAAAAAAAAATAGCTTAAATGTACTGTACAGTAAAAGTTACTTAGTTACCTTTTTTTTTAACAAGATTGGGGTTCTTTCTTGTGTCATGCAAAAAGGACAAGGGGACACAAATCTCACATGAATTGTTTTTAATTAAAGGCAAACTAAAACAAAATAAAATATGTACACAAATAATGTATCAGTCAACATGGGTCAAAGGTCACAAATGCTCTAACTTTCTTACTCACTCAGGGAACTTAATGAGTGCCTATTCACCTGTCCAGGGTGTAGCCCCTCACCTTTTGCCCTATGTCAGCTAGGATTGGCACCAGCAACCCTTATGTGGAGGATAAAGCGGAGGAAGATTAAGATACTCAGATTACATGTGGAATTAAAATGAGAGTTGCTTATTGAACAATTTGTACAACACAAATTAAATTTTCTAAGTTTTATTCTCATTCAAGCACACAATATCAAAAACCATGATCAAGAAAAAGCCATGAAAATAACCCCAATCAATAATCAATGTCCACATTTATAGAATATACCATGTGCAGTGTGGACTATTTATGCACATAAAGGAGTTACAACTGTGCTAATATAGCAGGAACATCACAATAAAAAATATATACAATTAAATTCTAAAGTACTGTACATAATCCCACATCCAATCTCAGAAAAACAAACACAATGTAATCTAATCCAAATGGGACCAAATTGAATGAATGACATGTAAAAAATAATTAGTTATTAAGCACATTTTGGCCCAGTCTAGATTGAAGTATTAAAAACGTCACAATAAATAGAAAATATGATTCTAATCTGACATTAATATGTTTGTGTCTGTTAAATTATGGGTCTGTTTATTAATCCTCCCAAAGGGATTAATAAAGTCGTCTGTCTGTCTGTCTTTTAATAAACAAAGCAACATGCTATTAATCCCAAACTATAACATCATTTTATGTTCATGTTTATGAAAGGCTCATACCTCATGATATAAGTGAAATGGTCCAACAACGAATATGAATTAAATTACTGACAATACTGACTCAATAGTGATGTTGTTGTAGGTGTTCCTCCTAGGAACTACTTCTAACACATATGAGAGGTGAATAATGATATTTACTAAATTTATAGCGTCTACGGCTGATGCTGATTATAATCATATAATACCTAAGAATATTGTTTGACATATAGATGAGGGGAGAGCGCGAACGCAGTCCCCCACTACCACAAATTATGCAGTCGAGATTCTCGCATTTGGAGAATTCGCAGAAGTCAGCAAAGTCGGAGTGCAATGACTAAGCCTCGCCCTGGGTGAACCACCTTCTTGATCATGGTATCTCCCCTGCCAGGTAAGTATGAGTTGCTAGCGTTTCACACACGTTACTGTATTACACACACACCATGATCACTGACGGTGATGAAAACAATAAATAATAAAAAACCACAACCTTAAGAAGCAGCGACTATGAAGAAATTAAATACTGATCAAATTATTTGTAAAAAACTAAATATATTATGAACATTATATATATTTTGTTAAAATAAAATGTGCCATGATGCACTGTGGCAAATACGTACGGAAGTCCGACCTAAAGTCGCCTATTTGCTGTTATTTAACGCTTAAAAGCGAATGATAATCAAACTGTATTTGAAATATAAAACACAACGTTAAATCAAATTGTGACAGAAATTCTGACAAAAAGAACAAAAAACATGTGAATTTGTGAGAAAAGTACAAAAACTTGACAACGTACATTCCCCCTTCGTTTCCCGTTTATGTGTCCACTAACGATGGGTAATAGTGACTACTGCCACCTACTGTTCTGGGAGTTCAACAACACCGTTTCTTCTATAACTTTTTTCGATGTCTACTTCAATGGTGGGAGCAATACATTTTAAACTACAAAAAAGTGTTGCATGTGTATTCATGTGCACAAATCATATACACGACATCTGAGTGCGTAATGTATGAATTGAACTAGACAAAGAGGAAAAGAATCATATAAACATCGACGGTAGTATGCAGAGATCAACACACGTTAGGTATTCTAAAGTAAGGATCACTAATCGGTACAGCAATGTTAGAGTATACCATAACAACAGACATAACAGAATAAAACGTACTCAGTGTGACAGAATATTAATTTCCTTAGACATCATTAGGGGGTGCACCGTTCCTGGAGATACTGCAATACCAGGTCGATGCGCGGAGTGGACGGAGCAAGCCCCTATTCCATCTCCCAATTCCAAAAATCAATTTAATATATGGTCCCCGGGTAGGGGACGTATCAGATATTAAACTGATAAGAACAGATACTACACTTGATCTTAGCCAAAAGGCCGAGAAGCGATAACTATACTCTTGCAGAGGCAACATAGTCATTCTCGGCACAGTCCTTTTCACTCAGAGGTCACACGCGCGTTCAAAGTACGCGTCTATGGACAATCGCTTCATCGTCAACAACACAACACACATTCATCGAACACGCTGTCGAAAAATGTCGAGATCGCTACATTTTAGATTCATTTGAAGAAACAACGTTGGGTCCCGGACTTTGCCGGGTCACGTGATACTCTCTTAACCAATATGAATGTATAGTAAGCTAAATCACCCCATGGTGAAACTCATAAATGATTATCTCTTCTTAAATTAAAATATTTTGTACACAGGTCAACTATTTTGGAATGCCTACTATACTAATTCCTGATATTATTTTCACTTTGGTCCGTTTTCATTGATAAATCATTACACATTTGTTCAGCTGTGAAGTAGATAATTCATCTGGGACACAGTGTAAGTGTGACTGACTAAAAATAAATGACCAGTGACAAGCTTATTTTCAATGGTTTTATTTTAGTTTATTATTTTTTTTTACACACATAAGGCAGATTAGAGATGCTGCACAGACAACAAAAAAATCAATACAGAGACAAATAAAAAAAAAACATCAATAAAAAGCAGAAAAAAGAAACAAAACAGCACACAAGAAACACAGCTTCCCGAGCTGCACAGAAGGAAACACTGTTCAGTGGTTTGCAAGCTTACACGCTGTCTGCATAGCTCCAGGAAGGTGGGAGAGAGTGTCCCAGCTTTTCCCCAGCTTTTATGCACTCTGTCTGATGGCTGAACTGGAGGCACCTGTGGAAAAAAGCAGACTGGGCGGAGCCAAAAAGCACACACAGGGAAAAGAGATGTCTCACTCAGCACCCTGGCACGTAACAGTTACAGTGATTAAAAAAAAGAATTTACTTATTGATTACAAATCACTGCTGTCCACATTTACGGGCTATACCATATGCGATGTAGGCTATTATGCACATCTAATCTCACACAAACATGTTTTTAATCAAACAAAACACAATGTCATTGATAACCAAACAGCACCAAAACTATAACATATTAAAGAATGACAAGAATTAAGTAGCGTTTCCTTATACAGAGCTTTTTTAATCAGACACCATTTTTGGCATACATAAAATGCTGATTCAATGCTGATTCAAATCACACAAATAACTTGAACAGTAAGTTAAATATTCTAATATGGAATATGAATTCAAACATTGACATTTTTGATGTTCTGGCTGTTCCTCCTGCTGACAGCAAAGAGGGCATTGTGAAGCCTGCCCTAAAGGGAAGAGCATGTTCACGACACATAACACTTCACTAGAGGTCTACAATGGAGACACTTCATTGTAAGTAGTGATGTGACGTTCCGTTTCGAGGCTTCCAAGCGTGTGCCGAGTAGGGGAGGGGGCGTTTCCGCGATGCGCGTATCGAGGCTTGCTTCATTTAGGGGAGGAGCCAAAAATGATGACGCCCGAAGCCTCGCTGCCCGGCTGTACCACGTGATTGCTTCGTGAAGTGGTTCAGATTTTGTGCCTGGTTTTACAGCTATATAGACCCCTCAGGCTCCATTCAAAATGTAGGTTTTTGAGAGTTTGGATAGTTTGGATACTACAGTAGTTTGGATAGCGTTTATATAGTTTGGAGAGTATAGGGAGAGAGAGAGATTTAGGAGAGTGAGGAGAGTAGGATAGGTGATATAGGATGGAGCCAGCGAGGCTCATCATTGTCCAAGTTACACAAGCATAATCTTTCCCCTTTTCCTAGTTCCACAAGCACTTTCACTGTCCTCTGCCTGATTACGCCCATGACATTTTGAGAAAAACATTGCACAACCTGCCATATTATGATATTACCATTTTGGGAAGATTTACACACACAGAATACATTCAAACAATGTGTTAAACACATATGTACAGAAATTATTTGGTCATACAGTTTTTGTAATTCATAGTCATTTCTAACAGACACAAAAATTCAATTAATCACACATTATGTGGTTCGGATACAGCTGCCTGTGATTATACACTTGGCCAGTAGGCGGTTTCGTGTGCACATGAAGCTTCGAGAATCGTACCCTTTCCCGAGCCAATTGGCTCGATGCCTCATGAGACTTCATTTCACCAATACTATAATTATAAGTATTGCTTTACACATGTTGATGAGGGGAGAGCGCGAACGCAGTCCCCCACTACCACAAATTATGCAGTCGAGATTCTCGCATTTGGAGAATTCGCAGAAGTCAGCAAAGTCGGAGTGCAATGACTAAGCCTCGCCCTGGGTGAACCACCTTCTTGATCATGGTATCTCCCCTGCCAGGTAAGTATGAGTTGCTAGCGTTTCACACACGTTACTGTATCACACACACACCATGATCACTGACGGTGATGAAAACAATAAATAATAAAAAAACACAACCTTAAGAAGCAGCGGCTATGCAGAAATTAAATACTGATCAAACTATTTGTAAAAAAAACTAAATATATTATGAACATTATATATTTTGTTAAAATAAAATGTCCCATGATGCACTGTGGCAAATACGTACGGAGGTCCGACCTAAAGTCGCCTATTTTCTGTTATTTAACGCTTAAAAGCGAATGATAATCAAACTGTATTTAAAATATAAAACACAAAGTTAAATCAAATTGTGACAGAAATTCTGACCAAAAGAACAAAAAAACATCTGAATTTGTGAGAAAAGTACAAAAACTTGACAACGTACATTCCCCCTTCGTTTCCCGTTTATGTGTCCACTAACGATGGGTAATAGTGACTACTGCCACCTACTGTTCTGGGAGTTCAACAACACCGTTTCTTCTATAACTTTTTTCGATGTCTCCTTCAATGGTGAGAGCAATACATTTTAAACTACAAAAAAGTGTTTCATGTGTATTCATGTGCACAAATCATATACACGACATCTGGGTGCGTAATGTATGAATTAAACTAGACAAAGAGGAAAAGAATCATATAAACATTGACGGTAGTTTGCAGAGATCAACACACGTTAGGTATTCTAAAGTAAGGATCATTAATACAGCAATGTTAGAATATACCATAACAACAGACACAACAGAATAAAACGTACTCAGTGTGCTGGAATATTAATTTCTTTAGACATCATTAGGGGGGTGCACCGTTCCTGGAGATACTGCAATACCAGGTCGATGCGTGGAGTGGACGGAGCAAGCCCCTATTCCATCTCCCTATTCCAAAAATCAATTTAATATATGGTCCCCGGGTAGGGGACGTATCAGATATTAAACTTTACACACAAAGCATTACAGGGTAGAGGGGAAATGCAGTTAGCTATATGTAACTGTTACATTCCCGTACAGTCCAGGGGATGCGGGGAGGAACAAGGTAAAAACGGAAACCTCGGGGTCTTGTTAAAAGAAGAAAGGCTGAAGTACACCGAATGTAACCGTATGTAAAAAGTTTTATTTACAATAAATAAACGACAAAAACTTAAGACGAGCTGCTCCAAAAGTAGCTGTAGGGCCTACAGGACAGAGGAAAAACACAATCAACTTAAAGAGCCAGATCAATCCAAACTTAAACCACTAAAGTAGAAATTACACCCTTTCTCTACCAGAGAAAGTATCCCACGTACCGAAAACAAGGTTGAATGGTGCACACACACAGCTTCCCAAGCTGCACAGAAGGAAACACTGCTCACTGAGCAGTGCTCAGTGGTTTGCGAGCTTACACGCTGTCTGCATAGCTCCAGGAAGGAGAGAGAGCGTGTCCCAGCTTTTCCCCAGCTTTTATGCACTCTGTCTGATGGCTGAACTGGAGGCACCTGTGGAAAAAAGCAGACTGGGCGGAGCCAATAAGCACACACAGGGAAAAGGGATGTCTCACTCAGCACCCTGGCACGTAACAGTTACAATGATTAAAATAAAGAATTAACTTATTGATCATAAATCACTGCTGTCCACGTTTACGGGCTATACCATGTGCAATGTAGGCTATTATGCACATCTAATCTCACACAAACATGTTTTTAATCAAACAAAACACAATGTGATTGATAACCAAACAGCACCAAAACATATTAATGAATGACAAGAATTAAGTAGCGTTTCCTTATACAGAGCTTTTTTAATCACACACCATGTTTGGCATACATAAAATGCTGATTCAAATCACACAAATAACTTGAACAGTGAGTTAAATATTCTAATATGGAATATGAATTCAAA
This sequence comes from Solea solea, assembly GCF_958295425.1. NCBI lineage: Eukaryota > Metazoa > Chordata > Actinopteri > Pleuronectiformes > Soleidae > Solea > Solea solea. The sequence goes on from NC_081146.1 coordinate 22,159,299, forward strand.
CATTGACATTTTTGATATTCTGGTTGTTGCTCCTGCTGACAGCAAAGAGAGAATTGTGAAGCCTGTCCTAGAGGAAAGAGCATATTCATGACATATAACACTCCAGTATAAGTTCTGAAGTGCAGACACTTCAATATTGGTATTGCTTTATACATGTTGATGAGGGGAGAGCGCGAACGCAGTCCCCCACTATCACAAATTATGCAGTCGAGATTCTCGCATTTGGAGAATTCGCAGAAGTCAGCAAAGTCGGAGTGCAATGACCAAGCCTCGCCCTGGGTGAACCACCTTCTTGATCATGGTATCTCGCCTGCCAGGTAAGTATGAGTTGCTAGCGTTTCACACACGTTACTGTATCACACACACACCATGATCAGTGACGGTGATGAAAACAATAAATAATAAAAAACCACAACCTTAGAAGCAGCGGCTATGCAGAAATTAAATACTGATCAAACTATTTGTAAAAAAAACTAAATATATTATGAACATTATATATTTTGTTAAGATAAAATGTCCCATGATGCACTGTGGCAAATACGTACGAAAGTCCGACCTAAAGTCACCTATTTGCTGTTATTTAAGGCTTAAAAGCGAATGATAATCAAACTGTATTTAAAATATAAAACACAAAGTTAAATCAAATTGTGACAGAAATTCTGACAAAAAGAACAAAAAACATGTGAATTTGTGAGAAAAGTACAAAAACTTGACAACGTACATTCCCCCTTCGTTTCCCGTTTATGTGTCCACTAACGATGGGTAATAGTGACTACTGCCACCTACTGTTCTGGGAGTTCAACAACACAGTTTCTTCTATAACTTTTTAATGCAATACATTTTAAACTACAAAAAAGTGTTTCATGTGTATTCATGTGCACAAATCATATACACGACATCTGGGTGCGTAATGTATGAATTAAACTAGACAAAGAGGAAAAGAATCATATAAACATTGACGGTAGTTTGCAGAGATCAACACACGTTAGGTATTCTAAAGTAAGGATCATTAATACAGCAATGTTAGAATATACCATAACAACAGACACAACAGAATAAAACGTACTCAGTGTGCTGGAATATTAATTTCTTTAGACATCATTAGGGGGGTGCACCGTTCCTGGAGATACTGCAATACCAGGTCGATGCGTGGAGTGGACGGAGCAAGCCCCTATTCCATCTCCCTATTCCAAAAATCAATTTAATATATGGTCCCCGGGTAGGGGACGTATCAGATATTAAACTTTACACACAAAGCATTACAGGGTAGAGGGGAAATGCAGTTAGCTATATGTAACTGTTACATTCCCGTACAGTCCAGGGGATGCGGGGAGGAACAAGGTAAAAACGGAAACCTCGGGGTCTTGTTAAAAGAAGAAAGGCTGAAGTACACCGAATGTAACCGTATGTAAAAAGTTTTATTTACAATAAATAAACGACAAAAACTTAAGACGAGCTGCTCCAAAAGTAGCTGTAGGGCCTACAGGACAGAGGAAAAACACAATCAACTTAAAGAGCCAGATCAATCCAAACTTAAACCACTAAAGTAGAAATTACACCCTTTCTCTACCAGAGAAAGTATCCCACGTACCGAAAACAAGGTTGAATGGTGCACACACACAGCTTCCCAAGCTGCACAGAAGGAAACACTGCTCACTGAGCAGTGCTCAGTGGTTTGCGAGCTTACACGCTGTCTGCATAGCTAGTTACAATGATTAAAATAAAGAATTAACTTATTGATCATAAATCACTGCTGTCCACGTTTACGGGCTATACCATGTGCAATGTAGGCTATTATGCACATCTAATCTCACACAAACATGTTTTTAATCAAACAAAACACAATGTGATTGATAACCAAACAGCACCAAAACATATTAATGAATGACAAGAATTAAGTAGCGTTTCCTTATACAGAGCTTTTTTAATCACACACCATGTTTGGCATACATAAAATGCTGATTCAAATCACACAAATAACTTGAACAGTGAGTTAAATATTCTAATATGGAATATGAATTCAAACATTGACATTTTTGATATTCTGGTTGTTGCTCCTGCTGACAGCAAAGAGAGAATTGTGAAGCCTGTCCTAGAGGAAAGAGCATATTCATGACATATAACACTCCAGTATAAGTTCTGAAGTGCAGACACTTCAATATTGGTATTGCTTTATACATGTTGATGAGGGGAGAGCGCGAACGCAGTCCCCCACTACCACAAATTATGCAGTCGAGATTCTCGCATTTGGAGAATTCGCAGAAGTCAGCAAAGTCGGAGTGCAATGACCAAGCCTCGCCCTGGGTGAACCACCTTCTTGATCATGGTATCTCCCCTGCCAGGTAAGTATGAGTTGCTAGCGTTTCACACACGTTACTGTATCACACAGACACCATGATCAGTGACGGTGATGAAAACAATAAATAATAAAAACCACAACCTTAGAAGCAGCGGCTATGCAGAAATTAAATACTGATCAAACTATTTGTAAAAAAAACTAAATATATTATGAACATTATATATTTTGTTAAGATAAAATGTCCCATGATGCACTGTGGCAAATACGTACGAAAGTCCGACCTAAAGTCACCTATTTGCTGTTATTTAAGGCTTAAAAGCGAATGATAATCAAACTGTATTTAAAATATAAAACACAAAGTTAAATCAAATTGTGACAGAAATTCTGACAAAAAGAACAAAAAACATGTGAATTTGTGAGAAAAGTACAAAAACTTGACAACGTACATTCCCCCTTCGTTTCCCGTTTATGTGTCCACTAACGATGGGTAATAGTGACTACTGCCACCTACTGTTCTGGGAGTTCAACAACACAGTTTCTTCTATAACTTTTTAATGCAATACATTTTAAACTACAAAAAATGTGTTTCATGTGTATTCATGTGCACAAATCATATACACGACATCTGAGTGCGTAATGTATGAATTAAACTAGACAAAGAGGATAAGAATCATATAAACATTGACGGTAGTTTGCAGAGATCAACACACGTTAGGTATTCTAAAGTAAGGATCATTAATCGGTAAAGCAATGTTAGAATATACCATAACTACAGACATAACATAATGAAATATAGTCAAGGAGGTAGTAGGTTAGTTTCTTTAGACATCATAAGGGGGGTGCACCGTTCCTGGAGATACTGCAATACCAGGTCGATGCGTGGAGTGGACGGAGCAAGCCCCTATTCCATCTCCCAATTCCAAAAATCAATTTAATATATGGTCCCCGGGTAGGGGACGTATCAGATATTAAACTGATAAGAACAGATACTACACTTGATCTTAGCCAAAAGGCCGAGAAGCGATAACTATACTCTCGCAGAGGCAACATAGTCATTCTCGGCACAGTCCTTTTCACTCAGAGGTCACACGCGCGTTCAAAGTACGCGTCTACGGACAATCGCTTCATCGTCAACAACACAACACACATTCATCGAACACGCTGTCGAAAAAGGTCGCGATCGCTATACTTTAGATTCATTTGAAGAAACAACGTTGGCTCCTCGACTTTTCCGGGTCACGTGATACTCTCGTAACCAATAGAAATGTAAAGTAAACATGTGTTGCTTTAACGTTACAAATTACAGCAAAACTAATGTTTACGTCCAAGTTTGCTAAAGACTCACTAGACCTCGATTAACCGATCACGACCAGCGAACTATAATTCAATGTTTTTAATCCCGTTGTGTCCGTCTACAACTGCCGGAGTGGTGCGTTCAGGTACCCTTTGTTTTTCCCCAACTTCAACTCGTCGATTTTCAAAGTTGGTACAATGCAGATTATTGTGTACTTTATTTTATTTTTCCCATACAGACATACAGTATTTGGAGTTTTATTATTTGGCATTCCTTTGAATACTTTTCTATATTGAAACGCTGGTATTTAAAGTGTAAAGTTACTTTTTATTTTACTCTTTACTTTTCAACAATAGGTGCTAAATCACCCCCGTCGTGAAACTAATAAATTATTACCTCATCCTAAATTGAAATATTTTGGAAATTTTGTACACAGGTCATACTAAGTGACATTTTGGTGAATTATATCCGCTGCCAAACAAAAGGCCAGACTCAAACTATGGCACCACCTGTTGGACAATGAGCCCAACTGCAGTGACTCACCCCACCCCACTGCCCCCACCCGCTCGCTCACATAGGATTTATTCAAAGTATTACATTTAAAATAATCCCAGTCTGACTTTTCTATTCTGACTTTCCTTCAAAAAGTGGCGATTTTAGACAAACAGTCCCCGACTGTGATTTACAAAACCAATGAGAACCTGGCACCAAAGTACAGCGGCTCTAATCCCTGCTGACACGCAACTAAAATGTAACTGCGTCACAACATGCAGATACAACACGCCGCGATAATGTGCTCACTTTCACCCGCGGTGGTGTTGCAGAGTCAAAACTTAGCCGAACCTGGCACAATCTTGGTTTCTCAAGTGTCAGAGTCAACGAAAAGAAAATTTCGCCACCTGCAGCTACAAAATACGACACAATCGCCACTACTGTCGCCATGTCTCGTCGCCATTCGACAGAACACACACAAACCACGACGAATTATACGCTGAAAATGCAAAAAACATCGGTGCAAGAATTGTCACAGGCAACGAAAAAGACAAGAAATGCAAAATACACGTACCATGAAGCGTGAAAACGACAGTAAAAAAAAAGGTTTTCGACAAAGTGACCTTGTTTATTACGTTGTTACGCAAATCTGCTCTCGGGCGTCCCCAGTGGATTAACCAAGTAAATCTCCTTCGTTTTACTGAATTTGTCATTTGTGGTGTTTTATTACTGTTCCCTTAAATTGTGATCAAGCTTATGTATAATGTTTTGTCAGTTAAATATTAACACACACTCTTATGATTTGTTGTATACAATTCATAACCAAATAAATATTGGAAATACGGTGGTGCTGCAAATCAGAAAGTGCAGAGTTTTTTTGGGTGCCGGATGTACATATATATATAAAAAAGTGACCCAAAAAAGTTCCAGTTTTTAATTTTTATTTCTGTCAAATCTACTTGCAATTTACTGTATGAGATCAGAAAAAAAAAAACTTAATTGAAAACACTGCAGGGCAATAAGCAACCTCAGTGTGGCGCTGTGACATCATAGCATCTGTAGATTGAGGCTTGAGTTCACTTTTAAAAAAATGATTGGAGACCTAGCAATTTTTAAAAACATATGGTGCTATAAATATATCCTTTATCTTAATCCAATTTACACATTTTTAGAGTGTTTTATTCATCAGATGTTTGTATCCAAGCATTTTCATTCCAAGTTGAGACATAAAAGTCTTTAAGTTTGAGACAGACTTTAACAAACTGAGTCATCCGTGTTACTGATTATGTCTAAACAGTATTTATATTCATTATTGGATGGATCATTTAACAGAAAGGTCTGGGGTTTGATGTACTGTGGGTCAGGGGTCAGCAAGTAAGTTTGACCCAGGGAGTTTTTTTTCTAAGCAAGAGAATATTACAACGACAGTGTTTTATTTTTATATTTCAAACAATCACATGTCTCTTTGAATCGGTTCATATATTTTTTCTGATAAAAGGCTCTGCATTCTATATGAAATTGCACTTTCTGTGAAGATAAACAAATTATTTTATTTTATATGTTTTAATTCATGTGCTGATGCTGCACTTCACATGACATTGTTGCCATTCACTTATTCACATACACTCACACAGAGCATCTACAGCAGTGGTCACCAACTGGCAACCCACCATTTGAATTCAAAAATTAGATTTTTATTATTATTGTTATTATTTGCTTATCTTCGCAAAGAAAATCCAATTTCATATATAATTCAGAGTCTTTAATCTGACAAAAAATATGAACTGATTCAAAGAGATTATGTTGCTAGAATTGTCAAATAAGTGAAATGATTGGTTTGAAAAATAAAAGATAAAACAATGCTGTTGTAAGGTTTAGCCAAGTTTGGAGAATAAATAACTATTAGCATACAGTATGCATGTAGCAGAAATTCTCCAAATTAAAACGTGCACAATAATCATTAACACTTCAAAAAGGCAAAAAAAACCTGTTCCTGGGTCAAACTTACTTGCTGACCCCACCAATAAATATTAATATTGTAACATCTCACTAATAAATCACAAAATATATTTTTATAGCACGATGTGTTTTTAAAATTTGCTGTCTCAAGTCATTTAAAAAAATAATAATAATAACTGAACTCAAGCCTCAATCTACAGATGCTATGCTTCTAGACCTGCATTGTTTTCAAATGGGTTTTTTTCTGATCACATAAATTGCAAGTAAATTCACCAGAAATACAAATAAAAAACAGGCATTTTTTTTATATCCTGCACCAGACATTTAAAATATTTTGTGTTGTTTTTCATTGATAAATGTTTTCATTGATAAATGCTATGAAGTAGATAATTCATCTGGGACACAGTGTGTGTGACTGACTAAAAATAAATGACCAAACAAAACACAATGTGATTGATAACCAAACAGCACCAAAACTATAACATATGAATGAATGACAAGAATTAATAGCTTTTCCTTATACAGAGCTTTTTTAATCACACACCATGTTTGGCATACATAAAATGCTGATTCAAATCACACAAATAACTTGAACAGTGAGTTAAATATTCCAATATGGAATATGAATTCAAACATTGACATTTTCTGATGTTCTGGTTGTTCCCTCTGCTGACAGCAAAGAGAATTGTGAAGCCTGTCCTAAAAGGAAAGAGCATGTTCATGACTAATAACACTTCACTAGAAGTCTACAATGGAGTCACTTCATTGTAAGTATTGCTTTACACATGTTGGTGAGGGGAGAGCGCGAACGCAGTCCCCCACTACCACAAATTATGCAGTCGAGATTCTCGCATTTGGAGAATTCGCAGAAGTCAGCAAAGTCGGAGTGCAATGACTAAGCCTCGCCCTGGGTGAACCACCTTCTTGATCATGGTATCTCCCCTGCCAGGTAAGTATGAGTTGCTAGCGTTTCACACACGTTACTGTATCACACACACACCATGATCACTGACGGTGATGAAAACAATAAATAATAAAAAAACACAACCTTAAGAAGCAGCGACTATGAAGAAATTAAATACTGATCAAACTATTTGTAAAAAAAACTAAATATATTATGAACATTATATATTTTGTTAAAATAAAATGTCCCATGATGCACTGTGGCAAATACGTACGGAAGTCCGACCTAAAGTCGCCTATTTGCTGTTATTTAACGCTTAAAAGCGAATGACAAACAAACTGTTTTTACAAAATATAAAACACAAAGTTAAATCAAATTGTGACAATAATTCTGACAAAAAGAACAAAAAAACATCTGAATTTGTGAGAAAAGTACAAAAACTTGACAACGTACATTCCCCCTTCGTTTCCCGTTTATGTGTCCACTAACGATGGGTAATAGTGACTACTGCCACCTACTGTTCTGGGAGTTCAACGACACCGTTTCTTCTATATCTTTTTTCGATGTCTACTTCAACGGTTAGAGCAATACATTTTAAACTACAAAAAAGTGTTTCATGTGTATTCATGTGCACAAATCATATACACGACATCTGGGTGCGTAATGTATGAATTGAACTAGACAAAGAGGAAAAGAATCATATAAACATTGACGGTAGTATGCAGAGATCAACACACGTTAGGTATTCTAAAGTAAGGATCACTAATTGGTACAGCAATGTTAGAGTATACCATAACAACAGACATAACAGAATAAAACGTAGTCAGTGTGCTGGAATATTAATTTCTTTAGACATCATTAGGGGGGTGCACCGTTCCTGGAGATACTGCAATACCAGGTCGATGCGCGGAGTGGACGGAGCAAGCCCCTATTCCATCTCCCAATTCCAAAAATCAATTTAATATATGGTCCCCGGGTAGGGGACGTATCAGATATTAAACTGATAAGAACAGATACTACACTTGATCTTAGCCAAAAGGCCGAGAAGCGATAACTATACTCTCGCAGAGGCAACATAGTCATTCTCGGCACAGTCCTTTTCACTCAGAGGTCACACGCGCGTTCAACGTACGCGTCTACGGACAATCGCTTCATCGTCAACAACACAACACACATTCATCGAACACGCTGTCGAAAAATGTCACGATCGCTACATTTTAGAATAATTTGAAGAAACAACGTTGGCTCCACGACTTTTCCGGGTCACGTGATACTCTCGTAACCAATAGGAATGTAAAGTAAAAATGTGTTGCTTTAACGTTACAAATTATAGTAAAACTAATGTTTATGTCCCAGCTTGCTAAATACTCACTAAACCTCGATTAACCGATCACGATCTGCTAACTATAATGTGATGTATTTTTAATCATATTGTGTCGGTCTACAACTGGAGTGGTGCATTCACGGACACTTTGTTTTTCCCATCTTTAACTCGTCGATTTTCAAAGATTCTAATCGACGGCAAAACAAATCAAAACCAAATTCTGAACTATCAGTACAATGCAGATTATTGTGTATTTAAATTTCCCATACAGCACCGGTATTCAAAGTGTAAAATTACTTTGTATTGACTTCTCAACGATAGCTATTGCAACTTTGCAAATCACCCCCGTGATTGCACTTTTTGATTTATAAAGTACACAGGACATACTATGTGAAATATTGGGGAATTCTATTTGAAATTAAAAATTAAAAGCTGCCACACAAAAGGCCAGACAAAAGGCCAGACATTGTCACCTGCTGGACAATGAACCGAACTGCAGTGACTCACACCACCCCACCTCCCCCCACCCGCACGCGTCACAGTTTTTCTTCTTTGAAATACAACATTAGTTTTTTTATTACTACATTTAAAATAATCTCCGCCTGACTTCACTTATCTATTCTGAACTTCCTACAAAAAGTGGCGATTTTAACAAGACCTGACTTTGACTCACAAAACCACTGGGAACCTGGCGCTTAAGTACGGCGGCTCTGACCACTGACACACATGAAATGTAACTGCGTCACAACACGAAGCGCTAATATGCCCACTTTCCTCCGCGGTGTTGTTGCAAAGTCAAAACGTAGCCAAATCTGGCAAACTCTTGGTTTCCCAAGTGTCAGTTAGCGAAATGAAAACTTCGCCACACCATGTAGCTACACCATTCGACACACACTCACACAAACCACGACGAATTACACGTTTAAATGCGAAAAACGTCGGGGCGAGAATCGTCAGACGCAACGAAAGTGAGAAGAGATAAAAAAAAATACACAAAATGCACCTACCACGAAGTGTGAAAACGACAGAAAAAAACAAACGTTTATGTCAAAGTGAAAAGCGTCTCCTTGTCTCCTTGACCTCGTTAGTCCATTGAGTTGTGACGTAAATCTGCTCTCCAGCGCCCCCAGTGGAGTAACCAAGTAAATAATCTTTGTTTTACCGAATGGGTCATCCGTTATGTTTTATTACTGCCCCCTTATATTGTCATCTATGTATATTGTGAGTTTTTTGTCAGTTTAACTTTCCTGTTATGTTATACTGTTATGCATTGCGCTATATAATGTGTAACTAAATAAAGAATAACTATAGTTAATATAGTGGTGTTGCAAATCACAGTGTACCTGTAGAGAGAAACAAATCAGAGCTCCAAACAAAATAAGACAGTTTTGCTTGGCATCAGTTACAGAGAAGAGCTCAAAGACATAAAGTGGACACCTTGGTTTATACAGACCCCAAAAAGTTCAACAATATGAATAAAATCTTGTCAGAGTTTGTGAGTGGAAAGTTTTATTTAAACACACAGTTAGTATTCTAATGAAAAACAGATTTTCATTTTACCTGAGTGGCTGAGCAAAGATGTTGAAACAAACGGTTACAACACATGATTGTGTCTGCTGTTGGTCTGTAGTGTGTCAGTGTGACACAGAGGCAGTATCATGCTGGGTTGACAAAGCTGGTTTGTGTGTTTTGTTTTGTTTTGTTTTTTTTTAAGTCATTTAAACAGCCGCTTCCTGTCGATACGTTACGTGTGAAACTGATGAAGCAGAATTGTCACGGTACAAACACGCACACACAGTCCATTTTCAAACACACAGTGAGGGAAAGGGTGCCATCTTATAAAAAGAAGCACATGCGAACACATGAAGGCAGAGAGAATATTATGGCATGTGTAGCTCTAAAGATTCCTCTTTTAAAAAAAAAAATAACAATAATCCTTCACGTTACCATAGTCACACTGCTACCATAAGCATATCATGGTATTTTCTTTAACTGAATGATCACTTTTGAATTTTTGAAATGTACCGTTGAATGACATCACATCCTCAGCTCGATAGAATCTGACATTTACTGTCCACTTCATGTGACATTTGTAGTAGGGATGCAGGATATTTTTACCAATATGCAAGATATATCACTCCCGATATATTGGGCCAATAATCGATACGATGTACAGTATATACGTTTTTCCCTGCACCCAACTGCAGAGGCCGTTTAGTCTCTTCTGTAGTGAAATGAACATAATATTTTGCCTACTCTTGTCGCAGCACATGTAGATATACATTTAATTCACTGAGCAAAAATAATCGTAACAAATATTCACAGTTGTAGAAGGCAACAGCATAAGTCAATGAGGTATGAATCATTAGTCGATCTAGGTGTGTTTGGCGACATCCTATAATGCATTTTAGAGCCAATAATACCGTGCATCCCTAAGTTGGGGCCAGAAACTGAATATTCTACCCAAACCTATGTACTGTATCCAAGTATAATGGCTTTAAAATAAAACATACATATGTACCAAACTTGTACATTGTACATGCACATTAAGAGTCTACTTTGTGAAAGAAAAATTGGCTCCAAAGCTTGGGAAAGAGTGAGTGGATGAGTCTATCATTTGTTACAATCTGCAGTTTCACCATTAGGAGTCACTAATTCTGACATACTGGCCCTTTAAGCAGGAGCAAAAGATCTTAATAGGAGGCTATTTGTTAAAGTTTACATCTGCTTTTCCATGTTTTCAGCCAATTTTTCAGCCAAGAGTGCAAGCTTCTGTATCTGAGGCTGGTTCCCTGTGTGCACAGCCAAGTTTCCCTTTGACACGACGAGTTCAATCCTGTTAAAATATCTAAGCTATAACAATACCATGTAATAAAAAACGGAGTCATCTTTTTTGTCATTAGGTTGTGTCATTAGCATTTCATGCCCGTCAACAGCAAAAAAAAAAAATGCTGTATAAAAGTATAAAGGAAGAGGACGGTTGAAACACCCTGTGTGGTCGGAGTGTGAGTTTGAGCTGCAGTGGTTCCCAAACTAGAGGTCAGGACACCCAGTGTAGGGAGGTGACTGACGGATTGTCATTTGAAAGCACCACTGGTAACAGGATGATGTGTTTAATGTCTTTTGTGATAACAACAATAATAATAATTATAATTATAATAATGATAATGGGGGACCCGAGGCTCTCACCCCGTCGTTTTTGGGGGTCAGCGGCTAAAAAGTTTGGGAACCACTGAGACACATAAACATACAAATAAAAAACAATGATCCCAGAAATAGTCAAAATGATACAGACAGGTGAAATTATAAGACTCAAGTAGTTAGTAGATAGATAGATAGATAGATAGATAGATAGATAGATAGATATGGCAGTTTTGCTTTTTTGGTTTCTCTGTGTCCATATTAGTTTGACTGGAAGTGTTAATGCTGAGCAAGGTTGATCCACTGACACAGAGCGCACACTGTTGTGCTCTGCTGCCCCCTGTTGGAGTCACTGGGCAGGGATCACATGTGCTCTGGGTGGCTCTGCAAGCAGGAGATCATCTCTTGGACCGGCTTGCCCTCAAAACAGACCTGATAGACTGCTGTGAAGAGAGGGAACCTGGGGAGAGGACAGACAAGAGTCAAGACAGAAGACATGGAGGGAAAAGGCAGCAGAGACACGGTAGAGTCAGACAAATCAAATCTGCTGCGTCAACATGCAATTTTCTCTGTCGGTGACTCTTTGTCTCTTTCTTCTCTCTATTTGTCTGTCTCTTTGTATGTCAATCAGTCCGTCTGTGTCCCAGCATCTATGCCCCTGATCACACATGTGTTAGCTGGTGTCTTTCTGCTAGTGATCTTTATGCTAAGCTATGGTAAAAAAAAACAACAACTCCTTTTCCATTGTCAGACTATTTCTTGCCAGTCATTACTGTGGTAATAAAGACAGACGTGTACATACTTGTCCACTATGTTCTTCTGTTTGAGGATGTGGTAGACCTCAGCTGAAGTGGCCGGACCCTGGAGCTTCTGACCGTTCAACATCTCCTTCTCCAGCTCCTCGATGCTCTGACAGCACAATGTACAAATACATCAAGCCGTAAGTCTCACAGTGGAGAATTGAGACAGAAAAACCACAGAGGCAGAGAGAAGAGAGGTGTAAACACCATGCATCCCCTACCTTTCCTGTTGTAACGAAGGCCTCTGCCACTCGTCGATTGCGGCCACCGTAGCACGTTGTGATGAGGTCGGCCAAGCCGCAGCTCTCCAGAAAAGTTGCCGTAGAAACAGAGCCGTCCTTGGAGAAGAGTTTGGCGAAGGCTATCATCTCCATCAGCCCCAGGCGGATCACGGCTGCCTTGGTGTTGTCACCGCACCGCAGCCCATCGCAGAAGCCCGCGCCGACAGCGACAATGTTCTGCTCCCAACAGAACACAAAGACCAAATACATTCACATTTAGGATGTTGAATGACCAAATTGTGGCTTTTGTGATTGGTTAATTGTGTTGTTTTTACATTGCATTAGTCTTACAGTGTTGACTAGAGCTGGTGTAGATTTCATTAGGGGGCTAAACTCTATTGCGTTTTTTGGTCTCTCATGGAAGCCATGTTTTACCGGGCTTTTTCCCCACCTGCCCTTGACAGAGCGGAGTCATCTTTAACTGTACCTCATGCAGCCACACTTCAAAAATCCTTAACTATCTCTTTAACTGACCGAGCATTAACATGGAAAAAAAACAAAACCTGTCAGTGTGTGTGTGTACCTTGAGAGCTCCACACAGCTCCACGGTATCGGCATCATCCACCACTGTGATCCTGAAGTTAGGCGTCTGCAGCAGCTCCTTGAACAGCTGACCATTCTCCAGGATCTTACTGCCTACACACACACACATTAAACAGCATAAGATTCTAATATATTAATTAGTAGCATTGCTATTATTAAAATGACTAATCTTTTGGATCCATGGTTCTTTGGTGGTACATGGAGGACAATCAGAGAAAAAAAACAACAGCTATTCGCAAACATTATTGTCGTGTTCTTACAACCAAAGGCATAGTCTCATAAAACTCAAAGACTATGGCAACTGCTTTATTTTTATTCTCTCCTCCGCAAATAGAAGCTATTTTCAGCACACATTGTCAACGACACGACTACACTGATGCTCTTGGATCTTTAACAACTTGTGGTGAGAAAAGCAGCGAGAGACACTGGTGTAAAATTAAATTGCCTGCATCAGACAGTCCTTTCTGACTGGATTTATGAAGTGTGAACTGTTCACAGTCACACCATTGTCCACAAAAAATATCAGAGGTGTCACTTTACTAAATCTGAACAAAGGATTTTAAACACAGAAGTAAAGAAAAAAAACATATTTAACCTCACTGACGGAGGCAGCGGTGGATCAGCAACACCTGTGCATGTGCCTTCATGTCAAAATCTCCTCTTTTCTTTGTGGACTTTGGGAGTGAGTGGTTTACAAAAGGGACACACATTTCTGTTTTCTGTTGTAAAAGGCTGTATCATGGCAAAGAAAGCAGCAAACACATCCTTAAAGATATCATAGGCTTATATTACAAACTGAGCCTCATAAAAAAACAGCACTATCTCTTTAATTAATCTTGTATCGTCATAATGGGTTGTAAAATGTTAATTAAGTCAAAGTAATCCGGTTAATTAAAAAAAAAAAGTCAATTCCCATGTGAATATTACGGGATGACTCTGCATTCCCACTGTATCGACAATATGTACATATTTAAGCCATATATTTACATACTCAAATGTATATATATATATATAGGTTAGAATTCACAAACTCAGGGATCCATATCCTATAATAAAACAAAAATGCTGCACTTTTGTATGTTCTTACCCGTGTTTGCATTTTATTATCTGTAACTGTGTATTTAAAAGCACTATATAAAGGAAAGTTATTATTATTATGATTAGATATTCTTCTAATATTATTTTCAATATTCTTTCAAACTAGTTATTCATTACTATGTTAATAGTAAGTATTAATACTACAAACCTATATACAGTATATACAGTATATATACAGTATATATATATGTGTGTCCTTCTTCTCACCTATAGTGGTTTCACAAAACTTCTCAGCGGCCACTTCGTTGGCGATGTTTGCTCCCATGAGGACACTGACGTCAATCCCCATCTTTTCTCGGATGATGTCAGAGATGAGCTTCAGGCCCTCAGGACCTTCATCGATCCCCTGACAGACACGGAGATGTGAGGAACACGTAAATGCAGGGAGAGGGTGAGTCATCGGAGCAGAGCGACGAGGAGGAGGAGGAGTGTGGTGGAAAACAAATAAGGCATAGCTGAATATTTTAAGTGATCATTCAGGCTGTAAGAGGTTCTGACACACAGTCAGCATCTTACGTTCACTCTCTGCAGGAGTCGAGCAGGCAACAAAAACATGGCTGCCAGCAAGGACACCAGGAAAAACAGATTGTAGCCACTTAAAAAAGGGCTCACCTAATAAAATCCACCTCACTTCAAATCAACATAAAAAAGCACCATTGAAACTTAAACTACAGTTTCCAGTCTGTTCCTGTTTTAAGAGAAAGCTTGTGTCTAGTTCTGTGATTTTGCTCCGTGCTACACAGATGTATAGAAAAACCCCAACATGGACTGTAATGACGTATTCACATGCATATACAGGCCTTTAATATGGAGTTAGTCCCCCCTGCTTGCAGCTTTAACAGCTTTGTGTTTCTATGGGACTTTGTGCCCATTCATTCTATAACATTAACCTTGTCATTTTTAGATATTTCAATGCAGAAAATGTTACATGTTTGAAGTTGATTTTGAGAGTCTGTCCACATACTGTGCTCTTACTCTGAAGGATTTGCTTCCTTCAGCACTTAGAAGTATGCAACAGCTGTGGCCTAGTTAACTGCTCACTTTCTATTTTGAGAGAAACCGAGTGAAAAACAACCTCTGTGTCTCTGTGTCAGTCGCAGTCCTGCAGCTCAGGCCTGATATGACATTAATCCTCCTCTCTGCATAATGACCCACACACACAGTTTTTAATCAGCTTTTCACCTGGACAGAGCTGAGGATTTATTTCCTCTATCGTGTAGACACACAGACAAAGAGACAGGCTTTCATCTCCATCATCTGAGCTGCAGTAGAAAGGTAGGTAACAGTCCAAACAAACCACAGTGGAGTGGAGTGGACACAGAGGAATTAAATGTGTGGATAACAGGCAGGTTGCAGCAGATTTGGAGCCAGTGCCGCTCCTGACACAGCCAGAAAATCACTATCTGATAAAACAAGTGCAATAGTTAAACTGTGTAATGTTAATCACCTTTTATCACAGGTTCATCCGGGTTAAATAAATCCTGTTCCTGTTCATTTTAGTGTGAAACAGGTGTGAGTTTGTAATTACCTATTCCTTCCATACAGGGACTAACACTGACCTCGAATCTGTCTTCAGGGAGCAACACAGGCTGTAGGGACAGCTCACAAGTTTTTTTCTCTGCCGTGTACCAGTGAGAAGCGTTCATATCATTTTGAATAGAAAAGTCTGTGATGCCAAAGATGGCTGATAAATAATGGACAATCTGAGAAGAGAAGAGGATATTTGTTTAAGCTCTGTGGTGGACACAGCAAGAATCTGTGCCACTGTGATTGACAATCTGACATGACCATAGTGAAAGACAAAAATATTGTGTAGTCTGATCCCAGCATACATCTAAAATTACTGTCGTTTTTTACTGGGACTTTTCTAGATATTCAAGCAGCAATCCAGAGAATACTGCTGAAGAGCTGATGTCTGTATCCTTCCTCCACTCACAGGGGAAGAGGAGAGCAGAGGAGTCTGTGTTCTTCGGTGAGATACAGAAGAGAAGAGAATGAGGAGGAGCGGAATACTGGTTTTTAAGTTGTTTGTGACACACGGGGTCACATGTCACAAAGCTACCACTGAGGTGGGTTTCATACTAGTACGTGAAAGATAAGGGATCTTTATAGACTGAGTTTCAAGATGCATGCAACTCCATGTTGAATGAGCTGATCCCCAGCAACACAGTACAACAGTTATCAAACAGCCAGAGTGAGTCAGTGTAGGGGTTCACATACTACAGCTGAATGAGTGGGAGAGAAGATTATTACCTTGATGAGTGTGATTCCTCGAGCATTCGTGGAGACACAACCCACCATCTCATCACAGAGCTTCCTGATGAACTGGTGAGGGACCACAAACACGAGCAGGTCAGCGCCGTCCGCAGCATCACACAGCTTTGGAACAGCCACCTGTGGAAGAACAGCAAAATTACACAACAAGCAAAAACCACATCAGGGCTGGAAATCACAAGAGGTCTCAGGATACAACATAAATAAATGCTCAACAGTTATGATGATAAATGATAGAATGATTCTGTGATAATCAATATATTACAAGATAAATGTATAACACCAATACATCACAATATCTGTCTAACTGAATTAGGGATGATCCAAAACGCCTTAATATCATATACATAGTTGACTAAGCACATTCTGAAAAATGTGCTTATATAAAAAGCACCAAAATTAACAGCAGAATATTGTTACCACAGTGAGTAGCATGTGTGGGAATCTTTCAGTTTTGTAATTAAGTAAAATATGTACAATAGATTTTAAGAAATAGTTATATTGAATAAAACAAAGCTGTGGCGTTTAAAGTATGTGATGTTTTATCTCACCTAGTATAGCAGATAATATATACTATATAGCAATACTGTGAAATTTTGTGTGTAAATATCCAGTGTCAACTAGTCAACATACAGGCTTAAAATTTCAGCGTTTGCCCTAATTTGTTCATTTTAATTTGTAAATTGTATTTTACTTTGATGGATAGTTACGCAATTTGTTTTGAAGTGAAACCTTTCAAATATTACATGAAGCCCAGCTGCAATGACCACATGCATGTGTTAAAAGATATGCAAGTTCAGAAATAAAATCAAAAAGGACTAATTATTAATCAGTTTTTATCTCGAACAACACATCAAAACAGTAATATATATGGGAATTTTCTCTCATGTGTTGTAGTAAAGATTCAAGGTTTGGGTGTGGACGTCAGTGGATTTTCAGATTTCTAAGTGGGCCCCGGCACTAAGAGTAAGAGTAAGAGTGTATTGGACTGATTTTGATATCTCTAGATACTTAAGGTTGTGATTTCGAAGGGTATCAATCCATCCCCCGGCTAACGCAGCTTCAACGCAGCTTCAAATCACTGCAGAGATCAAAATGCAGCTTCATACATGCTGGAATCCTCACACTTCTTACCACATTCTCTGGCAGTTTATATCCAGGCAGGTATTTGACGTTTTCATGCTCCGTATTGATGACTTCACTGAGCTTCTTGCCGTTAACGCTTTCTTCAAACACCCACATATTCACCGTGTCGGCAAAATGCTGCAACGACTTGACATTACTTCCAATGATTCTGGCGATGGCTGAGCCCCTGCAACCAGAGCAGAGGTCAGGAGCCGAGTTCACCTTCACTTGACAACAAACACTCATTGCTCATTTATTGGAGGTGAATATGTGATACACGTGCTCCTTAATGCAAGTACAAAAGAATGTGGACACACCAGTTAAGTATTGAATTAAGGTGTTTTAATCAGGCTTTGAATGAGTCCGAAACTTCTGATCTACTGGGATTTTCAAGCACACCCATCTCAAAGGTTTACAGAGAAAACCTGCAGTTCTTTAACACCTTGTTGATACAAGAGGAGAATGGCCAGACTGGTTTGAAATGATAGATGATAACAGTAACACACACAGTCACTTGTTACGCATCATCTGAAATGAAAGTTATTATTTTCCATTTTGAGATTTTAATATTCCAATAATCCAGTAATTCCAATAATAGTATGGGTAGGGCTGGGTTGCAAACCTCTCCAATTTAGAAACTTTCCATGGGAATTTAAGGGAAATTTGGATAATTTAAAGAAACTGTGTCTTATACAAACATAAACATTTTGTTTTGTCATAAGCATACGCACAAGCAAAATGATACAAATAAAAAACATGACCTAGATACATTTAAATGTGCATTTATTTCAAAATGTGACTTTATTTTGAAATAAATGTTTATGTATTGATACTTGATATAACATGTTCTGTTGTAGAAAGTAGCCTGTAGACTTTTTTGAGGACAGAAGACAATGAGAAGAGACAAAGGAAAGAGAAGAATGCAACACTACAGACGCCTCCTGCCATAAAACACAGATAATAACAGCCTGCACTGCAATGAATGTGTGTTTAACTTTAAAACAGTAGCTAAATATCATTAAGACTTTGTGAAGCTACTCTATTTTTACACAGTCCTGCAGGGAAGCCCCCCGTGGACAGGCCGACCGTCGGACACGGAGACGATCCTCGTCAACAAACTACAACGCTTTACAGGAGCAGAACTTGTCCCTCTTTTCCTCCTACTCATAATCAGCATCATCTTCATCATCATCGCTCGATATCTTACCAGTTTCCGGAGCCCACTATGCAGACTTTGAGCGGAGAAGCCATGGCTGATGGTTTCTCTTTCCTCCGGCTCTTTTTCCTCAGAAACACCGTTAAACTCAGCAATCACCCGCTGCCACTCAGTCCCTGTCTCATACTGATGACGTCACACCGAAGTCGCACACACAAGCTTGTCGGGAGTTGTAGTTTTACCGCTTGTTGTTAAGATGTCCACATGTTCAGTGGACATGTTTGACACTCTGCTGCTTTCTGGGTCAAATTGTTGTAGTTGAGTCTTCTTTGCAGGGCCGGAATAAGACTTAAAGTGCTGAAGTGTATCACAAGTGGTGAGACATAGAAATAATGCTTATTTATATGCATATCGACCTTACTAAGTAAAATAATGCTCAGTGTACTGATATCTAAAATATATATTTTTTTTGAAGATAAGTTTCATTTGTCAATATAATATGATTACATTATATTATATGACGTTTTACTGCATTAAAGAATCGCCGTGGTTGGCTGAAGGGGGCGTATCCCCTGCTGGGGGGAGTGACCAACCCGGGATTTCCAAAATAAAAAACGCAATAACGTCACAAAGAGAGAGAGAGAAAGTGAGACAAGGAGAGAGAGAAAGAGAGAGAGAGAGAGAGAGAGAGCACCGCAGTGGATTGGTCGGAATATCCCTCCTGTGTGTCAACAGTTAAGGAGCAGACTGGAGTAAGGCAACATCACTGCATCACTTTGTCAGAGCCTGTGTTCATTCTTCTCTCCTCAGTCTGAAGCTGCCTGTGCAGAGGAAACGACTCAAGCAACATCAACATCAACAACATCAACAACATCAACAGCAGCAGCAGCAACAGCAGCGGCAAACATGAATCGTTCCTCCTGGAGTCCCTGCAGGAGGCAGGAGCAGCGAGGAAGCGGCCAGCGGCCACACAGCATGGATGCTGCTCACCACGGAGGAGGAGGAGGAGGAGGAGGAGGAGGAGGAGGCTTCAGGACCACGGACAGCGGCGCAGGATCCCCGCTCCACAAAGCAGCCCGCAGCAGGAGGCACCTGGAGGGAGTCCTGAAGAAATACACCAACCTGCTCCACGGCTGGCAGAGCAGGTGAGTGATGTGCTGTGTATGCACTAAGAAACTTTATTAACTTCAATAAAACGCAATGTGACATCGTTGAGCCTCTCAAATCATAGCCATAAAGGTTTTATTTAAGTTTTTTTTTTCTAGCCAAGGATGCATTCATTTCAGGAAAACTGTCATTGCTCATTGACGTTCAGATGTTTGATTTGAAAGTAATGTGAATTATTCATGAATTATGTACAAAAAATTAAGAAGTTTATTTTTATATATATATTTATGTTAAAAAAAAAAGCTGAAAAAGTTCCCTTTACATTGGAACTCGGTGATGCCACATCTGAGTTCACTGCATTTCAGAGAGCAGTTGGGGAACAAACATGGATGCAAACACATGCTGGTCTAGCCGAATATCACCTCTACGCGATATTTCAGATAAAAATGTAACAGTACTGTGTGTTTGACTGATTTACTGTGAAACAAATACAAAAGAAGTGCTATAATGATAAGAGAACTAGTGTTTGGTGGCAGTATGTGACACTCGGGGTATGTGAGGTTGCTCCGAGTACAAATAAAACCTGGGTGTACAAACTAAATTCTTATTTGTCTGTAATTTTTGGCGTAACCCTACGTTGTGAATTCAATTCTGTGGCCAGTCAGCATCCATGTTTGTCACAGTCCATACCTTTAAAGTTCGGAACTGTGTTCAATATCATTTATTTCATCATTTGGATCATTGACAACACCCAATTCAAAAAGAGAGTTAATGATGCAAAATAGAAACAACCAAAACGTTATTGATGAAATAGTGTCATTGTAGTTGTTTATAGACTCTTGCAGCAATACCATTTTAGCTGAGTTTGTGTTGTGCAGCTGTTTGTTTGTTTTTCATGGGAGCAGAACATTTGCTACAGTTGGAGCATTATGTTTTTGAAATGGTTGGTTATGGCTACAAGCATCACAGATGTAAAACAACTGTGTCTGATGTCATCGGTAAGGTGGATACTCCAGGTTGTGATGTCGGTATCAGACATGAAAAAGTGGAATCACGCCATTTCTGTGTGTCACTGGTCAATTGTGAGGAGCCCACATCGAGACATGTGTCTGTCGAGGGTTGGACAGATTTTTAAATTGTATTGTTTGTATATTATATTTATGTCCCACGTGTAAACACCAGCAGTGTCTAAACCATCTCAATTTCCCTGTGCAGTTACACACTCTTCTTACATAAGACAATGTGAAAAATGCAGTGAGCGTTTCAGTCTATATTTAACTTCGGTAAATATGTGCTGATCAATAATTGACTGTGGTAACGTCATTCCTCAGAAAGTGCGGTGCGGCTCTGCTCTCATTCATCTGTGAATCCGCGTCCTCCCATTTATTCAGCTCTATAACCTGTGGTGATGTCACAGCGAGGGGAGAGATGCGGGGGTGGGAGTCCAAGAAACACTGAATGAGTCATCCAGGCTCAGGAAATCCCTGCATCCCAGTCCTGCATCTCAACACACTCCCTCACTCCCTCTTCTTCTCTTCTCTTTCTGCTGACTCTTTCACTCTCTGTTTCACTGTCCCGCTGAATCAATATAAGGCATCCATTTGTGTAATGAGACCCATGATCACACTTTTGACAGCATGTGGTATACTTGCCTCTACACACACACACACACACACACACAAAGTTGTTTTGTTATCTTATTGATCTTATCTTAGTGAGGACACACCATAGACATAATGCATTCCATAACTCCTTACTTAATCAACCTTAATCATCACAACTAAGTGCATTAACTGTAAAACCAGGTATACCGAGATAAAATGTCCCCACATGGTTAAGATGTCCTCACAAATGTTTGCACAGCATCCCTAACCTTTAACCCAGGTTTGTCCAACCTGGGGTCCAAACCTCACTCAGGGGAGTGTCAGAGTTCACAAGTTGGGGTGCAAAGCTTTGTCTGCTCTGAGGTTATTAGAATTATAGAACCATTTAGAAAATCCCAATCACACACACTCTATTGGATGATCAGAACTCAGTCACCCAAATTGAAACCAATTATTTGATCCGCCTTTAAATGCATGAGGCTATTTAACACCACTGTGATCTCTGAACCTGCTGTATCATAAATATCATGTAAACTGCTGTTTAGTTTTGCATGCAAACTTTTGTAATTATTCACTTTATTCTTTTGGTGTGTGTGCGTAGACAGGGGTTCGTGTTGGATGCTGGGGGGGGGCGGGGGGGGGGGGTGTTGTGTGCGTTTGTGTGTGTGGTATGATCATCTCTGTTCTGTCACAGCGAGCTGAGCTTAGAGACAGACGACGCACTGAAGCAACACTGTCATGTTTGTATCATCGCACTGATTGATGCTTTATTGTTTTCCTCAGAGTGTCATAAGGGATTCAGTGGTGGTTCGCTCTGACAAGGAGGTTGACAGAGAAAATACAAATAGTTGTTTTCAGTTCAGCTATACTGGCTGCAGTCAGCGGGATCTCTGCCTAGTTTCAGTTGTAAGGCTTTTTGAAATACATTTTTTGGATCACAGCTCTCTGACCTGAGCTGATGTTATCAGAGAAGCATGGAGAGGTTTATTTGTTTCCACAGCGACAGATGAACCCAATATCTCTGTCTCTGAAACTATCTTTGCAGTGTAGCAAGTTGTTGCTGCCACTATAGGGACCTGTATGCAGAATAGATGCAGTGAAGCAGCCAGTCTGAATATGTGTGATTTGATCGGTCACATCCCTCCATAATCACTTGATTTACACTATACTGAAATGTTATAATGTAATTATTGATCAAACGTTATGTTGTTTGTTGTCCTGAATGAAATGAAACCGTAGGTGGGCCAACTTTGGCTTTGGCTTGCTTTATACAATATTCAATTGTCTATAGCCACAGTTCTCCAACTGTGGTGCGTGTACAAGCTTCCTCTGGTGGAACTTGGAGGAAAGTACTGTTCTATTGTGTATATATATTGTGTGTGATTGGAGTGGAGCTGAGGAATTTTGTGCATAGAAATAAAAAAAAAACAACACAAAAATTATAATAAATGAAATAATAATACGTAGCCACCTCATCACCCACTCCATCTTAATCTAATTTCACTATACCAGTGTCTGAAGTATATGCGAGGAAGAGGATGATGATGAGATGTATTCTGTCAATTGAATGTGTTTCCTGTTTATGTGTATCACTTTCAAACCATGTTTTCTTCAAGTCATTTGTATTTTTTTTAACTGCTTTGGAAGACACAGACAAATAAACACTGTTGTGGTTGTCAGGAAACACTTCGACACGTTGTCACTGTATCTGAAGGACTTGACGAGTGACATTTCCTGTGCCTGTGTCAGCACTGTTATACAATAAGTCACCTCTTATTTTGCCGACTCACTATCCCCTGCCGTGTTCCGTGCTTCAGAAGACAGTTGTATATATAGCAATAAGACTGGAGGTGCGAGTGGGAGCCACTTGATGTTCCAGTGCAAACCACACAGGCACATGACACATGACAGCAGTGGAGGAGATGAAACAGCTTGCTGTGTGAAACCAGACTTAAATTATTCATAGTGATCTCCCTTTCTTCTCATTGCTGCTTTTGCTTGTCTTCCACTAAACCGTTGTGCCTTATTCTTTATCCCCGCAGTGCTCTCTCTTCTCTCTTTTTCTCCCTCTCTTCTGCTGCTTCCACCCTTCCCTCCATCAGTGGTTCTCATCTGTGCTTAGAGATGCTGCTCCCATATCACAGTCTCCCGGGTAAAATCACTCAAGCCTCAGTGGCTTCCATATGAGCTCCTGCTACAATAATCTTTGTGCCTTTGCTTATATCACGACTGACGAATGCTGACTGCAAAATATCACACTAATAATGGTTGTTTATGTTTGTGAGAACAGGAGTTGGCCCCCTGCCTCTTTACTGTTACAATGAGCCATCGTGGACATGGAGACACACACACAGAACATAATTGAATTATTACTCAGCCTACAAGGGGTTATAGGGGATGTACTGTAAGCACAGGTGAGACCACCTGCAGTGCACCATCAACAGCATCCATTGGAAATAGATTCAAAAACCACTGTGTGCGCTTTCAAGCACACTGAATGAAAGAGCTGACCTCCAAACTGTCAAGGTCTTGAAGGACTTATAGTGTTTGAAGCTGCCATTTTTAAATGTATTGGGTGTCGATGTCACTCCTCTCAGCTCTCTTCACTGCATGTTCTCTTTCTCAGGAGTTCTCCTTTTCTCTCTCCTGTAGATATTTCGTGCTGGACCCAGAGGTCGGTCAACTCCAGTATTATCTAAACGAACTTAGTAAAAATCAGCATCCTCCCCGTGGGTCTCTGCCTCTTCTCGGCACAACAGTGGTTTCGAGCAATGAGTTCCCTTACATGTTTACTGTTCAGTCCACTGCTGGGGATTTCTACAAACTCAGAGGTGAGACAATGTGTCTTAACGTCTCGAAACTCCAAAGAAAACAACTCCAAAGGGCAGATACTTTATACTATCTGTGTGAGCACAATACACTTTAATTGTGTGCATGAATGAAACATTCATGCATTCATTTTTTTTATTTAATAGTCCCTCATCCTCCATCGTAATCTAATTTCATTGTACCAGTGTGTGAAGTATGAGGAAGAGGAGCATGAGAGTAAATTATCTTATTGGTAATAAATCTGCCTCCTGTGAAAAGTCGATAGCTGACTTTTTTTTTTTTTTAAATAAACAACTCTTTAAAGGTGTTTACAGGTACATTTAACAGGTTTTTAGCAGGATAGTGGACATAAAAGTATTGAGTTAAGCAGGTGCCTGTCTGCTTTTGAGAACAATGCAGCAATGCAGAGTATACAGTCCTAGGACACACTGAAATATAAAATGCACAAACACCTTTGGAGTTCCATCTATCAATCATCAAGTAATTGATGCCAGTTCGTGTCTTTTCATGAAATTAGTTTACCATTCCAAATATTGCGTTGACAATCGCTGTCATAACCTTCACTGTTCTGTTCTTGTCAGCACTGGACGCCCAGGAACAAGAGTTATGGATGACTCAGCTGCAGCTATGCTCCCGACGCCACTCTGACAGCAGCACCAACAAGGTATACACACACACACACACACAAAGACAGGCTCACGTATGCCTACTAAAGACAACCTCCTTATTTAAATGTAATATTAATTTTGAGATTTTCGATAGGAATCCTTTTCGCTTGACTGTGATTAGATTATAGCCTCTCCATTTGTATAGAGAGGTGCTCGTCCAGACAGACATACAGACAGGTTTAGAACAGGATATAATTGAGTCAGAAAGCATTTGTATCCACTTTATGATCCTGTCCATGGCTGCAACATTACAGTGTCTCAGGTTCAGTGGGTATAGTTGCATGAGCACATACTGTATGTTTTCTATCAACCCGTTTCCTTTGAACATGCGGATATTTCCCACGTATGTATTCATAGCATATTAGTGCTTCAAGAAATGAACCCTGTTTTTCTCCTGTTTTTTCTCACTGCCATTTAGCTCTTGAAGCTTGTTCCAAGTTACAGAGCTCATTACGATGCAATGGCAAGCACTTCACCAGCTGAGGGGGAGGATGGCAGGACTAATAATACACTTCCTGCATCACAGCATAAAGTTTTCTTAGTGGCCTACAAGGTCAAGTTGAGGAATTGATTTGTCAGCCTGACCGCTGGCTTTCAGTGTCCATTTAGATTCAAGGAGGAGTTCGTCAGTCCGGGCTGCTGTGCCTGTGATGAGTCATTTGCTGAAGGTCCAGCAGATTTGGCTTAGGTTTCTAAAGTGTTATTTTGCCAATCCTTTGATATGGAAGTAACGTTCAGGGCTCATTAATCACATACAAGCACTTAGACTCAAACATCGTTGAAAAGGTACATCAAAAGGAAAACTGCTCTGCCACTTCCTCCTATTAATTAAAGTAAAAATATATAATGCCATGATAAGTCTGGGCTGACTAATATAAATATATATGTATATATATATATATATATATATATATATATATATATATATATATATACATATATATATATATATATATACAGTATATATACTTAATATGGACTTAAAAAGCTGGTAAACATTTTCCTGAGACGTGACTGGCCTCCATCACTATACTTTTTGGTCTTCTTCAATATTACGTACGTCAATTTTGAAAATTGTGTTTCCATTTTGAGGTCTAACAGGTGCCACAATGTCCAGTTGCAAAACCTCGACATGTTGCTGGCCAAATTGCCAATCTTGAGCTTAAAATGGGAAAATGTATTTTTTTATAGGTGACTATTCTTATTGGGTTATCAATTACCATGCATCAATGTATCAATTTCCTCATTGTGGTACTAATAAAGGACTATAATTTCTTATCTTATAAATGAGGACACAGAAGAAGTTCTTTCTCACAAATTGTCCAAAGTACAAAGACATTAGGGAAGATTTTTTTCGTCAGACTCAAGTACATACATTGTATGACTACTACAAAAATGTTAGCAGTATTAGTCTTATCTTAATGTCAAAGACAAAAAGTTGCAAATTGATTTCAAACCACTGACCACAAGTCACTGATGAAGTCATGGTTATGTGTGGGCAGATGAAAGATGAAGAGGTCCCTAAAAGACAAACTTTGAAGTTCATACATAATTACGTTCACATACATGTAGAGAACTAATCCTGGATGAAAGTGTTGGATTGTACAACAATGCCTACCTGAACAATAGCTGATGAAATTAACACCACAACGGCTGCTCCCACCCACATGGATGCAGAAAATATAAACTGGGATCTAGTCCATATCAAAAAATAGCATATAAACACAAAACCCCATAGAAATTAGGAACATGTTATTTAAGGGAGGTCAAACCAATCAAAATACCCTGGATTATTTAATACACAGTGTAATGGTTGCAGTGGTTCTGCAGTTAGAGGTGTTAATGTCTCCATTTTCTGGAGTAGTCACGTTGTCAGTATAATCACCGTTGGAATCGCGAGAGCATGTGTGATAGACATTCATCACAGCTCATCACACACTCATTAAGCTGAGACGTCCCAGAGGTTTTGCTCTGCAGTTGCCGTGTCAGTCGTAATTACCTCCTGCGGTCAGCGAGAGAACCTCATCATCTCTCTTTCCTCTCTGTCTCTTCCTTTCTTCCTTTGATTCACTCTCCAGAAGTCAAACATTTGCACCACATTAATGAATAAAAACTTTTGTTTTTTTTATCTGCTAAAAAGCCAATTGCCTCCAGAAAATTGTTTTCTTTCCTTTTCCTGACTTTTTTGTCACAACAGTGTGCAACACAAGAAGAAAGTACTATGGTAAGCACTGACAATGGTGGTTATACTACACTCCCCCTTTTCCAATCACTGCGCATATGGATCGTAAAAGTCTCCACAACAAGACCTCTGAAATAAAGTGGTCAAAGGCAAAATAAGTGCATTCACTCAATAAAAAAAGGTCTATTGCAGAGTAATTTGATCAGGGATTAAATATTGTCTGTGTATATTCCGAGAATACTTTTCAGAGATTGCAAATGTTGTTAGTGGGTTCTATCATCCTTCAAATACCTTTAACTCCAATTCTGCTCTTACCTCCTTACATTTCTTTCTTTCGGCTTCTCCCTCTGTAGGAGTTGCCACAGCGGATAATCCACATATTTGATTTGGCATAGATTTTTACACCAGATATCCTTCCTGATGCAAACATCCCATTTATCCCTGCTTGGGATCAGCACTAGGAGGATGCTGGATGTGACCCTTCTGTGGCTGGGGTCATTTTTAGAGTGTCCAATTAACAGTGAGCAATGGGGATTGGTACCTTGCTCAGGAGTCCCCCAGCCCTTGAATTTACAGGGATTTTAACTGGCAACTCTCCATTTATAGGAGCCAGCCCAATTCCCTATCAATCTACCCACATTCAAAACATTAATCTAAAGCTCCTTCAAAGCAGAACGCTCTCACCAGTGAAGCACTGTATCTCTGTATCTTTGGTCGAGTGTGTTTGTCATGATGCTGTGGTTACTATGGTTACAATGTGTTACTGTCTCTGTGTAGGAGACGAATCAAGCTGAAGGGGAGCAGAAGAGCCTTGTCAACTCAATTGAGACCCTGTCCCACCGAGGTGGACCCCTCTCTTCTCTGGATGAGGTGAATGGATAATCTGTTTAGGTGTCATTCACTCATTTCCATTAAAATACTTTGATTAATGGTATAAGTTGTACTGTCCACTCAGTTGTTGGCATTTTTTTGATTTATATGTTTGTGAGTACACACAGACAAAAAAACACACCACATATTCACATATATTTAAGATTCTGTCATACCAATTTCACTCCTTACCCCTTCAACGAATTTAGCTCTATGGCTATGACTGCTTTTTTCACATTCATGGACATAGTGTGTCCTTATTCTTGTTGAGGTCATGGGGTAGCGTAGCGTAGTGTAAGAGCTTGCTGGCCCTTCAAACAAAGTATCTTTAGTGGCACACTTCAAGTCAGATTTATTCCCATTTCAAGGTGTTTTGAGATATGTTCCACAACAATTCAAAGAAACTAATATTACTGTTATGATGCTGAACATTGGTTAGCAACTTCAACAAATACTGGTCCACCAGTATTCCCAGGCATTAAAGATGTTTCTGACATGCCTATATTCCACAATAGCGATATAGAACAGCTGACTTGGTCCTTTGTTTTTGCATGATAGCATATTAAAATCTCCACCAAAAACCTGTGGCATCTGCTTACGTGATGACATACCATGTGTATACATTTTTTGTGACTGGGCCTTTATTCACAACTAATTAAAATCAATTATCTTAATTTCTTTCTTTCTTTTGGTCAAGGATCTACTTCTTTTAAAAGCTACATCAGCCGCCACCTTGAGCTGCCTGGGGGAGTGTCTCAGTTTGCTGCAGCACAATGTTGTCCAGGCCTTGAACCAGAACCAGAACCAGAACCACATCCCTCTTCCCAGCCTCAGCCTCAGTTCACCTGGTGTGAATAAGGCGTCTCCAACAGAGAGAGTAAATGTAAACCAGTTGGAGCCCGGTGGCCTTGATTCCAGGAGACGGAGCCCAACTCCCAGCTTTAGTGAGAATCGAAGCCCAACTCACAGCCTTAGTGAGAAACGGAGTCCGAATCACAGCAGCATCGATGGAAGACGAGGGAGTGGCCACAACCACATTCGGAGCCAGAGTCAAGGCCATGTACATACAGGTGAGTTGTCAGTGGTGGTCCATAGAATAGGTAACACAGACAATACATTGTATTGTACTTCACCTACATTTTCTCAAGAAGGTGAAGGTATGTGTTATACACATATTTTTCTTTGGTTGAGCAATATTCTTAGGACAAAATATTCAGTCCATCTCTAACTTCAAGTGTATATTTTTACCCCAAGACAGCTAAACCTTGAAAATAGCATAATCAGCAAAAGTTGTATGAGTGGCCAGGTTAAAAATGTCTTTGAATTGCTGTGTTTTGTTGAAACTCAAACAGCTCAGTGTTGTCCTGTTTATCCTCCATCAGATAGCCCCACTGCACGGTCCAGATCTCCATTTGAGAAGCAGATGAAAAATGGCCCTCAAGTACCTCTCTCCTCTGCTGCCTGGCCTTCTTCCACTCAAACACAGAAAGACCCAGAGGTAATTCAAACCACATTACTGTAGTATAAATCGCCTTGATAGGCAGTGCATCAATAGCAAGAATGATCTTGGTGTGAATCTCAGTTCTTTGTGGAGTTTGAATGTTCCCTGTCCATCCTCTCGCCTCATGTTTCCCACTCTCTGGTCACATTTAAAGTAAGACATAATGACAAGGTGGTGATCTGCAGAATAAAGTCAAATTATTCAATAAGCTGCTGGTTGCCATGACATTCAACAAGGAAGTAATAGTTCAACCTGAATCCAGGATTATCAGAAGATTAAGAATATGAGATAAATCTCTTTCTTTGGTTTTCTTCATCATCCTACTCACCTCTCTGCTTAGATCTAACTAAATAATGTATATGTGGTCAGGTGGTTTTAGCTTTCCCAGTGTGATAAAGGTAAAGGCACAGCTGGGAAATAGTCATGTGTTTGCTCTGCAGCTGCAAAGCCTACTTTGGAATAAAGACCAGTCATGGGATGTGAGAGGGATTAGCAGGAGGGGATAGACATTCACAGATTCCCAGAAGGTTTCAAACTCATTGCCCTGCGATATGTTGAGCACAAGCAATTCCTGTAACATTCAAATTGCATCAGATTAATTCAAAATACAACCATGTTGTCCAATGGTACCCGTCTAATTTGCAGAACATAACATTACTGTATAACACATTACTTCATTTTCATTATGATTCAAACATATAGGACTGCATTTCCATTCAAACCAGGATATTACCAGAGAACATTTTGAAATGTGCCTGCTTCTTGATGTGTTTCATTTAATGTCTCAGTGAGAACACGAGACAAATTTGGAGTAATTAGTTGTAGAACGTTGCAGTTACTCAAACCTTCTGAGTAATTTCTGACTATAATCCAAACATCTTCCGTTAAAAAGAGTTAGAACGTGGCAGGGACATCTTGTGGATCACATGTTGCTCATGTTGTCCAAAGATCTGTGTGATTTTCATCATAGCATAACTTTTACACATGTTACATATACCATGGGTATGAACACATTCACACCATCACAGATGGTGGCTTCTGATGCTTTGGATTTATGCTGATAGCAATCTGGATGGTGTTTTTCCTCTTTTAATCCCACGGACATTTACAAATACTATGGATTCATCAGACCAGAACAAACTTTTCCTCTTCACGTCATTTAAAAAAAACCTGATTGTTCACAGTTTGATGGGATAAATGCCTCAGTCACACTCTCTCAGTCAGGTCTGAGTTTTGCTTGACAGAGCCCATTTTCAGATTAAGGATGCAGCATATACATAATGTGACATGTGTTCACAAAGACCAAACATAGAGAATAATAATAACATCAACAACAATCACCAATATTTTCTTTTTTAATACACCTTAACACACCTCTTAACTTGCATTTGAAAAGATTGAATAGAAGATTTGCTCCTTTCCAAGACAGTATTCTCATACATTTAATCCAAATTCTTGCAGATGTTTATACCCAAATACTATTTATGTTCAGTTTATATTAATATTTTTAAAGTTTGACTAACTTGCTTTCCTAAAGAATAAGGTATAAAATAGAAAGAGTAAGCAGACAGAGGGAACCCATTTCCCCATTATTTGCTATATTACAAAGTTTTGCTCCTTATAGAAGGAGATTACTTGGAGAAGGAACAAAGGGAGCAAGGAATGTAAAGAGTGTGAAGGAGGAGGAAGCCTTTGAGTAGGTGGGGCTCTGATGTAGTTCTGTGTGTATGTGCACAGGGTCGGGCTTGGTGGGATTAAGAGGATTCTCAGCATCACTCTTAATCTGTCTATCAAAAGTACAGCAGCAAAAGAGCTCTGCTTTCCTTCTCTCCATCCGTCCCTCATTCCTTTCTCCTCTTCTTCTCATCTCACCTTACTGTCTCCCCTTCATTGTTGATGTCTCTCAGTCTACCCTCACTCTGTGTGTGTCTTTCTGTATATCTGTGGTAATATTGATGCTGGGATGTCAGCAGGGGTCTTCCCTCTCTTAACTGTACGTGTCTCTGGATGATGGTGGACATGAAATCCAGCAGGTTTCCCAACAAGTCAGCAGTGCTTGAATATCAGCCAGACAATGTGACCATTTTCCATTTTCTATTTTCACATGACTTCACACAATTCTGACTGAGCCTATAAGCTCCACATGACTCTCTCTCGCTCTCTGTTTCTCTGTATAGCAGCACTTTGTTTTCATGCCGCCAGGCAACATTCCTATACACTGCATTTAGAGTCATGCATTTAATGTCTGACAGAAGGAAGGGGCAACAGTAGAGACAGATGTCAACAAATGGTTGGAACATGTACCAAGAGTCACCCTTTCAGAAAGCTCTGCAGGCTCATATGAGGAGTGGGGAAACTCTAATGTCACTGTTCACCTTCTTGGCTGCAAATGCCCTGAAAAAGTTTCTTCTTATTCCTCATAGTCCTGACTTGTGCGGACAGCCTCTGTATGGTTGTGTCAGAAAGCTGCTACAGGAAAGGACGTGTCATCCTCACAGCAGCAACATATCGGTTTTTACCTCCATCATAAGCACTGGAGAACTATCAGAAATTAGAAAATATTTGCATCTCCACCAGCAGGGACAAACCACCAGCCCACACCTCCCAGATCCCACTGACGAGACCACGGACACAGAGGACAATGAGGAGGAGGACCTGGGAGTCCTGGATGATCAACGAAGCATCATCATACACCTGCTGTCCCAGCTCAAACATGGCATGGATCTGACACAGGTAGCCTGCTCTTTGTCTTAATCATTTAGGTTTTACGGAAAATCATGCTTTATCTTGACAATCCACTCAAGAATTTGGTATAGCAGTGTGTAATTGGGGTTTTATAAATGTAATATTCTCAAATATAATTTTAATAACCTCACAAACTCAGAGCAGACAAAGCTCTGCACCCATGTGATCTCTGGGTCCATGTGATCTGGACCCCAAGTTGGTAACCATGGGGATAAATGTTGATTGTTACTGGGTGGAGGGGTGGGGAGTGCAAGAGCGTGCACCTATTGTTTTGGTAATTACACAGAATTCTCCAAAGGGCAGTAGAAATTCCACACTAAAACTTTAAGACTTTATCTGCTGTTGTGGAGTTAAATTACTGTACATATACCATCTATCCCTCTCTCAGGTCGTGCTCCCTACCTTCATCCTGGAAAAGCGCTCCTTACTAGAGATGTTTGCTAATTTCATGGCTCACCCTGACATGTTCCTCTCTATCACATCTGGCTGCACACCAGAGGAGCGTATGCTTCGCTTTGTTGAGTACTATCTGACTGCCTTCCACGAGGGCCGGAAGGGCGCTGTGGCCAAAAAGCCCTATAACCCCATCCTGGGTGAGAACTTCCACTGTTCATGGTATGTGCCTCGGGACCGTGTCCGATCTCTCAGGACCACCAACTGCACTGCTTCCAACTCCGCACCCACAGCCCCCTCCAACATCCCCAGGTACTCCCAGAGGAGGACAGATGGTGGCTGCGGCAGTGGCAGAACATCAGACTGCTATTGTGTTCGCTTTGTGGCTGAGCAGGTGTCCCACCATCCACCTGTGTCAGGCTTCTACTGTGAGTGCAAGGAGAAGAAGATGTGTGTCAACACTCACATCTGGACAAAGAGCAAGTTCATGGGCATGTCTGTTGGAGTCTCCATGGTCGGGGAAGGTAAGAGAACATTAAAGATATGTAACCTTTCTGCATGTAAATATCTACAAACAAGATGAGATGTTTGTGTAGTGTACTTAGATTTGCCAAAACGTTTCCAACACTAGAAATTCTAATTTGTATTCAAGGGAACGGACCATTTTATCCTGGTCAAATTTTAATTATCTGTCTTTCCCACCTCTGCTATAAATTCCATGACAAACCTTGTTTAAGTGTGGGCATGTATGTGCATGTGGAAATGAGGAGAACACTGAAAATAATGCAAAAAGTGTGACCAGCCCTCAGACTGCTATAGAAACATGGTGGCACAAAATGGCGCCATTCATAAAGCAAGGTCTTTGTCTAAAGTACATAAAAATGACTCACTTTAAGGCTATAAATACAAAAAAAAAATTTTTTTCACCGATTATACACACAATCTTGTGTGTACCATTTACCATTTACCATTGTACCAAGTACTTGTGTGTACTTTTTCACCATTTACTTTCTTGCTCAGTGCACTGTGTTCAGTGTTCATTTAACTGCTGCTGCACCACATGCCTTTACCTCAGGGACCTACTGCTAACTGGTGCGAACATCATTGTTTGACAGTCTGTTCACTGACTTATCCGTGTGCCTGTGTGCGTGTGTGTTTGTGAGTGCATGCATGTGTCTTTTCTGCACCTTGTCCAGAGAGCACCCTCTTCACAATGTCATCCTGGGGCTTTAATGACAGAATTGTAAATGGGGTATTTCTATGGAAGTTTTCAGTGTCTGTGCGACTGTCTTTTGTTCTCTCATTGTCATTTCTCTGACATTTCACTCTTTCATTGTGTCCCAGCATCAGATCATTGTCTGTCAGACACAGTCAGATAGGCTATTTAAAGACACTGACATTGTCTGTAGCACTCTACATTGACAGATATGCATTCACGGTAGCCCTCTCTGACAGTTTGCAGTTTGTGTAGTGTGCGTTTGTGTGTGCATATAGCAGCAGACTGGGCGCAGCTGTTCCTTATATAAGCAGCAAGGAGGGAGGGTGGGGGGGGAGTAGGATACAATTCAAAGCAGGATGATTCAGATTCTGAATCAAAAAGCAACTGTATTTAAGTGTTGAAGCTACACTGATGCATTCTGTTGCAGAGTTCTGTTGTCAGTGATGCTCACCAGAAATGTCTGGTGAACCATCAAATGTCTAGTTTCTTCAAGGAGTTTGAAGCTGCTTTGTGAACTGTAGAACTTCAACATTCTCCAGAGACTATCCTGCCCCCTACATGGTATAATTGATATCCCACTCTGTCAGAAGTGTAAAAAGAAAAAAAAGAAAAAAAGGGAGGACCCAAATGCAGGTTGCAAAAATCTGGATCCTCCAGCTGTTGTGAATGCGTCTCACTCAGACAATTGTCTGCGGTGTTTGATATATGTGTACTGCAAACACCTGAGAATGTCTGGATCCAAATCTACTGACATCGACAAGAGTTTATGTCTGAAATTAGCTTCAGTTACTCAACAAAAGCAAGCCCGGTCGCCTCCAGCTAACTACAGAAAATGACTACAACCTGGATGACTGAGAACCTTCACAGACTAGGACACACAAAAGCACAGAGTTGCAATCACATCATACATTGTTATCTTCATCTTTTGTGTAGCTTTACCACTCAATGCACGCTTCCAAAAATCGTACTCATGCCATAATAATTCTACCACCAATAAACACATAAGATTCCTCTCTGTCTTTCCTTTAACCCTGTCCTGCTCATCACAGGTGTGCTGTATTTGTTGGAGCATGATGAGGAGTATGTATTCACACTCCCATGTGCTTATGCCCGCTCCATCCTTACGGTGCCTTGGGTGGAACTTGGGGGGAAGGTCACTATCAACTGTGCCAAGAGTGGGTATTCAGCCTCCGTCACTTTCCATACCAAACCCTTCTATGGAGGGAAAGTACACAGGTATGGTGTCTGCTGGCTCTGCTTCCCATAATAACATCATTGTTCTATCTTCATGTTGTCGATGTATACCGCTGAATCCTAAAAAAACGACTCTGTTGATATCTCTCAGAGTAACAGCAGAGGTGAAGCACAACCTGACAGGAAATATCATATGTAAGGCGCAGGGGGAGTGGAATGGGATTCTCGAGTTCACCTACAGCAATGGAGAAAACAAGGTCATTGATACCTCCAAGTTGCCGGTCATCAAGAAGAAGGTCCGGCCTTTACAGAAGCAAGGCCAGTATGAATCACGGTGAGTGCGTTAAAAGCAAAACTTCTCTCTACATCTTTCTTTCTCTTCACAAGTCGTGGGGCCTTGTCCATGCTAATGGACGAACAGCCAACCACCCATCAAAAACAAACCAGCAGCAGACATCATTCATAAAAATAAAGTTGTTTCCTCTTCTTTGCTTCCTCCAACAATGGCTTTCTTGCTTGTTTTTCGCCTGCTCTGCCATAATGAACATCTAAAATAATGCTATCACTGCCTTGACAGCCCACATCCTGCATAATTCCACTTTAAGCTCATGCAACACAAGAGAAGCTGTCATTCAAAATCCAAAGAGCCTTCATGATGGCATACCATGACGTTTTGTTTGCCATGGGAGTTGGAAAATAGATCTCATGTTAGACAAAGTAGAGGCATCACCAAATATCATTGTCTTCTTTTAATTATCACAGCTGACTGGGTGGAAATAGGACATGTCTATTCTTAGAGAACCAGTGTGTGGTGGCAGTTCTGTTGGAATAAAGCAAAGAGGCAACACGCTGACTTTCTGGAAGGTTTAATTCGGCATCAGCCCAAACAACATGGATGCATGAATGGGCAAATAAGCAAAGCACCAACAGGAGTGTGATGGTTTTATGCCAGTGATGTTGTTGCCCAGATAGGGTCAACAGGTTTTGGACTTATAGTGAGGACCTCTCTCTCCAAAGAGATGATGGTAAAATGACTTTATTGTACCAAAAACAAACCAGTTTGTGGTTGGTGTCCTGGGGGGGATCTCCAGCATTAATGCCGGAGCCAGCAACATCACACTGAATCAGAGAAACAAAACACAGAGGGCACAACAATGTTTGATTATGACACAGAAAAAGCAACAAGTAATGGATGAACCCAAAAAGCTTAAAAGCCCAGCACTACCAAACAAAACAACTATCTGGGTGAGTGGTAGAAACATAACACTCCCCATGATATGCCATCTCATTAGGCAGAGCAGGCACAGCTGAATGATTGTGTTTTCCGTGTGCAGGCATCTTTGGCAGCATGTGACATCATCACTGAAGGCAGGAAATATGGACACAGCCACAGAACACAAACACTGGCTGGAGGAAAGGCAGCGGCGTGACAGCAAACAGAGAGCTACTGACAAAACCCCCTGGAAACCCAAGTATTTTATTAAAGAGGTGACAAGAAGAAGCACACTCTTTCCCTGACGTCACTAAAAATGAGATTAAACATTCGGTTATTGACTCGTGTTTTTGTATATGTGTGTGTGTGTGTGTGTGTGTGTGTGTGTGCATGCAGGGTGAAGGCTGGGTCTACCACAACCCTCTCTGGAAAGCTCACTGACCAGCAGTCTTGGAAGCAGTTGTCCACCTGAAGACATCCAGTGGAGCAATCAGGACAAAGAGAGACAGCGAGAGGTAAAACTCTCTGTGTACCACAACAAAAGGTGCCAAAGACTTCCAGATGACATGGATCTTGTCAAATTAGACACACGTTTGCTCACAGTGAGGTGAGCCTGATCTCACAGGGGTACAGACACTTTTGATATACAGTAACACATTCAATGACAGAATGGACCTTTTTGTTTCTGACATTAGAAACAACAAACTACTGTAAACTGCCCCTCTAATGTTTTTGTTGTTTGCACAATGTACTAAACTAAATGTCGGGCACTATAGTTTTGCTCAATTCACTGTCAAATAAACAACGATGGGTCAGAAGTCTATGACCACTCAGAGATGTAAGTACAATGCTAATAATGCTGATTAACTCATAACAACAATGTATGTTAAGCTCTGGGAAAATACAGTTTTATTGGAACATATAACATATAACCACAGTGTGTCAGATGTGCACTTGCAGAAATGTGCAGATGTAAAGACCTGTGCACTTTAAGGACCAAATCATCACATCCAGACGCCAGGGTTCACAGGCGCTCCTGGTCAGCAGAGGTCAGATACTAGGGTTGGGTATCATTCACATTTTAATTTTTGGTGTTACTCTTGCCTTGAATTTGGTACCGGTACCCAACAGTACCACTTTTTGGTACTTCAGTCTCTATGTAATGACAAACATCTTCTAAGACTCACCACAACAAACAGACTGGCACTGCTCTCTCTCTCTCACACACACACACAGTGCTGAAATCTAGCACTGATTGTTTAAATGTGAATTAGTGTTTGGTGGTACTGACAATTTTGGTTTGTGCCATTGAAAGTGTTAAGTTCAGTACCCAACCCAGGGACATGCTGACAGTAATCAGTGGACGGATAAACCATAAAGGTCCAATATGCAAATATTCCCGAAATACCAGACCAATACAGATCCTGGTCTTATCTATCTCCTTGTCTGAAGCCTTCTTAGCCAAAGAACAAGCATTGAGTCGGTCAGGGATCACTGGGTCATAGTCCCCAGGTTACTGAGTAGGGTGACAGACCATGCGCCTTGTCTTGGGGGCCACCCGCCGTGTGGGTGCACAGACCTGGCCATAGAGGCAGGACCGCGACTGGGCCCAGTAAAGGGTTCCCGGGACAGACAGAGTGATTCACTCCTACCAATTGTTGTCATTTTACTGCGATCTCTTATCCCGTGCAAATTGGCCATTAATATTACAAATTACAAATCCTTTGGTAAAATTCCATTACTCCACCTACCCCTGTAAAACTAATCCTAGATTTAAGATGTGTGACATCACTCATTGCTCAAGACATTAGTATTCTACCAGAGGCAATTGCTCTATGACAGCACATAAAATGGGAGCAGCATTTATGTATAAATTATATTTATGGGCCTGAAATGAGCTTCCCTTGTTTCAAAGACAAGTGATCACCACTGTATTCTACTGTGTGTTTCCATGTTTGTTGCATATTGAACCTTTAAAAGGATCTGCTGCTAACATACCGCAGGCACAGAGGTCAGATCGAGTCCAGCCAACTCACTATAAAACTAGAGTGGTGATAATGATTTTGGCTTTGGTGCAGTGTTCGCAGCACTACCTCTGTGAGACTCATGTGTTATTGTGTTTTTATGTTCAGGTGTGGGTGTGTGTGTAAGAATGGATAAACTACTTAGCCAGTTTGAAAAACAACCATGTAAAGCACATTTAGCACAGCAGAATGTAGTCAGACTATAGTTTTGAAGTTGAAGCTGTAGTTCACCGATCTTCTCTGTAATAGAACTCTTTTCAATTTCCTATAACAGGACTTTTTAAGCGACTTTTATTATTAATCACTTTGGGACGCCTCCATAATCAAGAGTACATACCATTTATCACATCATGAGAATCCCGTACACCCATGACTCACCCACAGCATCTACAGTGAAACCCTCCAGTCAACCGTGCTGTTACTGTAGCCATTTATGCTGCAATTTGAACTTTAGGTGAGAAACATGTTTTAGCTTTAAGGGGTTTTTAGTGGGAGCTACTGCGGCAGCATCATCATGTAGTTTGGAAGAGAAATACAGGACACATTTTCCTTCATCTGACTATTTAGTCAATTAACCTATGCAACACACAACTGTAGGGATCCTCCCTCAGGAGGGTTGGGTGGGGCGGGGTGCATTTGTTTAAAATAAATGTCTTATTAAACCTGCTATTTCTGAATGTTTGGGTGATTTCTTGTTATCTACGATGATCAGGGTGAGGGTGGCTTACAGTAAAACAGCCAGAAAGATATTGTGTTTTTATTTGTATAATACCAAATATATTATCATTTAAATTTGTATAATCTTGTAAAAGGTATCTTACCTTAGGACAATGTTAACATTCTCCATGACCAGTAAGGCTCCAGTGTTGTTTTTATCAATATTTGCAGCAGGAACACAAGGAATAAAAACTGATTTAAGGTAGGGCTGAACGATATATCGTTATCGTATCGATATCTAGATATGAACATTCAAGATATTCATATCGCAAAAGCAACGATATAAACAATATAGATTTTCCCCCGCGCTCGCCCTACATGTACATTTCTGGCACAATAAACTTCATTTTTACGATTGCCCTTGAATGCACCACTGCGGCCAGCCAACCACAAACATTATTTCATGCTTGCTGTGGATCGACAGCTGAAGCCAACCAATGACAAACATAGGAGGGCGGGAGGGAGACGGACACTGAGACGCGCACACACACACACGACATACACAGCGGGAAAGAAAGTGACGTGAGCGCGGAAGATAATGCGGCCGGTGGCGATTTTGTGCCAAAACATAAATCATCGTATTTTGGATTTAAAAAGGATGATGTCAACCAGAGCGAGGTGTTGTGCAGGTCGTGCTTGGCAAAAATTGCGACGAAGCAAGGTAGCACAACAAACATGTTTCACCACCTGAAACAACACCATCGCGTGCTGCACGAAGAGTGTAATACAATGAGAGAAACAACGGGGACTTCTCAGTCATCCCAAAAGAAGCCCAAGCAAAGTGTGTTTACTGATGCGTTCAGTAGCGCTACACCGTATGAGTCGACGTCCACCGGACATAAAGGCGTTACAGAAGCTATAACATCAGACTTTGCAAAAGACATGGTACCCGTGTTCACAGTCTCACAGCGAGTTCTCATCAATAAAACTGCACTTTCCATGTGGAAAGTTTCCACAGTCTTTTGTATTATGATGTTTTTATTTTTCTGAAAAATGCTTGGTTTTTACCGAACCCGTAGTCATATCGTATCATATCGATATCGAGATATCTGACATGACTATCGAGATATGAAATTTTGTCCATATCGTTCAGCCATAATTTAAGGCAATAAACAAAAGTCTGACTCAATGAAATGTATGCCTGATTACATCTATGATATTTAAGAATATGGTAGCTGCTCCACCAGGACAGAGCCACTTTTGTGTCACTTTACAATGTGTGTGTAAGAAAAGCAACACCTTTAATTACAAACCTTTACATGCAAAAATAAATAATGCTCCAATTCTCACAGTGTATATGGATTAAAAACTTCCTTAAAATCAAAACCAAGGTAACTTTTGAGATATTGGCTTGTTTTCAT
The DNA here is from genome assembly GCF_958295425.1 of Solea solea. Taxonomy (NCBI): domain Eukaryota; kingdom Metazoa; phylum Chordata; class Actinopteri; order Pleuronectiformes; family Soleidae; genus Solea; species Solea solea. The sequence continues at coordinate 22,199,616 of NC_081146.1, forward strand.
CTTTTTATTATTTATATTTATATATGCACCGATATCGCATCACAACCTCAGAGCAGACAAAGCTCTGCACCCCACAGTAACATCTGTATGTATGTGCTGCCACCTAGTGATCAAAATGAAACACTGTCACTACTGTTATTGTATTCGATTCAAATTCAATTCACTTTTATTTGTATGGAGCTGATTCATAACGTACATTATCTCAAGACACTTTACATGGTACGGTCAAGACCTTGCGATTGCTACAGAGGAACACAATGATTCAGCACTTGGAGGGAGAGTCATGATGAAGTGTGAGTGCTGAGAAGAGGAGGAGGGAGAGAGACAGAGAAAGATATACAGTCAAACTGAAACTAACTATTGTCTGCCTCTGTGAAGCTTCCAGTCCTGCACCACAGAACAATGCTGTGGTATGAGGCATAACAAGTATTGTGAGTGTGAAAGGAACACAACAGTTGCAACAGTCCAGTGACATGCAAATGGTGTGTGTGTTTATGTTTATGTGTATGTGTACGTGTGGGTCTCGAAGGACAGTATTAGCTCACTGTCATTCATCTGTGAAACAACATGGAGAACAGCCACATTTTCTTGTACTTCGCATATGGCAGCAACCTGCTGAAGGAACGTCTGCAGCTCAAAAACCCCTCTGCAGAAGTTCACTGTGTGGCTTGGCTCAAGGTAAGGGTTCATGTTTTTGGTCCAAGAGGCAGCATTCAACTTCAAACTTTATCAGGAATCAAATATCAGCTATGTAAATACTGTCTATGCTGTGTTGTCATCGAGCCACTGTTTTGTTTTGGCCAGCCCAACTGTTACATTTGAATTGGCTCACAAGACAAGCACCAATTCCTGTGTCAGAATTAACAAACTGCACCTTACAGGCTGACAGTATAGTTCCAAACATCCAACTGAGGGCTACTCTGGTTTCACCTCCATTTTACTTCCTGTTTGACTTCTATTTTTGGACTTACAACACAAACATGCCTGTGCAAGTGCAATTCAAGTCAATCCAACATCACAACACACCATTTTCCGCAAAGGGCTTTGCATTCTGTTCAGCAAGTGACACCCCTCTATCCTTAGACCCTCACATCAAGTGAGGAAAAGCTCCACAAACAAACCCTTGTACAGGGGGAAACCTCGGGAAGAGCCAGAGGAGAGGAGTCCTCCTTCTCCCAGGACAGGTTCAGACAAATTCACCAAACAAGTTCAGCAGGTTACAAACAAAACATGACGGGCACGTTGCCAGTCCATCACTGGGCCACAGGGAGAAAATGCAAACTCCATGCAGAAAGGCCGTGAACACGGATCTCCTTGCTGCAAAGACAAGAGCTCCAACCGCAATATTTTTTTGCCTGTCTTACAGGACTACAAATTAGGGTTTGGCAACTATAAAGGTGTCACCAGTAAACGGTGGCGTGGAGGTGTAGCCACTATAGAGCACAGTCCAGGGGACGAGGTGTGGGGTGTGGTGTGGAGAATGAACATGTCGGATTTGAAGTCTCTAGACAGGTATAGTTCTGGTTTTTTTTCTTCCTTTTTTTGAAAAAATAATGTTCATTATGTTTGCGTAAAACTTCTCTGTTTGTTTTTAAACGCACTCAGACAAGAGAATGTGACATTTGGGAGTTACCATCCCGTGGAGGTGTCTGTGAAGACAAAAGGCCTGGAACTAAAGTGTCGGACGTACATAATGAACAACTGTGTGTATGCCCCACCATCACCACAGTACCTACAGGTAAGATCCAAACCAATCGTTGTTTTTATTTCATTTCGTTTCATTTATTGTTTACTTTTGCGTGGACATAATTTGTATCTATTGTCCCTGGACAGGTGGGCAAGATTACAAAATAAAACATAGATACAGTTCAAGACTGGAAGCGACAATAAATATTACTTAGCATGAATTAAACACGAAGAAATACAATAAAAAGCAGTAGGACGTAAAATGTATTAAATCAATCATTAGCGCAGTCGACATTCCTCAGCTCCACTACGATCACAAACCCTTTATACAGTAGAACAGTATTTCAGATTTTCCTCCAAGTACCACCAGAGGAAGCTCGCGTCCCCTGTACAGGGGAAAAAAAACATTTTTCAAAAATGTTGTTTTGAATTAGGAAGACAAACGATCATGAATGAGGCTTCATCACCTGTTCACACTGCCCATTTCTCCCTGTGAAGCATCTGGAATAAGGATCAGTTTACTCACTGACCTTGTGTGTAATCAGTGCTGTGTTTTTACAGATCTGACAGTGACTGTGCTTCACAGTGCCAGACCGTTCTTTTGCACACGCACATGAGACCTCCAAACGTGAATGACAGAAAAGCAGCAGGCTTTGTCCCCAGAGGGACTCAGTGGCTTTGTAGTTGCACCTTTGTCCATCGCATTATTCTTATTATTATTAGTTACTGTGTTCTGCTCAGTGTTGTAATGTAACAAAGTACAAACACTTTGCTACTGTACTTAAATGTACAAAATAATGCACATATCTGTACATTTACTTTGTTATTTATATTACTTTTACTTTTACTCCACTGCATTTACGAAATAAATTGTGTACTTTTACTCCACTTTACTACCAAATAAAATCAGAAGAAGAGTTGGTAAGGGTCTGTATTTACAGTATATATAGCTTTTCTTGTCTTGATGAGCTGCTTTACACCATAGTTTTTAAGGAAAAAAAATTCTAAATGTGCACACTACATGGAGAAGTTTTTTGGAACAGTTTAATGGAGTTTGATTCAAAGATAAAACGGTTTTAAAAAATTTATGAAAAAAGGTTTTCCCAAAATACAGGGATGAGGGTTTTGACGATCCCCAGCTGCTCGCTGTTGTCTGTGCATTTTTATTTTTTATTTACTTATTTTGCCAGCACAATCCAGAACACATGCACGTATACATATATATATATGTATATATATACATACATATATGCCTATATTGAGAGGGAGAGAGAGAGAGAGAGAGAGAGAGAGAGAGAGAGAGAGAGAGCTAGAGGGACATAAAAAAAGGGTGTGAGATTAGATAAACTGTACTTCTTCCCACCCCTTTTTAGATATTTTAATTAAATTCTTGTGTGTGTGTCTTTTGTTATCATTTTGTATTATTATTTTTGATGTTGCTTATTTCAATTATATATTATGTTTTTTGTTTGCATCTTTGAAATAAACTATTTCTACGATGACTGAATGGCGCTGAAAGTCTGTAGAGACAGGGATGGATGGATGGCTGGATGGCTGGATTGTTTTCAGGTTCATTTAATTGATTGGTTTATTTGTTTTGATTGGGAATTTGTGTTTTTTAATGGACATCATGAGAGAATCTCCATCAACCCCTGCAGGTGATTGTGATGGGAGCAGAGCAGAACGACTTGCCAAAGGACTACCAGGAGAAGCTGAGAGCAATCAAGACCAACATGTATGAAGGTCCTTCATCCATGATGGATAAACTGGAGAAAGCCAGACAAAGAGCTACAGAGAGTTCCAACCACCCTTCTGACGCTTGACATTTCCACATATTGCAGGTTCATTTTTAGTATAGGTTGCAACAGTGTATTCAGCTGAATACATTGGTTCTCAAACTTTTTATACCAAGTACCACCTGAGGAAGCTTGCATACCACTGGTGCCACACATGTACCACAGTTTTTTTGAGAACCATGGGCTTAAGGCTTGAGTCTGTAGTTTGTTTCTGAAACACAAATAAAGTTATCTTGTGGAAGAAAAAAAAAAAAAATAAATCAAGTTATATATGTGGTATGTAGAACATTTTGAAATCCCACTTCCCCCGTTTCTGCTCTGTCTCATCAAAGCGCTGTCCTCAACATATAAAAGCACAAACTGTGAGACAATTAAACGTCAAGGTAAGCAAGGCGGTGAGTGACAGACCAGTTATGACCGAACAGACGTTGTATTTTATCATTTAGTGTTGCTGTCATTTCAAAAATAAGATAAAAAAGGGGGTTTTAGAAATAAATTAAGGACTAGACCTTTAACAAGTGTGACAACCCAGACACCATTATATTGTTTGTCTTAGAATAAATGTTGGTTAGAATTTGATGAGGTTGATAAAGCAAATCTAATCTATAATATGGTGTGGAAACAAATGAATAAAAGTGGTTACATGAAAGGGAACATCATATAAGACATTATAAAATCAGTTGCCCTGGTGGTGTTCGACTGGTGCAGCTGTCGCTCTCTTGCAGGTCTTAAAGCTTTTCTGGGTTATGGAAACAGAACACATGATTGGCCTCCTTCAGAGTTAGATCTTGTTGATGTCTGTTGACAAAACATGTCCCCTCTGTCTCCCTCTGTGAGCTGAGCTGCTACAGCATCTGTCTCCAAAATGCTCTCTTCACCTTTCACATTAAAAAAAAAAAAAAACAAGCAGCAGAGCTGTGACAAAATGATAAACTAATGTAACCGGTGGAATTTTATGTGGTCTGTGTTGTGAAGAATGAGCCACAAGATGGAAATCTTTGGAGGAAAATGAAAGAAACTCCCTCGTTAAAACACACACACACATACAGTTGTGTCAATAGGAGCAAGAAAACCTACATATAATGACGGAAATAACACAAGCACATGTCGCCCTTACCTCTCCCACAGAACACAGCAGCAGAAGGGGAGTGTTAAGGGCGAGACACACCCCGAAAGTGAACGTGGGGCACAGAAAATGACAGCTTATGCTCCTGTGTCAGATTAAAATAGAAAACAACAACTTTACATTCATTTTGTGTAATGATATCATTACACAAATCCCCCATGACCCTAGAGGGTGGAGGGTAAAGATGGTTGAACATGGATGGGTGGATGTTTGACTAACATGAAAAAGGAAATTGTATATTAAACTGCAAAATGTCACAGCTTGAGAACTGTGTTGCTGTGTCTTCTGGACTCCACCAGCAACTCAACTCATGCAAAAATCACTCCAAACGAGTATGATTGTCCTCCTGTCGCTTGGTCTGGTCATTTGTGGGTCTTCAGGTGGCTGTAAAGGCCAATATGTGAGTGACAAACCTGTTGCAGTGAGGACATGTGTGAATGGTTGTCCTGAAGGTGGAAGTTTGAGGATCTCTCCTGTCTTTGTTGCCGTTTTGCTTAGTTTTAGTTTTTCCTTCATGGACCGGTTGACGTAACACTTTCTCAGGTGGGTTTTGAGGTCGTCTTTGTACTTCATCTTCTTCTTCTGCCCTCTTTGGGTGTGTTGTCCTTCATTCAGCCGGCCATAGAGCATTCATCTTTGGAGGCAGTTGCTTGGAATGTGTATGACATGGCCGTCTCCATCAAAACTATTGCCGAGTGATGATTGTGGTGAAGCTGGGGATGTCGGCTTCCTTCAAGACACTGAAAATGCAAATATCTATTCAATCACAATCACATGGCAGCAAATCATGCATTAAGGCAAGAAGGCAGTTGAAAACTGAGCATCAAAACTGAGAAGAAAGGTGTTTAATTCTGACTTTTGATTAGTAGCGTGGTTGAGTATTTCAGAATCTGTTAATCTGCTGAGATTTTCATGCACGATCATCTCTAGGGTTTACTGAGAATGGTACAAAAAAGATAATAATAATATTATGGGAATGTCTTGTTGATTCCAGAAGTCAGAGGAGAATGACCAGGCTGGCCTTACAACCACGGTAAGCTGCAGAATACCATTTCTGAAGGCACAACTCATCAGACCTTGAAGCAGCACTTTATGTGTCCTCCAAACCTAATAAAGTTGCCAGTATATCACACGTAGATATTCCAGCCTGTCCTAAATGCTAAATGAGTTTGTTGGCCCTGAAAAAACATGCTCTCTCTCTCTCTCTCATGGCGTGTGGAAAGTGGGGCACAGCAAGCATCCACACATGGACACACACACACACGCTCAAGCAGCTGCACGACCATCTGAGAGTCATGGTGACCTGGACGGGAGGTGGAGCAGGGAAAACAGTGAGGTCTGCGAGGAAAAGGGGGTAGTGAAGGAAACGGTTGTGTAACAGGTGCCTTTGAGACTGATAATTTTATTATTACTGTGACTAAAAAGCAGGAATGGTTGCTGAAAAAATTAGGTCTGGAACCACAATCATTAAAAATGCATGACACTGAATTGATCATGTCCATCAACATTCTATCAATATATGATTAGTTCAAATTAACATCACCAATTTCTTGCAAAAAAGAATAAAAACAAAGAGCTTTGAATGGGGTCAGGACTTTTTTTGAAATAAAGAAAAAATGAAAGCTCGGTCGGACTTTCCTCATGACACAGATTGCTGTTGTGTTATCTCCTGCTATCTCCCACGCCCACCGCCACAGTAAGTTTGCCTGACGGTGGCCTCTGTGTCACCTTATGGTTTAATATTTGTAGATTTCCATAGGCTGACACATAGCTCGACTACTCACTGTGGTGACACATTTTTCACATTTCACCTTTCACTGTTTGAGCGCAATCTGGGTATCAACAGTTTCTAAAAGAAATATTCATTCTTACACTGAAAAGAAAAAAGAAAAATGGTTGTCTTCCTCACATATACTTCACACACTGGTATAGTGACATTACATTAAGACGGAGCAAGAGCTAAAGTGACTAAAGTGTTGTTTGTTTCATTTTCTACGCACTCTGGTCAAAATTCCTCAGCTCCTGTGTGATGTCATACCCTGGTGTATTCTAAATTTACGATTTATATGAAGACAACTTGCTTTTGTGTGAATTAAAGTATTTTTCTTTATTATTTCAGTATTTAAGGTGTTTTATGAAAAATATTTTTGTTATATTAGTATTCAGATGTTTTCTTTTTTACTTTCTGTGTCTAAATACATATACTTTATATATATATACACACACACACACACATACATATATATATATATATATATGTATATGTATGTATATACCTGTTGTGTCACTGCAAGTATTTTTTTTCCGCATGTAACAATAAAAGTGATGTAAGTTTATAGTGTCTTGAATTGTCTTGGCCTCAGTCGCTGTGGGCTTGTCTTCTTGACTACAACACCATAGGTCAAGTTGATGACCCACAAATAATCATGTTGCCAAAGGACCTCCTGCTACAACTACAGGGAGCAGCTTATAAAGCGCCCGCAGGACGAACACACACAAAAACACACACACACACACACACACACACACACACTCCTGCTCGCTGACTCTGAAGCTGAAGACATTCACAGGACGCAGACATGGGAAATCAGGAGAGACCCAAATGGGACAATCCCATACAGTTTCTGCTGGCATGCGTTTCATATGCAGTCGGATTGGGGAACGTGTGGAGGTTTCCATACCTGTGTCAAATGCACGGCGGAGGTAAGAGGCTGATTCCAGCCTGTACATGTTCTCACACAGTCTGGGTACAGTATAGGAGATGATAGCCTTCTGTATTTATTTGGATCCAGGCTTGAAAATAGTCAGTTATTTCCTCGATGAATTGTCTTGTTTGGTCCATAAAATGTAAGAAAATGTTAAAAATGTTGACCAAACCTGGAAATGATGATGTTCTCAAATGTCTTGTTTGCTGTCTACAAACTAAAATGATTCAGTTTTAATGATTTATTTGTTATTACACTGCAAAGAAACCAGAAAATATCTACTTTTAAGAAGCTGAAAAATCCGAACACAACAGTTGACGATTCATTTAATAATCTATGAATTATTGAATCATTGGTGTGGCGTACATTGGCCGACAAACCACTAAGATTGTTTTGAATGTGCTGTAGAATTGAACACATGATTTCTGTGTCAAACAGCGGGAAAGCTACATTTTACTTTCAAAACATCCTGTAACCTGGCTGAAACAGGGACAAAGTCCAGTTGCATTGTGTTTGGGTAAATCATCATCAAAACCCTACCAGATACAGGACTCTTAGGAGTTTTTACACACTTGACTTGACATTGAAACAGATTGATAGGAGTTCATCTGGAATAATTTACCCCCAGTTCACTGACGTACTGTATTTCCAATAATCTGAGTCACGCAGGTGGATTGTTTCGGGTGATTATTATCCAAATGAATCCTTATCGCGCTGAATGAGCAATTGTTCAACTGCCAATGGACTCAAAGTTGAAGCAAGCCATAAACAAGTGGGGGGTCATTAGCGGGGAGGATTAGACAGTTTGAAGCCAGTAATAGACTTTACACTCTGTGGCCACAACAAGAGCCAAGTTTAAATAACCTGTACTTAAGTGCAAACTTCATGAATCTGTTTGTTGTTTATATTTCGGGCAACCTTTAGTTTTACTCCTAACTATTTGTATCTTTGTCACTCGCTACTATACAAAATCAGAGGAGGACATTCAGATAAAAAAAAAGCTAATGTTGATCAAATTCCAAAACAAAGTTTGGCTCATTACAAGATTTAACGCTTCACAATCATAACCATGTTTTACATCTGAATTTGACTGTCCTCTCTGCCCAGAAGAATCCAACCTGAGTCATATCAAGCCAAAAAAAAAGAACAACAAAAAAAAACAGGCATGTTAATTTGAATATTGAAGAATAGAGGCTCCCTTTTTCCCCAACAATCAATAAACTACCAGATACAGAGAACAACTAGTTGGTTTATTTATACAAGCAAGATGTTTGCTGTCTGGCTGGAAGTGGATCATAGCGAGCCCAATGCAGCAAGGAGAGTCCGGCCTCTTATAGTGGAACCTTCTGTGCAGGACGAATCAGCTCCCATGCAGGATCCACTTACACACCTGTCAGTCAATCATGCACACCTGCAGCCCATCACACCCTCAACACACACACACACACACACACATGCAGAGGAAAGTGAAAATACGACTCTGGGGTTATAACACAAGGTTTAACAATTCTTAAAAAAAAATGTTTTAAAAAGTTGATGCTCTGGAAAGTTCTGAATCTGGATAGGGAATGTCATCAAAATCCATTCTTTCTTTTTTGTACAATCAGAATCATTAGCATTTTAGCAAAGGTAATGGGTAAAGTGGAAAATGTTGTGTTAAATACTACAGAATAAGAAAAAACCCAAATATTTGACATGAATTTACAGTGAAGATTAAAACATTATTTAGATGTGCACTGGTAAAGGGTTGGGTTTATCTTCTTACACTGATGATTTGGTGTGTTTTGTTTATAGATTGTAAGTCAATTGTAACAAAAATGTAACCAAAATGATTCAATCAATTTTAATGATTTCTTTGTTATGTGGAGCAAATAAACCAGAAAATATTCACATTTAAGGAGCTATAAAACAACCGGAGAAACTTTTTTTAATTATTGAAAAAAAAAAAACACTGCTTCAACAATTATCAAAATCGTTGACAAAATTAGTTGAGTAATCAATTTATAATCACATAATTGTTGCAGCCCTAGTTGGATTCAACAATACAACAACAATAATAATAATAATTTTGAATGTTACATATTTCACAATTATTGACCTCAAAATATCAATTACTATTTACAACTAAGAGCTGGTGACACTGAGTTATTTTGAAAGGTTGTATCATTTGTTCACCAATCACACTCATAATGCCTGTGGTTGTGGTCTGCAGCTCAGCACTGTCATATACATGTGTACAAAAACAGATCTGTTCACTGGCCACAAAAATATAAGATGTTCAAATATTCCCCTGTAAGGGAGGGTGAAATGTTGCTTTTATGGAGTTTTGGTTGTGGTTAAATGGAAGAATTATGTTTTTATTGGTCTCATACACACGGATAACTGAGCAATGAGCACACATCAACTGCAATTAGCTGTCCAGGAAGTGTAACTTCCCAGCAGCAAATCTGTGGAGACACATAACAACAGCCTGCTGTGCAATTGCCTTCGTTCCATTCTTTACAGTTTCTAAGTAAAAGCCTTTAATTTAGTCACACAGTTTAGTGAAAATACAGTTACATGTCTAAGAGCAGACATTCAGATGACCACTGTAAGTCCACACTCAAGTTTAAGAGGGAACCAGTGTGGGAAAACTTGATTTTTTAAAAACATTTAAAGATTAAATTGATTTAAAATCAAACCTATTTGATACCAATTACTAGTGATATATATAATTTGTTGAGTTACTCTTTGGTTGTACAGGATCTCCTTTAAAACTTGCTTTTCCAGTTTTAAATTGACTTTATTTAAAGGTCCAGTGTGTAAAATTCAGGTGAAATTATTTTTGTTTGGCAGGGATTGAGGATGAATTACTGAAGGCTACATGATGCTATGTTTCCATCATGGTAAGGTTCGGTTTGGTACAGTACGACGCAATTTTGAATGTTAAAGCCCTGGGTCAGGCTTGCGTTATGACTGAGAACCGTACCTTTACTTGGTAGGTAGGCATGTGACGTCGTATCTAACGAACAACAACAACACAACAGACAACAATGGAAGACGTCTAGCAGCTCGTTATTTCTTCTTGGTTTGTGGCTGTTTGTCTCGACAAGACGTCAAACTTTGTATGAGAATAGACTGCGTGTATTTGCCTCGACTTCCTTGGAATATTTACACCGATCGCAAGGGAGTGACGTTTTATTTTCAGCTGACTGTCGTGGGTGGAGCTACCCTGAACTTACTGTACCATTTTACTCTGGTACCCCAAGGGAAGGGTGCCAGAGAATGGAACGGTTCTAAACTGGTTGTACACCTGGTTGTACACACAGTACCTTAAAATTGGATATGCAGCCTTAGTTCTTGTACCCATACGTTTTGCTATTTACTTCAAATGCATGACTTCCATTGTCGTTTGGCTTACATGTGCAACTGAAAAGTTGTTTTTTGGGGTTGGGTTTTGCATCCCAACTGAGTACAACTATTTCTCCAACTTCAGGTGGATTCTTGATTCCATATCTTATCATGCTTGTTCTGGAGGGTGTTCCCTTATTCTGCATGGAGCTTGCCGTTGGTCAGAAGATGCGTCTTGGTAGCATTGGGGCATGGAGTGCCATGAATCCTTATTTGGGAGGAGTGGGTAAGTGCTTATGTCATACATGCATTCAGACTGGATTAGATAGATAGATAGATACTTTATTCATCTCACAGAGAAATTCACATTTTAGTGTAATACCTCTCTCACTTGCAGTTAGTCCAGAACATAGCTGCATGTCTGCTGACTGAAACATGCAAGCGAGAGAATATAACACCTATGCTGACATCTCTATTGTTTGATAGACCTTGTAATAACCCTTTAAAATGTAGACTTAGGCACATGCCAGTTTCCTGGAATATGTATTCACATGCATAAATTGACTTTGGGTACTTTCACAGTGAATGTGACACAATCTTTTGGAGCAATACCATCGAATACACAGTTATAACTTTTGTTTTGTGTACTTCTCTTGTTTTAGGTCTTGCCAGTGTTGTGACATCCATGTATCTGTGTCTCTATTACAACGTCATCAATGCATGGAGTTTCTGGTACTTCTTTAATTCATTTCAAGTGAGCTGCTAAATAAAAAAATCTAATTAAAAGCACTTCTTCAACGTTCGCACATAACCCGTTGGCTCTTCTTTGGGCAGTAAGATAACGCACTTATACTCTTCTGTGTTCATGTCCTACTTAGTCAGTCCTGCCGTGGTCGGACTGCCCGGTCAACGCCAACCAAACAGGACTTCTGGAGGAGTGTGAAAAAGCGACACCCACCCAGTATTTTTTCTACAGGGAAACGCTTAACATTTCTCCTTCTATAAATGTGAATGGAGGCATTCATACAAGCCAGGCACTTTGCCTCCTTCTTGCCTGGATAATTAGTTACCTGTTTGTAATCCGCGGAGTGAAGTCAACCGGAAAGGTAAGCAAAGTCCCAGGGCAAATATTGGAAGCACATAAACTGTACATGGACAACTTTAAAGCAATTCTCTTTGGCTTCATCTGTAGGTGGTGTACTTTACAGCCACGTTTCCATATGTGGTTCTGTTTATCTACCTGATCCGCGGTGTTACTCTTCATGGTGCCCTCAATGGTATCCAGTACATGTTCACACCAAAGGTAAGTTTGTGTTGGAGATGAGGTCTATGTATTGAAATGTGATAAATTCATGTGAAGACTCACTGTGCACTGTGTGTGTGTGTGTGTGTGTGGGGGGGGGGGGGGGGTGGATTTCATGGTGGGAACAACAGCGCTCCCCCTGCAATAACCGAAGGAGCGACACATTTCCAATGTTAGACCCAATTATGAATGTCTGGAATGATGAACAGACGTGTAGTGTAACATATTTGTAGAACAGAGATTTGGCGTTTGGGGTGCTCAGCGACACCCCAACGAGAAGTCTACCATGTTAGATTTTGTTATGACCAATAGGATAACAGAGTGCTCTGATGCGGCGTTACATATAGACATAAACATGGTGAAGAATGAGAGTGATAATGCTGCTGCTGCTGCTGTTAGGTAGAATGGTGACCCCCAAAGAACAGGTCCACAACACTTTGGTAGCCATGATTGACAACTCCTTGCCCCACATCCCCAATGACCTATGAACTACTTAGGCTAACCGCTAGCACTTACCTGTCTCACAGAAACAGGGCCACCTTTGTGTTGCTCATTATCTCCATCCCTTCCTCCAGTTCTCACCAGTGCATAAAGGCCAAACCGAGAAGTAAGCCGTTGTTTTTCCAAAACCTGCCATTCAAAAATGGTGGCTTTTATCCACCTCACTTGACTAGCATTTCTTAGGTGCCATGTCTGCCAATCATGATACCTGATTGGCTGTAACCTGCCCCACCTGCTGTTATTGGCTAGGGGAAATAAATATACTGGCCAAACGTTGTCACTCAGAATTCAACCAACCTAGGGCAATGTAAAGAGAAAACAGTAATTACCAGCAGAGGGCAGAACCACCTAGAGGCTCCTTAAGGATGAATGATTAGTTTGACATTATGCTTATTTTGTTTTGTTGGAATATACCCTCTTTTTAATCGACCCCTTTAATCTACTCTTTAATCCAAACCATGTGTGCATGTGTGTATGTGCTTTCAGATGGAACAGCTTGCCAACCCTAATACATGGATAAATGCGGCCACTCAGATCTTTTTCTCTCTGGGTTTGGGTTTTGGATCACTCATAGCGTTTGCCAGCTACAACGAGTACAACAACAACTTTGAGCGCCAAGCAATCGCCGTGTCCGTCATCAACAGTGGAACATCCATCTTTGCCAGCATCGTTACCTTTGCCATCTATGGGTTTAAAGCCACTCTCAACTTTGAGAACTGTCTGGAGAGGTAAGTGTGTGTCATTGTTATTTTGGAATTGGTGCAGTTTAAAGTTGATACGAGAGAAAAGCCAAATAATACTTAGTTACTTAGTTACTTAGTGAAACAATTCAGACTCGTGACCTCCTTACACTTAATCTCAGATCTTGTAGGAGAAAGATAGTTGACCATTGTTTGTTTGACTGTAATTATTTTTTGAAATGGCAGAAGGTAACCAGTGTGCCAGTGAGCTAATAAATTTACCAGTGTGTCTACTGCCAATAATGTAGGTGAAATTGCACAATGGACTTTGCAGCTACCTCTATTTTGGCAATTACTTCAGAGCTCATTTAAACATGGCAGACATTGGGTCAGTCAGCATGAGCGTATGAATCATTGTCGCATTGAGAACAACAATGGGGGCGAGAAGACAACAGAATTTTGAAAAGCTTAAAAAATTGTGGGAAGTAAAAATCTGTTGAAAGAGGTGGGGGAGATGTTGTGATTATTATAATTAAAGTTTCAGGTTTGTGAAGAAGTAATTCAAACTGGCCTTTGTTCATGCTTAAAAAAACCTCCATCATCCGAAGAAAGCTTTTGAATCAGTTGATGAAGGAAATACATACTTGTAAAGCAGCTGGCTGTTGTGAAGGAGAGGTGGTTCTGACAATTAGTTGTTTTGGGTTTTTTTTGTTGAATATGTTTACTAATTAAAGGTCCCAGGTTTTGGTTGGTTAGTAAAAATGGAAGTGACAGGAGGATGACTCTCAAGTGCCATGGTTAAAATTAACTCTCTGTATTTTCATGCATTATTATGCTGTATGTAATGTATTTTTTATGTCCTCTTCATTATGGTGAGGCCATGAGGAACTGTTAAAAACACTTTGTGCTGTATGAGATTTAGTTAAGTATGTTCACACCTTTTAGCCTAATATTCTCTCTTACACACCCACGAATGTAATACCAAACCACACTGAGCAAGAGGTAAACGATATTGCAAGTGATATCTAATAATACAATCATACCAATAATGCTATTATTATACTATTCTTAATAGAATATTGTTGTTTTTTCTATTCCAGGTCACGCATGCTGCTGCTGAATACATTTGATCTAGCAGAGGACAGCATCACCATTGACACTGTCTTTGACTGGATTACGAAGCTCAACGCAACATACCCGGAGCAGTTTGCTCAAATCGAAGACAAACTGGAAGTCTGTGACCTGGAGAGTGAACTAGACACTGTATGTCCCTCATGATTACAAAACACACTGGGGGAAAAAAACAGTTTTAAATGAATTAATTGATTGTTGTTGTTGTTGTTGTTGATGACAGAGATGTACGGACTGTTTGAAATGCTTGTGAAGTGAAGGTTACATTTGGAGTTTAAAGTTTAAGCTGAAATCCTTGCACTGGTTATGATTTGAAAACAGCAGCTTTCCTAGCTTTGCAGAACTATCAATTGCAGGTTGTGCACCATGAGACTTAAGTGCTCAATCAACTTATCACACACACACACTTTATCAATCCAATTTAAGCAAACTGGCAATAGAGGAGCATGCAAATGTCCAACTATCAAAGATCAAGGTGAGGTCAAAGGCGTGTAGAAGTGTAAGATGAAGAAATTGCTAGAAAGAGATAATAGTATAACCAGCATATCCATGTGGGCCCCATAAGGGTTATATTCAGGCTAACAATATGGGTCCCAAGTGGGTTTGTCCGTGGTTTCCATGGTGGCCTCATCTGTGTTTACCAACTTCAAGCCCCTGCCCACGTAGGACCCTTTCCAAGCTACCTAAGAAGTTTCTAAGTGGACATGGGCTTGAAGTGGGAAAATGATGCAGGTCCCATTTGGTGTCAGTGACATGGGAGGCCCATGTGGCCAAACACGGATAAGGCTGATAAGTCCAATGCAGGAGTGACAGTCACTTCTGTGGTGGCTGCAGAGCCTGTTTGATGGAGCATGCAACACTAGGTGCTGTGATCTTCTGCACTCTGCTCCCATGTCTACCTTTTGGGAGGTAGACATGTGGGCAGTGGTTTGGGAAATTGGGTAACCAGAGGGTTTGAATTCTGACAAGTCAAGAGCTGAGGTGCCTCGGAGCAAGGTACCTAACCTCAGTAGCACCCTGGGTGCTTCTCAGTGGCAGCCCATTGCTCCTAATTCTAGGAAGGTTCCTAGTGAAGGATGTGTCAAATGCAGGGAGGAATTAACGTTGGTCAGTTTCAAGGGTTACCATGTCCCACTTGCAGAGGTATTTTAATTGCAATACTGGTGTCTTTTCAAATGCTAATTCTCCATAAAATATTTCGGTGTACAGTCAACCTTCTTCCTGATGACATGATCCAGTCATCAAAGACTGCACTGCTGCAGCAGAGCGCAAACCTTTGGAAGATCTGCGTATGACAGAACCTCAATGTTTGGTATCCTGTCTTGCCATGAAATTCCATGATGCAGTGAAGACTACACAGATGGAACTTGTGTAACTTCTGTTCTGTCCATGCCTCGCAACCATGAAGGAGACTGCTCATTATGCAAACATCATACATTTGGCCTTGGTTTTCATTGCCAGATGCTAGTAGTAAGCCTGGATAAAGTTTAGGCAGCTTTCTCAATGGGTCTGTTGATTTCAACCTCCAGAGAGAGGTTGTCAGTGTCTGTAGAGTCAATTTATGTGATTCTAATATGTTGTTAATGATGGTGATGTTAGGCCGGTCTGTTGCTCCTTGTGTTCTAACTGTGGTCTTCTTTATACATGAAGATAGACCAGGAGAAACAGGTGGAATGGAGAACACACTAGGGCAGAGACAGGCTCAAGACAAGCTTAGTTTTGAGGATGTAGCTCGAACCGTACCAATAATTCTCACTATATTCTGGTGTAGCTCTGTTATTCACATAGGGTGTGTGTCTACTGCGGAACTTCTCCCTTTGCCATGTTGAACATACGGTTTTGCCTTAGAAAATGGATAAACTTTTATATATGCAGACGAGATAAAGAGCTGCTGCCTCTACAATTTTGAGTGAACACACCTTTAACATATGTCAACTCGGTAGCTGTTTGCACACAATGTGAATTTATTTGCACTCTCTAACCTCAGAGCAGGTATCAATGGCCTATATAAACATTGTGTAAGACGCTGTTACACCTTGAGTTATGTGTGTGTCACTCTTTTTAAAAACAGTTGATGATTGTTGTGTGACATATGCAATAATAACAACAACAACAACTGGAGTACAAGGCGACTTCAGGAAAAAGACTGCCATCATTTGATTCCAAATCAAGATAGGCATGTAGGATTTTAAATGTGTTAAAACACAATTAAGGAAAAAAAGATTGTTAGTATGGGGGCAGTTTATTATTTGAAAATGCTGACAACGTATAAGTGTGGATGCAGAAGTTTCAAAAGCCCAAATGAGTGTCCTCCTCATTTGTAAATTCTCTGTTTCAGGCAGTGGAGGGGGCCGGCCTGGCCTTTATAGTGTACAGTGAGGCCATTAAAAACATGCCGCTGCCGCAGCTGTGGTCAGTGCTGTATTTCTTCATGCTCCTGCTGTTGGGAATGGGCAGCATGCTGGGCAACATCACTGCCGTCATCACGCCAATGAGAGACTTCAAGATCTTTTCCCGTATGAGCACCGAGATGTGTAATGGTAAGATCTGGACTTCATCATTATCCTTGTTGACATTAGCCCATGTTTTACTGTGTGGGCCTAGTGTAAGACCAAGAGAGAAATGTTGGAATAACTCTTCACTTCTGTTAAAACAAACAATTTAATCCTGCAATACTTCAGTGCCACTAGTTGTTGCAGTAGAGTACACATGCAAACGTGAAAGTGACAGTCGATGCTGGTCACCAATGTGCACACTTTTCCATGTACAGTTCTAGCACTAATTGGCTCCACTCTACTCGGGTCTGGGTATCAGGCACGTTGTTTTTCTGTTACTTCACAGTACCTCAGAACCTTGTAGACGGACCCCGGTGTATTTTTTTTATTCTTTTGTTGGATGTCACACTAATGACTCTCCCGGTGACAACACTCTGACCAATCAGTGCTTGGAAACTCCCAAAAACCCATAAACTGGGTCCAGTTGCTCACAGAAGAGTTTTAGTAGGTAGTACATCTCTTTGCAGAACAGACAGAATTTATCTGTTTCCGGCCCATTTAATCTGCTTTGGTCTCAAGGCATTTGTTTGATATTATTTGCCCTGCGTTACTGTGACCAATCAGGCAAAGGTTTAAGTGACCAATGACTTAATTGGGATTTACGGAGCTGTGTACACACTTGTGACTTTTACTGGCATTCAAAAAAAAGCTGAGGATTTATGATGAACATCGTTCAGACAGCGGGGGTTCATCCCAACAAGAGCATTAGTTTCCATGGAGTGCTTCATACTTACCTCAGGAACACAGACACATTAGCACAATAAAAACATCTGAGAGAGAGCGACACTGCCTTTATTTAGTTCTACATCGATTTGAGAAATCTACACAATCCCAACCATCACTGTTATTTATTTAATTATTTGAAGAAAGGTCAACTCTTGTGAGTAAAATGTGGGTTTAAATGTTTTAATGGACAGTTTTTTTCCTGTACCCTGGAGTGCATGTAAAAATATTGTAATTGTAAATTGAATGTGCACCCGTGGTATCCATGTGTGTGAGTGCTGTGGTTTGCTTGCAGGTCTGGTGTGCATGTTCTGTCTCCTGCTGGGCCTCAGCTTCACCACCACATCAGGGAATTACTGGTTTACCATGTTTAATGATTATGGGGCCAATTTCTCCCTGCTGTTTGTCGTCCTCATTGAGATCATAACTGTTAGCTACGTCTACGGAATGAACAGGTTTGTGTATGTTCTGTGTGGCACGCTGATATCCACATTCACCGCCCTTGAGCTCAGCTTCTGTTTGTTAAAGTGGAAAACAAGCAGCATTGCTGCTCTCAATCTTACTGATTTTAACACATTATCTACTTGTTTTAGGTTTGAAAAAGACATAGAAGACATGCTTGGTCATCGTCCAAACTGGTACTGGAAAATCATGTGGAAATTCGTCAGTCCCCTACTTCTTGTCGCAGTATTTATCGTCTACATTATCAACTACATACAAGGAGGGACACCCACCTACATGGCATGGGACAAAGAGCAGGTGAGCGTTGGCCTTTTTTACTTTTTTCCATCTTTTTTTCCCAAAAAGTGGTCAGTCGTGCAGTGTTCTCGTAATATAACAGCAAGCAGCAGCAAACTATGCAACTAGAGTTGTGTTGAATCCTCATAATATGTCAGCCATCAGTGATATAAAGTGTGGCGACATAAAGACAGGGACATGAAGAAACCTGTGGTCAGACAATACTTAAGTAATAGTCAGACACAAAGCACAGTTATGGGAATTGTAGCTAAAAAGGGTGCAAAGAGCATTAGGTCAGTCTTAATGTTACACAACAATACAAGGTCCCTTCCAGGTTAAAGAAGGCAGTGTGAGGTAACAGTAGGAAAACAAAGAGAGTGCTGAACTTATTCATGAAAAAAAGAGGGATACTGTGCATTTGAGTAAGGTGGTATCTGCTAAATACACATATAAGCGACCTTATTGTTTTTAAGGTTACTACTGCCATTACAGGGCACGGTTACCTGATTTCTTTCCAAAATTACGGAAATAAGACATTACTTTTATGCCCAGCGTTACTCTGTGCTCATGTCCCACACCGTCTTGCAAACTTTAAAACTCTTTGGTTAATTTTAGCATGTCAACAGCCAGTGATTGAAAGTGAATAAGTGTCTGCTTACAACTTATCTATGTTAACTATGGCCAAAAAAAGACTAAATATGAATTGTGTAATGCTCTTTTGGTTAAATATGGGTTAATAAGGGAACACTAGGGCGTCAAAAAGGCGGGAAGAACTGGTGACATAACCTGCAGTTGTAGTCTACAGCCTACAAGAATTTATTAGAAGAAGAAAGAGGATTGGGTGATGTAACCAGGGGTTACATGGGTACATGGTGAATGGACTGAACAGTCTGTGTTTGTGATAACAGGTGTTGTAAAGACCCAACACAAATGGCCAATTTGTGCTAAACAGATCTATAAAGTTGCCCTGATGTGTCCTGATAACCGTACCTGTCTCCTCAGGGTAAGACTGTGGTGATGGAATATCCTGTCTTTGGTCAAGTCTTCATCGGGCTGCTGCTGGTGTCCTCGGTCAGCTGTGTTCCCCTCACAGCTCTGTATGTATTCTGCAAGAAGAGGAAACAGGGACGTCATGATAAGAGGGAGAATGTCCTGAGCACAGTGTCTGCTTAGTGACCCTGTGACCCCTGACCTCCACACACAACACAACATTTGTCTCCTACAGTGTGAAAGACACTAGCATATGATAAGTGGTAATTTGTGTTTCTTAACTTCAGTCTTCTGTTTTGCCCCACCCCCCCATCACCAAATTTCCCGTTGCTGAAAGCATTTGAGGTTCGTTCTCCTCTTGACAGAGGTCTTCTTTTGTGTGCAAACAATACGATACAGTGCTCTATTCAAAGAGGAGACCGTTGAAGGCACGAGGGACACAAAGTCCAGACAAATATCGATATTAAATATCGGAAATTTCTGCTCCTCAAAAAGAGAACCTAATCTGGTCAATGGGCTGCATTTATAAACCTTCTTTTCGTCTCTAAAAGGCCACACAAAGCACTTTTACACTAATGTGCCCATTCACGCACAAAATGCAGTTTCTGCTACTGCATACGTCTCATGCACACACCCGTCCAATGCCAAGGACAGATTGACGTGTGGAATGGAGGATCCAAGGACTCACATCCTTCTCTACCTACTGAGCCACAGCCTCTCCTCTTTAATATGGAGTCGGTCCAAATACTTTTGTCCATATAGTGTAGCTGCTTTAAGACATGCACTGAAATCTATATACTCCCTATGACCAATCTCCATAATATTCAATGTGAGAAACTCTTCATAATCTATAGCCAGTGACTTGGCAAGTGGGTTTTTTCCTTTCCATGCTCGAGCCATGTGTCACTCCCTCACCCAGATTCTCCTGCTGTTGTGTGAACGTGTGTTTCACCCAAGACAATCTCCCTTTGTGTTCATCATAATATGTGAACGTCAAAGTCTGGATAAGGTCTGGACCCAGTTCACCAGGTGTGTCTGGAAACCTGCGCGTAAGTTACTCTTTTGTGCCAGATTCCACTCAGTCCACTTAAAGATATTCCATTTCACAGCATTCCATGAAGCAGGAAAAATTCCTCACTCAGTCTCAGTTTGCAGTTTCTGCACCTTAACCGTGGAACATGTTATTAATGTAGATACAAATTTGTTAAATTGTGCAAATATCTATGGCAAATATAGCTGTTATTTTCATACTAGTTAACTCAATGGTAATAATATATAGGTACAGTATATAGATGTACATACAAAATGTAGCTTACCCTATTGGCTGCAGTGCTTGAGGAGGTTAGATATTTTTTTTCATACCACGAAAACTTTTAATTTGTGCAGTGGGATTATAATCCAACAGGAGGATTCAGGTGTGTCCCCCCCCTCTATTGCCACTAGAACCATTTTATTGCCTTACTTACTTCTGGAATTATTTTTGAAAATGAATGTTGATGTATTGATGTATGAAAACTATCACATTTTTAGTACTTTTTGAAGAAAAGATCTTTGCTTGTCGTTTGTTTTGTTTGTTTGTTTGTTTTAAAAAGGCTGACATTTACCACCATACATACCCTCTCCACAACCAAGCACATCAGGTCATTTCTATGGACCAGTATTATAACTTACAGAGCCAAATACAAATGTAACACAACACCACTGAACGTGTAAACTATGTAGATATTGTAATAATAAGTCGTGCAAAGACCTAATGATTAGACGCTCAATAAATAAAAGTGACTTTTCCTTATTTGTTCTCGATTTCTACTCGAGCCGACGAGCTGCTGTTCAGGTGTCGGTAACAATGACAACCATGTGTACTTCATGTGTCTTTTTCTCGAAAGATAAATGTTGACGTTCAGAGCGGATCATGGAAAATGGTTTTGTTATCATATGATCTAAGTATGGAACTTTGGTCTAAGATAACAAGTGTTTATATAAGGAGGGAGACGGCCATCGATAGCCTTTTGTCACATTATCTCCCCCCATTAAAGTTGGCATAATGTAGATCATAGAGTAGAGTGGCGTTACAGTACGTCATTACACACAATTAAGGGTCAACCTGTGGCAGTTCCCGGCTCCCCTCCTGCTCACTGAGGCTAATCTGAAGTGGCATTTTAAGCTTGTTGTTTTCCTCACCGTCCGTCTGATCCCTGTGTAGCAAATGTGCCAGAAAGAACATTACAGTATTTGCACAATCTAGACAAAAAGCACCAGCGTTCCAGAATCAACACTACGGTGAACTAATACTACATTTTATAATACAGCACTGTGCAAATGCTATACCGACCATACAGTATAATTCCATCATTATCATATCATGATAAATATCATATCATATAATTAACACAAAAATTATAATAAATTAAATAATAATAATTAGAGTCACCTTATCACTCGCTCACATCTTCATCTAATGTCATTATACCACTGTGCCACTGTGAAGTATATGTGAGGAAGAGGATGATGATGAGAGAGCAAATAAGTTAATCAGTTAATTGGACCATGTCATGGCAATAGGGGAAACAGGTATGCAGTTTTAAATTAATACAACCCTGGAATGAAACCATAATAACATCAGGGGGAAAACCTGTGTTTGTCCTACTATTTCATGTTGAAAATATCTGCTGTGAAAAAGGTTTATTCAAAACAGCGTCCAACTCTCAGTCGCGTTATTCACTCATTCATTCACTCATTGTCTACCACTTTCTCCTCCGTCTGGTTTTTAAAACAGTGAGGACAAAGGATGGATGGATGTTTACGGCGGTATTTACTCCAAAACTGTAGGGGGAGCTCCGTAGATTTACCAGACTTACAAAGTTCCACTTTGTTATTTTTATTTATTTTATTTTATTTTAAAGCGATGATATATTTCTACACAGACACTAATGGGGAGTATATTCAACTCTTCCTAAATTGTATACACTGGACTCATTTTATGTGAATGACTTTTAACCACCCCTATTTGACATGAATGGCATAATCCATTGGTGTAACAGGTGCTCAAATGTTAGCGCACCAAAACGAGATGTTTCAAGACAATCTACATGTTAACATGCATTTAAATGCTGTGTGTGCCGTTGGCTTCACCTTAGACATGAACGTGTGTGGGTGTTTTGACACAGGTAATTAGAGAGGATATAAGCCGAATTTAAAGGTTGTACTAATCTAGCGCAGCAGTTATACAAGTATCGAATAAAAGCTTTGATTTTTTTTTACAGTGTTACAAAGTACAAGGGAAAATGATATTTTCAAATGATACGAGCAGTAAAGCACTAAATACAGATAGAGGAAGACAATAAGGCTTGGAAGCTACAAACCTGTAATAAAGCAATGATTGGGGAAATGAACTTGCATTTACAAGAAGATCAAAACCGTTCAAAACACTGCTATCATTAAAGCGCTCAATCTGATGGATAACAATTGATAACATCCTGCACTTGATGTCGTAAATCTCAGATTTACAGAGATGTTGCTGCTGAGACTTTGGGATGAAGGAGACGCTTCAGAGCAGATTTCACCTCCATGTTCCAAGGAAAGCATGTGCAACACAACAGGTTGTTCTACACTCGTGCTGCCAGTAAACTCCTAAAACGTCTTAACCCAGGTTTTATTTTTATTGACCCTGACAAACAATTGTCAGTCCAATAGTGTGATAACATCAGAGTCACTTTGCTTTATGGCGCATGAGCTGCCACTTATTGTTATCAAGAACAATAACAGGCTGGTTTGTTTTGTGACCAAGACAAACCAGCAGTTTTGGCCATTCGTATTCATACCCGACAAACTGACAAGAAGTGACAGAGCTGATGTACAGCATGGCTTCCTCTGTGTGTAACACAATGGCAGGTAACATTTCTTGTAACAGCAGCAGACTATGGTTAAGTGTCAATGATTTTCCAAGGCACTCCCAAGGCACTGGAGGTTTTTATAACCCAAACCTCCACTCCCTACCATATGTTCATTACAGTAGCATGACAGTTTCTCACATAAAACCGCCTGAGGCCTCGATGTTCTTTCCTCCACTGACCTCTACACACCAGGATTTCCCAAAAATGTTTTTCACATTTTGATATACTGTAGATGGTGAAAGACCTGAATTCTTTACAATCTTGCACTGAGAAAAATATTGATTTTGAAGTGGCTGTCAATTCATTTATGAGGTTTGCCATAAAATGGTGATAGAGAGGTAAAGAGCTTCTTTATAATCACGTCATGGAAAAATGACCTCAGGTCATAAGAAACCTGTGCAAATAGACCAGCAGTACATAAAATATTACGTCACATCCTGTTTACAAGTAGTTTTCTGTGGATTTTCAAACTTGAAGAACTGGAGAAGCAGTCAGTTTCACACTCGGCAATCGGAGGAGTCTGTGGCAAACCTCAGGGGTTTTTAGGCAAACGACAAACACCATTCCGAACCTTTGGACATTTATCAACTATTTCGATAAATCTCTTTCCAAATGGTGTGGTTTTGCACCACGGTCTCAAACTGCCTCCGAAACTGACGTTCTCCCCAAACTGAAATGAAGTTTCACATTTTAGGTGTTTTAGGAGGTGACGGAGGTGCGTAAATCGATTGACTCCTCCTACTTTTGGTAGTTTTGCTGAGATTTCTTATCCCGTGCGAACTGGCCGTTAATATTACAGATGTGCTGTGGTAAAATGACATTACTCCACCTAATCCCATCTGAGTAGGGTGTGTCCCCTCACCTGCTACAAGTTCACTTTGCAGAACACTGACAATCTTCTTTTTTGCTTTTATATGTTAAATAAAAGTGACTCAACATGCTACAGAGTTTTCATTTTTATTACATTTCATGAAACCCTCCCAACCTTTCTGGAAAGTAGGTCTATAACATGATTTTTTTTCTGTCTACCATTTAAAAGCAAGTTGGTGCTGTTGCATTATTGCCTCACCTCTTATCTCCTTATCCTTATCTATTTCCTTCTTTGCTCTGCTCCTTTGTCTACAAGTGTAACCTGTTACTGATGATGTTTCACGCCACGCTGTCAAGGTACAAAGAAAAACTAGACACTCTGATTTTCAGTCTGGAGCTCAGTATATTGCAGCAACAGCAGCAGCACCACAGCTGCTGTGAGCGACAGTTTGTCGCCACAATCTCCACTTTCTACTGATAGAAAACATCGGGCAACAAGAAAAACACTCCTATAATGACTTAACAGCTTTTTTTATTATCTCTTTTCAGCAGACATCACATATCAACAACACACTACTGGCAGCGGTAAATGATTCTGTACAGTCATCAATCAGTACCAGCAGTAGGCAGCAGCGTGGCCTGATATGTGAAAGCAGGTGAGATTAGAGGAATAGAGGTGAAAGGTCAGAGTTCATGTTAAACCAGTCCCACACGAGAGGATTTTTAAATTGGACTTGATTTTTTTAAAACTTTGTAAGGTGGATGGCAGGTGGCAGGAGAATGATGAGAACAGACAGGTGAATGAATGATGAGGACAGGTGAATGATGAGGATAGACAGGTGAATGATGTGGACAGGTGAATGATGAGGACAGAAAAGTGAATGATGTGGACAGGTGAATGATGAGGACAGAAAAGTGAATGATCTGGACAGATGAACGATGAGGACAGGTGAATTAAGGTCCTTGAGTGAGTAAGTTGAAGCAGTTGCGACCTTTCATCCATTTTGACTGATACGTTACGTGTTTACATATTTTATTTTGTCAGCACATTCATTTGTAAAGGTTTGCCTTTAATTAAAAACAATTCATGTGAGATTTGTGTCCTCTTATCCTTTTTGCATGCACACAAGAAAGAACCCCAACCTTGTTACAAAAGTAACTAAGTAACTTTTACTCTGAGTACATTTTAAACAAGCTACTTTTTTACTTTAACTTGAGTACATTTTTAGACCAGTATTTTTACTTGTACTAAAGTAGAAATGTTTTCAAAATAGTGGTACTTTTATTTATTTCAGTAATCTTTCCACCTCCGGGTATCGGTGGATACTCAAGTTTTTGATATCGGTATCGGACACAAAAATGTGGCAACGTCCATCCCTAGTATTTATCCCAGTCTTAGTTTGACGTCAGTTATTAGAAAATCCGATTATAATTCAAACCCTGGATTAAATCCTACAAAAATAACTATAATAATTTAACCTTATCATCACACTGGGACCGTTGTTATCAACAAGGTGGAAAATGCATGAGACATAAGATGATACCGCTATAATACTACTTCCTTATTTGACAATTATTACCATGTTGTTACCATACTGTAAAGGGTTACAGAGATCATCACTCATTTTTCCACGTGAGTGATTTGAAGATTATGAGATTAGATTAAGATGGAGTGAGAGATAAAGTGACTCTTATTGTTATTATTGGTTTAATTTTCTATGCACTGCAGTCACTAATCATTCAAACTGAAACATTTTAACCAGATTTGAAAAACACTGATTGTCATTTTTCAACATTTTCTGACAAACAAGAACTCTATTAATTGACAGGTTAATCCATTGTTAGTTGCAGTCCTACTTTGCATGTCATGTGGTAAATTTGTGATTATTTTCTTACCTGCAATGTCTTTAATTGAAAAACTCTAAATGTATAAGAATATTTTCTGTTCATGGAGTAATTTGGAAAGCGCATATAATTCCTGCGGAAAATTTGAAATCTAAATTGAAGTGTGTTGTGACCGTAAGTAGCAGCTGTTTCAACTGCATTACTGCCTCCTTATGTTTGACATGCTGCTTATTATTTTTAACTGAACTGAAAATGTTGAGCTGTTTAAAGCCAAAGTCTTTAAAAGGATGTCCTGTTTAAATTAAGGTTAAATAAAAACAATAATAAACAAAATACATTATAAAAACAAGACATCAAGTTCAACAAAGACTGAAACACATTGTTTAGCCGCTGCAGTGATGCTCAGAAATCAGTTTTATTTAAATATTTAATATGAGCTCATTTCATTAATACTTTTAAGTGTCAGACTACATTTTTCAGCTTTAAAGATTTAAACTGTACGTCAGAGAAAGACCTGCAAACAAGAAAAATGGTGAATGAAACTGGATCATCATTCCCACATACAACAAATCTGTTTACACTAGTTTCTGCATGAGGCACATTGAGAGAGGAGCATAAAACCACCTTTACAGTAAATAGTACATCATTTCTATTGGAATGTCCATTGACTGACATTTAAAGGTCCAGTGTGTAGCATTTAGAAGAGTTTATTATTGGCAGAAATTCAATATACTAACCCCCCAAAAAATGATTGTATAAGTGTATAATCACTTCTAAATCATAAAGTTAGTTTTCTATTCTTACAGCAGTTTTTTTTCAGGAGCCAAAACGGCCAGAGTGTGTGTTCTGTGCGTCTGCTGACACGGCAAACGAAAAACAACAATATCCTTTATGGTCTGTGAGGGCCACCATAGTTCCCTGTTGCAGCTGAAAAGTTCTCCACCCGATGTCACCATGGCCGGTTTCACATTGGATGCATGTGCGGCTTGTAACTGCTGCGGCACGTCTCTCTTTTCATTTAGGCACATGTTAATTAATGAGACCGTTAACACTGGCTGTGTGTGTGTGTGTGTGTTTGATCTTTCTTCACATTTTCAGCATCTAGAAATGTAGCATACATGTCCTATTCCTGTTTCACAACAAGAACACTCTGGTTTACCCATTCCCCGCACCCCCCCTCAACAAAGCTTCATTGTGAAATACGTCCAGCACCAACAGATGTGCTGCTTCATGCAAAAGAGTCCTGGCATCTACTTGAGTACAGAGAAGTATTAAAGATTATTTAAGTTTGTATATTATATTAAAAAGGCAAACCGTATGTAAAACATAGCAGCAGGTGAGCAGGAGACAGGTGTGAGGGACAGAATTGTGTGAAATGCATCAGTTCAGCGCTGCTGCCGTTATGCGCCGCCGCATGCATCCAGCATGAAACTAACTCTTACACACTGGACCTTTAAATGACAAAGGCCCGGATTCTTGAGGCCTTCAGAACATGACACATTGTTGACCCGTCACTGGTCTTAACAATAAAAACAGTGTTTAATGTTGGCCTCCTTTACACCTGACATTAGAATGTGTTTTCTGTGACTGGACAGTGCTTCACCACATACATTTACACCTGGTAATAACATGCGTTATTAACTCCAGCGTCCACGTCAAGATCTTTCTAGACTTTCCAGGACCATTTGGCTCAAATTCAGGGATTAAATGTACTGACACAGCTTAACTTGTAAGAGGCACTTTTACCCATGGAGTCCACTTTTATTGATTTGCAGCACGCTGGAAAAGTGATTGTCCTTTGGGATCTTGGTCCAAGTCAGTCTTTGTAATTTTCTTTGGTGAGACAGAGATCTTGGAATTTGAATTTCTCAGGCCTCACGTTATTTGCTCCTTCTTGCATTACTCGCTCATTGTTCTGCATGGAATCTCACGTCAGCTGTGGAGAGACAGTAGACAGTAACACCGCTATTTTATAAAAATGTATAATTTTTATAAAATTCACAAATCCTCGTCACCACAGCGTCACAGCGTCACATCCTGTGATGTGTAGTTGTGCTATTGTAAAGACTCCTCTTTGCTTTTCAAAGCAGAGGAAGAAGTCGTGTCCAACAAGCAGAAAACCGACCAAAGCAAAGAGGAGACTGCTCAGTTTTGCTTTCACGTTAGCTGTGCTTGGAGCCATCAATGTAATTCCTCTCACAGAGTTGTTGTGGGTAGAGTGGAGACACATCGGAAACTTGGTTTGGCAGATCAGATAACAATCTGTCCTGAATGTGTCTTGGGTGTAATTACACATGTAATTCCAGGTGGTCAGGCGCTATCCAACTGCAATCCGATTACAGAAAACGCATTTAATGCCAGGTGTAAAAGGGGCCACAGTTAATGTATGTGGATAAACACATACTGGCAAATGGTAAACATATAAGAGACAAAAGGAGAAATCAACAGTAAATCATTTACAGCTGTGCTGTGTCATCACAGCAGCTGTTATCTGATCCCAATGCAGGAGGACAAACTTCCTCAATAAAATTCTTCATCCCACATCCCTGTGAAAACAGGAACAATGAGATCCAGTTCAGACCAACTCCAAAAGTCCAGTGTCCATTAAAACGTGTGGACAGACGGTTCTGCCCACATAATAATCGGTGCGGTGTGGACAGCAGCAGGCCTGTGCACTCCCAGTCTCTGTCTTTCCACCTTTGTCGTACACGCGGCCTTCCCCGGCTAACCCGCCGCCCTCCTCCACTGCCGCCCCCTCTCTGTTAGTACAGGCTCCAGACACGATGTTGCTGATGCTGGGGGTAAGGTGATGAAGAGCTAGTGGATGAGGCTGTGAGCTCGCCAGGGCCTAGCTGCTTTCCACACACACACATTCAGTCCAGCTTCTCCTTCTGGATCAACCGAGGAGCATCTACAAAGTCACGTCCATTAAACAGGATGAAGCCGCCCGTCAGCACGCTGGCCATGCCCCAGAACAGAACATAGGGCAGAGTCTCGGTCCACGTGTCGCCTGAGAAGAAGAAGAAGTGGAGGAATCAAACACTAATTTTTTCATTTAATATCAAATTATTATTCATTTTAAGAGAAATAAAGCCTACGGCTGTGGGTTTGTCTTACCAGCCATCAGCAGGCAGATGATGCACATGGAGAATGCCACAACCATGATGATAGGCAGCTAGAAGAGAAGATGACCACAGTAAAATTTAAGAAAAACTACAAAAGCATCAGTCTAGCTGGGCTGAAACTCGGCACAGAGCAGTGAGTCTCTCTTACCGTCATAAACTTCCAGTCTTTGGGGTC
This sequence comes from Solea solea, assembly GCF_958295425.1. NCBI lineage: Eukaryota > Metazoa > Chordata > Actinopteri > Pleuronectiformes > Soleidae > Solea > Solea solea. The sequence continues at coordinate 22,228,728 of NC_081146.1, forward strand.
ACGGAGTTGGGTGGTCCAATCCGCTTCATCCACAGCATAGTTCCCCAGGAACAAATCAATGGAATCCTGAGTTAAAAGAGACCAAACAATTCCTACAGTTTCAACTGTTTTTGCAGCTGCTCTAAATATCAGAGTAGCGGTAAAATTTGGATGAAAAAAATAACTTTGTGTGAAGATTTTCTTCGTATAAAGCCAACAAATTACAACACACAAAATCTCAAGGCACTTTACATAGTAAGTAGATCTTACAACTGGTGCAGTACCCATTCAATATGTGCCTTTTTTGTGTTTGATAGTTTTTGTTTTTTATGTATTTTTGGTGTGTTTAAATGGCAACTGTGACTATGGAAAAAATGTGATACACCCAACGAATTTCTAACAATAATTCTGGCACTTTTTATTCAAAGAATGGCAAAGTGAGCACTGGGCACACTGGTGCCCTAAGTAAGTCATCTGCTGAGGGATATTTTCCTCATTCGATGTGAGGGTCCAAGGATAGAGATGGTCAACAGACTGTAAAGCCCTTTGAGGCAACCTCAGTTTGTGATGTTGGGTTGTATAAATAAAAGTGACTTGACTTAAGCAATTAACAATAATCGTTGCAGCCAGCTGATGCAACCATTTAAATATGGTAAAACTTTCATTTTTTATTTTTTTTAATATTTTATTTCATTCCATCTTATTGCCTATTTTACTGTTTTTATATCCATATGTTATGCCTTGTTTCCACTGATGTATTTCTATTTCACTTTGCACGGAGCATCTGGAACAAAAACAATTTCCCCCGGGATTAATAAAGTATTCTAATTCATTTAGATCTCAAATCAGATCTAAATAACCATATTCATCAAAGCTCACAAACCATAAATAAATTGTACTAAAACTAAATGCAATTTTTAATTTTACCCTCACTGGTGTTGATGGACCTCAGACCGTCACAAACACCAGGAACTTTGAAGGCAGAACGTCTTGGAACATTAATCTTATTTTGTTGTTCAAGTGTTGGTAACATTTTCTTCTGCATCACTATTGACACAAGGATGCAGCAGCCCTGCTGCACATTCAGCATAACTTGCGAATGAACAGTAAGGTGAATGAACTTGTTCAAGTGTGTGTGTGTGTGTAGGTATAAATCGTCAGCACTGAACCTGGAGGAGGTTCTGTAAAATAATGTGTATTTGTACAGCACTTTTTACGGACATGAGTCAAAGTGCTTTATATGGTTATAAAACAATAGCAACAAAGTTACATAAGATTATAACAAAGTGCAAAACAGAAAACACACAGGACAATAACAATAAAGGAAAACCGTAAAGTGTGTAAGACACACATTTATTACTCAAAAGCTCGTTCAAAGATTTAGTTTCCTGTAGCTCTTCTAGAGTCGGGACGATAATATAATAATACAGTTTACTGCAGTAGTTATTGCCAAATATAAAAGGTGAGTGGGTGTGTAACATTATATGTAATGACACATCTTCCATTAAACCTCAGTGCCGCTAAGGATGACAGTGATGACATCACTTTGGTCGACACAAAAACCAAGTTAGAGGCTAAGACAGTGAGACTGGATTGGAGGGGCAAACGGCAGAGTACAGATACGCTCTGGACATCTCTTACAATGAAAAACAGGTTTATTTCATCGACTCCATGAAGAGCGAGCACGGGCAGATATGGTTAACTATCAGTACACTGTAAAAACATAAAAGATTTAAGTGTAATTAAAGATAGTTGACTAATCCTAAAAAATAAACACTAACCGTTGCATAGATGCCACCGTTGTTATTCGTTCGTTTTTATTCATATGATTTCTTTAGAACACCCTCTGAGATCATCAGACCATGACAATCACTTCCAGTGATATTGTAGACAACTCAGTCAATTTCCATGCACAGTTAAATCACGCATTTCACTTGCACCTCTGTCCCAGATTACAAGCACGAGTGAGAAATCAAGCTCATTTACTGTGTTAGGGTTAGGGTTAGTCGGTCCAAAAGATGTACGGGTTTGAATGTCACATACCGTCCAGGCATGATTGAGATTGGCTGCACAGGGAGTCGTAATTAGACTCCCAAACACATTATCTGGGTGTGTTTTAGTCCAACAAAATTTCATTTAGTCCCAGTTATTCCGTGCAAACACATTGAAAGACTGTGCCGTAATGGTAGACACTGCAGAAAACTGCCTGTCCTTTCAGTTAAGAGGAGGCAACTGTAGAGATTCTCATTCATCTATTTCATAATTATCCAAACACTTTCAATCAGGAGAAACTGGTCTACAGACAAGCCCAGCTGCTCCTGATTTAACATCTTTAGATTCACCTAACCATACCATACTGACACATACCATAACCATACTTAATATATATTGAATGTTTTTACGTGACTGTACAATATACATCACTAACGTGGTGACACAATGGTACTCAAAAAATCAACAAAGGTTTGGACCCACCTGTCTGAAACCATCAGAGAAGTTGTTTTTGTAATATCGGATCATGGAGTTCCAGCCGTCCATCACCAGGCCCCACTGAGTTCTCTTTCCTGTCCTGAAAGAGCAACATGGGGGGTCAACAACAAACACAAAATCTCTCTGTTCCTTCTTCACCTTTTCCTCTAGAATCTCAATCCGCGTAGTGAAGTCCAAAATAACTGATGACATTCATGATGCCCACAAAAAACCTTGTTCTTTCCCTGTTGCACGTTATCTGTATGGATAATATTTTTACATTTCAATGTGCAATGACACTTGGATTGTTGTTTAGCTTCTCAATTAATGAAAGCTGGATATAAACAGTACATCAGACACTAATGAAAGTCAGGGCAATGTGAGCAGATCTCATTTCCCCCACACTGTATGCAGAGACACAGACTTGAGTTGATGCGAGTTAAAAGAATGTAGTCATATACATCCCATGACCGCCTCCAAATGTGGTTTGAAAAAGTGGATCTGGGTCAGAAATGAGGGCGTATAAATATCAGGGCACTTTTGTCATTACAGAATTAGTATGCACAAGTTTAACTGAACGTTACCTATGTAAAACATTACCTTGTGAAGTCTGTCTTCAAGGCACCAGTACCAGCGTACTGCTTAGCACAAGCATCTGCATTGTCTGCCCAGGCTGCATTGGACAAACAGGAAAGGAGGAGACGAACGAGAAAATGCATTAGAGGAAATGTAGATTCAATGTAGATGGACAAAGTTATTGATTATAAAGACACTGCTGGAGGACCCACCGTTTTTGAACATCTTCTCAAAGTCCAACTGCTCCTCAATCTGCTGACCCATGTGCAGGACTCCCATTTTCTGTTGGCAAAAAGAGCAGAAGTTAGTGAAGCCCCATTTTATAATCTTCTCTTGTTGAATCACATGTAATCACAATACTGCCTGTATCAACTACACACACAAATATCCAATTTCTACATCACAAACTCATTACCTTGTGCATCTGTGCTGGTTAAATCATCAGCCACTAAGGCGGTTTTGAATCCTTTGTTAGGTACTGAGGCAAGTCTGACATTTTGACTTTATTATTACTGCCTGACTAAAAGGTTCTACCTGTAGCTGTGACTGCAGAGACTGTCGAGCCAGCATGCTCTGGATGACATTGGTACGATCCAGGCAGTCCATGCAGTTGCTTCGAAAAGTTCCCTCCTGGTTCAACAGCACCTTCCCATCTGCATCCACAAGGAAGTACCTGAATACACATACACAACATTAGCGAGAAGAGTGAGTCATCCAGCTCTTCTAGTGGCCAAGACACTAAACCCCAAAGTGCCTGTGATGGATGTGCTGGCAGTGTGAGAATAAAAAAAAAATTGCTGTACATACACAGTCAAAGCATTCATTTCAAGGGTGTGTGAATGGGTGACTTTAAGTTCAAACTTTTTGGTCATTAAGATTTGACAGACGAAAATACAGTCGGAATGTAAATCACACACTGACCCAAACTCATCTTGCATTTCAGCGACCTGGTCCGTTAACATCTGCAAGCGGTGCCACCTCATCCGACTACACTCCTTATGGAAGTCAAAAGCTATGTACCTGCACAAACAAAAGCATTTAACAGAACTTTACCTCAACCAAATCTGAAGTGGAATCAATACAAGGAGAGATAAAAGCAGAGCGATGGAATAGACCTTACTTGATCATGCCATTGCCCAAGCTAGTCACCATCTTGTCAAATGAAAGCTCCAGAGGTTTTTCTGAGCCCTTTTGGTTTATCTGTCAAAAAAGGTTTGTATTTTTATCAAAAACCAATCCATAAATAAACATTTCCTTTTACTGATTTGTGTGGAAACAATCTAGCAGACACAATAAAAAGGCACAAATAAAATGAGGTGCGATAATTAACTTTCTTCTTATCTTTTTATATACTTACCAAGTTCAAAATGACCTGTCTTCCATAGAGAATAATCTGTGAGTCAAAGTGTCTTTGGAATCCATCCAGCTATAGAAATAGACAGAGAGAAGTCACGCTGCATAAGAAAAGCTGAGGGTTCCAACACCATGGTTGACTTTCCAGGACCAACTCCCTCAAATTCAAGAACCAAATGTGCTAACACAGCTTAAGATGGGAGGGCAAATTGTGGCATTGTAACAAATTAAGGTAGATATTAAGCTTAATATCCACTTAACTTATTTCTTGCACAAAATTCAAGCACTTTCACTGACCCATGTCAAAATCACAAACTATCAAGTATTTCAAGGGCCTGTGGGAACCCTGGAAAATGAGTGAAATCATAAAGATCCTTGTTGTGTCTAAAATGTAAAACTAAAGACAACTTACATGGTTGACTGTTTTGCTGATCTGTGGTTTTGGTTTGTACTTGAGATTTGGCCTCTGGGACCAATAGAACGGGATGGAGCCTCTCGTCTATGAAGAGAAAGGGCATAATGCAAAACCGGGTATAATCATCCAGCTTTCCAGCACACGTCTCATTGGAGTATATACAAAACACCCAAGCATGACATAGCTGTACTGTTGCTCCACTGACTCTTTCTCATGGCGAAACCGAACAGCACTATTGCTTAGACTCACCTGAACAAACGATGCCTTAGCACTGTTGTGCTGCACTATCTGCTCTGTTTCCACATAATTAGCAGCATGACCTTCAGAATCAATTCCTATAGATGAAACCACATAGACAGAAGAGTTATTCAACCAAACCAAACCAATAAACTGAAATTAGTATCTACAGCTTATGGTCTGTACACCTGACCCAACAGGACCCAAGACCCAATGGGTTTGTCAATTGACATGGTCATTTCAAGGTAGTTTCGAGGGTTTATGACAGAGAAAGTGACAGATGCGGTCAGTAGAGTGGAGTGGACAGGACTGTAGTGTTACCTCTGACGTAGTAGCGGACACCGGCTCTGAAACAGCTCCTCCTGGAGATGATAGTCCACTCAAACATCTTTCCATTGATGAAGCTCGACTTCATGATGATGACTAGTCAAGATATGTGTCAAGATACCAACCGTACCAACATGGAATGTTAGAGCAATAAGTCAGAGCAACAGATGTTCACACAATAACTATGACTAAATATATAAAGTTTTTTTTTTTTCCTCATTCTTCTTTTTAAATATAAGTACACTTTTAGAATGTACAGAGTTATTTTTCTCAACCTTACAGCCTTCTATGACCATATGAGGCACATGAAGCATTTATAAAGGTCATAAAGGTGCAACTACAGCGATGGAAAGCTGATAAAATAAAGACACAGCGCTTCACTCAAATAACCAACCACTCACTCATTTACTAAAATGGCACCGTCCGCTACACCGTCAGACAACAAAGAGAAAGGATACAGCCGTGGACAACAGGATACACAAACTTGTGTAACTGTAGGATGAGAGCAGAGACAAATGATGGAATGCATTACTGTCATTTGGTTTGTTTTTTTATGTCCATGTGAATATCGCTTACTGTCAAAGGTCATGATGAATAGGATTATGTACATGTTGAAACTGAAATAAAAATTTATTTAAAAATATTTGTATATTTAAAACCAACACAAGTTAGTTGCAGCCCAGGAGGAAACATGAGAGGTTTTGAACTACGACTCTTTCAGCAGCATTCACTACTTTTATTTTTTTTACTTTGTACCATGTCTCACTTTGGCACAGATTAATGGACAAGCATATCTTTAAGAACGAAAGCTTCAATTACTTTTCATTAACAGTTTTCATTAAATCCTTTAAAAACAGCTGGATGAAGTTTGTCACTGTGGTTTGCTTAACTGGAGATCTTTTCAACATGTGATCCACCTGCTTGGTTTAATGCACATGGGTAGAGTTTTAGCACCACCAACTGTTGAACCGTAAAATTAATCTCAAGGCAATTGCCTTGTTGCAGGGACAAATGACAAAGAAGAGTCTCTAACAACTAGTTTTACAGATGATGAATATTGCAATTGTGCATTATATTTTAAGTGAACTTCAGTTCAATAATTACTGTGTAATAGATTTGAAATGTGATGGAGCATCACCACATGATTTGCCATCAAATATAAACAAACCAATGTTCTCATTCATGAAATAAGGAAAACAACAAAAAACAGTGACGTGTAAAGGTTTATGTTTATAGTACAAACTTTGAAATATGCAATTTGCTAAGTGCAGTATTTCAAAACACCATTTGAATTTGTTCACCTCGACTGCCTGGATTTCCAAAAGATAAGTACCGGTCATTAAAAAGCTGTTAAAAATCTGTCGACCTCTGGAACAAAACTTGAAGTGAAAAGCCCAAAAAAAGAGAACAATTCTTCCTACCTCTGGCTGAGCAATGAATTCCCTCAGTAGGTGGCCGTTCCAGACAAAACGCTGGTCTGCCTGCAACATGGACAGTTAACTTAGCACACATTATTAGATAGTCAAATACAAACGTGGCCATAGCTGTAACCAAAACCTGGAGATAAGAAGGGAAACGCTGCCTAAGAGAATTCTATGAAAAATATCTATCTATCTATCCATCTATCTATACATACATATCACAGTATTGCTCTGAGAATATCCATATGCATATATGAACACATTATGGGTACATAAAAACTCAAACAACTAATTAACCAATTACTTATTCAATTATTTAACTTTAACTTCGATTTTATAGTTCACATGTCTGATGCAGTGTTTAATTCCACAGAGAAAATAAGTCATATACCGAATAAAAAAGAATGGAAGTTAGTGTATATGTCTAACCCTTTCAAGTAGACTCATCTCCTGAAACTCCGGGCTTGTGTTGGCCAGGCGCTGCAGCGTGTGTGTCAGGTCGTAGTCTGTTGCAAAGTAGAAGCCGTCCGTGTGAAGCACGTTGCTGATCATCGACAGGAAGGTCTTGTTGTCTTGCATCTGCAACAAGAGACAAATCCAGCACAAGACTCTGGCTGAGGAAGGGTGGTAGAGTGGAATGATTCTGACAGCAGTTTAAACACTTTATTTAAAGTGCTTTCTCATCTGGGCTATTTAAAAAAAACATGTAAGATCCTACCTGGCTGTCTGTCAGGTGTAGAATTGTCTTCTTATAAGAGATGATGTCAAAGTCTAGAGCCTTCCACACAGCATGACCCAGCAAATCCCCCACCTTCTTCTTCTTTGTGATGACAATGAGGTACATGCCTAACACAAGCAGGTGAGAGGAATAAAGAATTCATAACACATTGCTGTATATTTCCATTATGATCATATGTTCTATGTCTGCGTGGAACATAATCTTTCTGTGTTACATGAGGGAAATAAAACATAAATGAAACGTCTTCAACTGCAACATAATATATTAACACACAGTGTAAACAAACAAACGAAACATTTCATCCAGATTAACGTTTTGTACAATATTGCCCACCCCTGCGCTGGATATTGAACTGACCTGCCACCAAACGTATGGTCCCCATGAGTCCACATATTGGCCTGGTCTCGGCTGATGCAGGGATGTCCCTCCTCACTGAAGACACAACAGTATAGTGCATTGTATTTATATGTGAGTATGTATGCAAGTTTTCATACCTGTTCACTTTTGCTTTGTGATGTAAAAATGCACACATTTGTGGGAGGAAAACCTTTGCTTACCTGTGAGAGTCATCTCAGTTGACACCCTGTCAATCGCCAAGACATCCACAGTGCCATCATCACAGGCCTCTATGTAAAACTTCTCCGGTGTTGTGCGCCTGGTGAGATGTGGAGGACAGCAGTTTCAAAAACAACACACACCAGCATATACCAAACATCACAAAGCACCATAAGCTACAACAGCCACAACCGCAGCTGCAGCACAGGGGCAGGTGGGGCAAGAGGCATTTATCCAGTCAAACTACTGAACAAACTTGTTTTAGTCTTGAGAAATGCAATTCTTTGAGGGAGCTTCTCTGTATCTTTTTGTCATGCAGCCACCTCTCTTTGCTATACTGCTGTTGCCACTGCCATGGCATGATTAAATAAAAATCACTTCCTTATTGCAGTTTTTGTGGTTCTTTTCATGTTCTCTATGCTATCAGCAAAATCCTCAAAAGTAAAATACATTAAAAAAAATCAAAAACAAAATAACCACCATAAAACACCAAAGATCATCAAGTCACACCTTAAACCACAACACACAGCAAATAACCAACAAACAGCATAAAACACAATACAAACTAAACAAAAGGATATTTTGATTAAATAAATTAAGGCAATCTAAAGTAAACAGTCCCTTTCAGTTTCACTTGCCAGGCATCGCTATTTGATCTGTCCTCATGTCAGTGCCACTCTTTACAGCGGAGAAAGCTACGTTAAGAGGCTTTATGCACTTTGTTCTCTATGTTGTGAATAAACAGAGAAATTCTGTACTTTTAACTTTTCGTTTAACGTTTTGTTTTCTTCAGTCAGACAGATATCGTTGTATTGTGATATTATTGGTATCATGGACCATGTATCACTTATCATATCATATCGTCAGGTACCGCGTAATTCCCAGCTGTACTAAACAACCATCAACAAAAAGCAAGACAAAGAAGACACCAAGAATCACGATAAGCACCATAAAACACAACACACACGAAACTAATAGGGGTGTGTCAAAAATATCTATTTGGTGAAATATCGCCGTCCTTCTTTGTACAATACGATAATCGATATGCCAGGCCAAATATCGATATTTTTGATTTAACAAATATAGGCGCTCTAAAGTAAACTTCTCTCGCCGGGCGTCACTACTTGATATGACACCAAACAGCCTCCAGCAAACACCATAGATCACCAAGAAACACCATAAACCACAACAGACACTAAACTAACACCATACGACACTAACAGTGACCTGAAGATGGGTTGGACCTGAGCACCAACGTTCTTACAACAAATAGTTCCTCCACCTTCCTGTGGAACAGGTGGAGGCAGATAAGAGAGAACACCGCGCGCAGACCGAAAAGCTCTATGAACTACCAGAGCTAATGTGACTGCACAGAGTGAAGAGTACACTTCTAAACTGTACCTTCACTCGTGCTCTGCGGACACGGAACAGTCCACATGCTAATGTCGCAGCCCAGGCGGATTTAAAACGGACCGTCGGCGGAGCAAACTTGTGCTCTGTGAGTGAGTCTGATATCAGATGTAGCTCAGTGAGAAGTAGCATGACGAGAAGCAGCGGCTGCTGTAGCACAAACACGTTTAGCTGCTCTAATGTTAGCCTGTCAGGCTCCGTCCTCACAGTCACTGTCCGTCTCTCCGCTCAGCAGAGACGTCAAAAAAAGCGCCATGGTGTCCACATAATTGGTTTACACTTACAAGTTAAAAGTCTCATAGGTGCTTGCCATCTTTCCTCCCGTCTGACCTCAGTGACGTGTCTTCTTCTTCGACGTTGTCTGACTGGAAGTTGCTTCTTCTTCTTTTCTGAGGTTTAATGGCGGTTGGCAAACAACGATTTGGTGCATTACCGCCACCATCTGGTATGGAGTGTTTCGAAATGTTGATCTAACTGAACTATTACTTAAAAGTAAAAATAATTAAATACACATTGTATATTAATATACATATATGTATGTAATAATAATACTATATATGTATATATACATATATATATATATATATATATATATATATGTATATATACACTAAATGGCGATTTACGGCCACAAACTGCCACCTTCTGGGCTGGAGGTACGCAACAGACAGCTAACGATTATTTTCATCATCGATTAAACTGGCGATTATTTTATCGTGAATTGAGTACTTGGTCTGTAAAATGTCAGAAAATCTGGAAGAATGTTGAAAAGTGTTCGCCAAACCAGGAAATGATGATGTTCTCAAATGTCTTGTTTTGTCCACAAACCAAAATGATCCAGTTTTTATGATTTCTTTGTTATATGGGGAAACGAAACCAGGAAATATTCACATTTTAATGTATGGCTGTATTTATTTATTTAGGTTACAAACAGTGCTACACTGCCCACTTTATTACCAACACTCCACTGACACTTTTCACTTGATTCGGAACACTACTGACACCTCATTTTAAAGTTATGCGTCTTGTACTCTGCATCCAAATATAGTCACAGCACCACCCACTGCAGAGATCTCAAACTCATGGCCCACCAATTGATTTCATGCGCCCGCCAATTAATATCACTTAAAAAAATCTGATTTACGTGAAATGATTTATTATTAACTGTTTTCAGCCACACTCTACAGCAGGCTTACATGAGAACTGTTACATAAAACTCTTAGACACTGTAACATCTCTTGCTATCTATCTATGTCCACTTATGTTACTCCCTCATCATCCTCTTCCTCACCGTGCTTCAGACACTGGTCAGAGCCTAACTGGACAGAGACTGAACAAGGGATATGGTGACACTTTTTATATGCTACTAAATTTTTACTTCTCTGTCTTCTTTCAGCTTCAACCTTTTGTTGTTGTAGGTGTATCATCTGCATCTTTGTTACACCAACTGTCCTCATGTCCTCTGTGGTCTTCCTCTTTTCCTCCTGCCCAGCAGCTCCAATCGTCAATATCCTTTGTCCAATATAATCACTATTCCTCCTCTGCTTCTCTTACTTTATCTTTTAAAACTGAGCTGTCCCTCAAATATGCTAATTTCTAATCTCCAAGTAACACCAAGTCGTGGAGGTTCATGTTCCACCACCACAGTTTGAGGACCATGGCTCTAGAATATTCAGAGCACCATCCTCTTGAAGTCAGCCAATGCCTGATTTGCAGCCTGCCTTGACATGCAAGGAGGGGCAGTTTGGGCCCTTCTCGCGCTGCTTGCAGCCCTTGTTTGATTTGGTTTGGAAACAGCAGTCTCTTCGGGATTTAATGAGAAATCAAAGCTATTACTGGTTGGCCCCTTTTTGAACAGCCTGGAGATCAATCTATTAATCCATCTGAACAGTTTGTTTTGTCTGCTACTGCTGTTCCCAACAGAAATATGACTTGCAGAGGAGAGTGACGTCTCATTTACAGCGTCGTCATCTGAGCTAGCTTTGCCTCGTGGTCTGTTTTCGCTGGTTTCATGTGAGATAGCTCTCAGTGCTGTGGGTGATACTTTCTCCTTGCTGGGTCTTGTATCAATTGCTGCAGCAGTGGCTCCACCATTTGTACATATCGTAATGGCTTTATCTAAGATTGCTGGGGGTTTCTCATCACTGCATCTGCCAGCGGTCTTCCTGTCGGCTGCAGCAGTGAGTCCATTGTCTGTACAAATGGTAGAGGCTTCATCTAAGATAGGTGATGGTTTCTTATAGCTGGGTGTGTAATCACTGCCAGCAGCGCCAGCAGCAGCAGCAGTGGGTATATCGTTTGTACAATCGTGAACAGCTTCATGTAAGATCGGTGTGAGCGATGGTTTTGCATTGCTGTAAGCAGACACCTCATCCAAGCGATTAGCGAACGGTCCTTTCTTGAACAGCCTTGAGGCAACTCGGTGAATCCTATTGAAAATCCATCTTTTGACTTTTGAACCTGTTGTTCCTTCATCAGTGTTGTATCCATCAGAAACAAGACTTACAGATATGAGCGAAGTCTCATCCACAATATCATCCAGGCTAGCCGCAAGGGAAAGCCAGTGTGGTCTGTTATCTTTGACAGTAGTGGTTGTGTCTCCTGCAGCCTCTGCAGCAGCAGCAGCTATGTCAGATGTAGGCGATGGTTTCTCAGTGCAAGCAGCTGTTTTTTCATGATTGGATGAGCCATTAAAGAAATCACTAGGAAAGTGTTCCAAAGTGAGAAAAGGGTGTCTCAGAGCTTCTCTGGGAGTGATTCTTTTTTGTGGATCTACTTGCAGGATCTGTACAATGAAGCTTTCAAAGGCCTGTGTGTCCTTATACTCAGCAACACCTGGGCGACTTTTCACTATGTCTTTGAGACTGGTAAGCAGCTTTGATGTCATACTGTTCAACGGCTCGTGGACAGGAGTCGTCTCACTGCTGCTAAAAGAGCTCATGGAGCTATTCCCTGTTGAACAGCTGCACTCTGATTTCAGCTTCCAGGTGTCTTTGTTTCTGTAAAAATACTTATGAGTATAAATTCCAGTATTCAACAGGTGATCATCAGGCTGACCAAGCAATTGTACAATTTCTTCCACTGTGCCCAATTCGCATTTTCCTGAAAACAGGTTTGCAGTGATGTACATGCTGACCATAACACATCCAAGAGCCCACATATCTACAGCCTCATTCAGGGGAAGGCCAAGGTAGACTTCAGGGGCCCTGTACTGTGGGATATACAAGATGTCACCAACACACAGTCCTTTGACATCACAAGCCAAACCAAAATCAATCAGCTTCACCTTAAAGGGATGTAGCTTATGATTGATTAACATGATGTTGTCTAATTTGATGTCTGTGTGTATCATTCCTATGCCCCTGAGAGTGTTCAATGCCACCAGTGTCTGCTGTGTGATGATTTGAATCTCAGACAACTTAAATGGCTTGTTAGATCTCTCAAATAAATCCAGAACAGACATGTCTAGTTTTTCAAATTCCAGAAAAATATGTCCACTGAGGCCAAAATGCTGGTGAAACCGGATCAGGTTCATTTTGTCAACGTCAAATTCCCGCAGTTGTTCAAGGTTGTGTACCTCATTTTGACCAATCTCAGATTGATATCTTGGTATAACCTTGACGGCCACCATCTCTTTGGTGTCTGATCTCAGGCACTCGTACACATCTCCAAAAACACCTATCCCTAGGAGCTTTGTCACTGAATATCCACTTGATTCCAAAAGTGGTACATAACTGTCTCTCTTGCTTATGGATGAATCCATTTTCAACTGCTGAATGTTTCTGACCAACGACAGAAAAAAACGAAACAAAAAAATCCAAATCAGGCTAAAGCAACGGTGTGATCCTGATGTCACAACAAAGCAATGACGACAAAAAAGAACTTTGAACTTCAACTTTGAACTTCCTCTAATGAGCTTTGGCAGGCTGTACACTGAGATGTGCAACAGTTCCCTCCATAGGGAATAATGTTCCTGGCCACAGTCCAATGTTCTCCGAAACAAGTCCAAATTTCTTCAACACAGTTCTTTAGTGCAGCTAAATGCTCTTACATCCAAGGTCCTTCAATGTTAACTTTGAACTTGATAATGTTGAATCACTGTCCATTCCTGGATTCTCCCTTCTGGAGTTTTGACCTTATTCTGCCTTAAACTTCATATGATGATATCATTGCCAGTTTTCCTTTGATGGTTTTCATCTAGGTGGCCAGTGGCCGTGACTTCACCACAGCACGTGTGAAAGGCAGGCACTGGGAAAGAAAGCACATGTTACATTATGGTTAAGTGATAAGCAATACATTAGTCAGAACAGCATTAGTTGTTTATTGAACTGGCTTTCATGTCTTTCCTTAAAATCTAGTTTTAGAAGAATCATCTCCTTCTTCTCCTTCACTGCAGAAGCAGTGGTGAGAATGTCCTAAACAAGTCTCATGTTATGATGTATGATATTTAAATATCAGATAACCACACAGAATTGTCGATATCTACTGGAGGAGATAGCAACCATGAATAATGATCAAAAAATTTAAAAACCTGTAGAGAATGTACAGCAAGAACTATGAAGTATGGTGAGGATTCAAACAGATCACAAGAGAGGGATATTGTACAGATGTCGTGAAAAAACAAATGTTTTGATGTGTAAATTGTTGAAATCAGCTGAAAAATGTTGGAGGAAATAGTGACAAAACTAACATTTGGCCTTTAATCAGGCCTTTGCTTTAATTAGTGTGAATGCTGAGTAAGCATCCACTCTATTGCTTTAAATTCTTTACTAATCTGCTGATTTCGCCTATTTGGAACCTCTGGCCTGTCTGCTTGTAGACCAGAGATGGTAGGGTTATGGCTAATTAGGGGCAGGTCAAAATATCAATTGGTGATATATTGTCATCAGAAACATATTGTGACATTATTGGTATCGTAAACCACATATTGTATCGTGAGGTACCTTGTGATTTACACCCCTATAGCAAATACCTATACCTAATAAGTGCAGTGTGAAGTTTTTTCTAGGCGTGACTGGTTAACAGCCTTACCATCAAAGACTTTTTATTCCTTTTTCTGCTTTCAAGTTCCTTCCACTGCTAAGGTTTATTGCAGTCAATAATATAAAGAATTAAGTGGTGTTTATTCACATCTGCATATAAATGCTAACATACACTCATGGGCCACTCGTTTTCTTCATGTTGTGATTTGACACTGTATTAATAAAATTAGGGCACAAATACCGACTGGTGTGAGCACCCTATTGAAACTGCCGTGCAAAGTATTCTTTCTTTTCAAGAGAATAATTGCATTACATGACGACTTGAACATGCTTGAAAACTCACCAAACTTCATATGTTGGTCAATTTACACGTCTTACAGGTCATGTGCACGGACATACGTCGCACCCCTTATACTACAATGGCAACAGGGAACAACAAATAATTAATTTGAGGAATGTTCACAGCTCAAGAACATTCAGAGCATGGTCCTCTTGTATGTGCCCAGTCCCTTATTTGTGACAGGCCTCATCATGCAGGGTTTGTAAGGGCCTATCCAGTGCTGCTTGCAATATTTGTTTGATTTGAATCGGAAGTAAATAATCTAACGAGTAATCAAAGCTATTAGTGGATGATCCTGTTTGGAAAATCAATCCCAAAAAGTGTTTTTTGCTTTTGTTAACTTTAGAAACATGACTTGCTGATGAGAGTTAGCTAGTTTCCCCACATGCTCTGATAGCTGTAGGTGATCGGTTCTCATTGCTGGTAGCAGAAGATTCTTTATTATCCGAGACATTTAAGCAATAAGTAAATGGTCCTTTCTTCAGTAGGCCTATGACATATCTGTGAATCCTCTTTAAAAATTGTTTGTTGAGTTTGATTTTTGAACCTGCGGTGCTTCCCTCAACTTCTTTAGATCCATGACCTACAGAGGCAAATGATGTTTCAACAGAGTTGACTCTCCCTTGTGGACTGTTATCACAGGCCTCATCTAAGTTAACTGTGGGGGATGGTTTCTCATTGCTGGGTCTGGTATCACTGCCTGCACAAGTTCTGCTAGCTGCATCAGTCAGTGCTTTGGGCAATGGTTTCTCATCTCTGGGGCTGGTGACACTGTCAGCTTCAGCAGTAGATCTGTTGTTTGTACAAATCATACTGGCTCCATCTATGATAGCTTGAGGTGAAGGGTTCACATCACTGGGTCTTTTATCACTGCCAGCAGAAGTTCTGTCCGATGCAGCAGTTGTTTGCGATGGTTCCTCATCGTTGGGTCTGTTATCATTGGTGAAAGTACTTCTGTCCACTGCAGCAGTGGGTTCACAGCAGATTGCTGTTGGGGTCAGTTTGGACAGTTGAAGCAGTGGGTCCATCATAGGTCCATTCTTATTGCTGGGTCTGTTATTGGCGTCTGTAGTTCTTTCAGCTGCAGCAGTGGGTCCATCATTTGTATCTAAGATAGCAGTAGTTTTGTCAGTTGTCACAGAGGATCCATCGTTTATATGAATGGTGGCAGGTTCATTGAGGAAAGTTGTGGGTTCTGAGGTTGATGGTTCCTCATCACTAGGTGTGTTATCACTGGCAACAGGAGCTTTGTCAGCTGCAGCAGTTAGTCCATCATTTGTAACAGCATCATCTGAGATCGCTGTGGGTCTGTTGTCAGCAGAACCTGCAGTGGTAGGTTCAGCATTTGCGCAAATTGTAACAGGTCCATCTAAGATGGCTGTGGATGCTTTGGCTGTGGATGTTTCAGTGGTTCTGTCAAATGCAGCAGTAGGTTCTTCGTTTGTACAAATGGTAACAACTTTATCTAAGATAGCCATGGACAATTGTTTCCTGTTGTTACAAGCAAAAGTTTCCTCTTGAACTGATGAGTCAACGAAGCGATTAGTGAATGGCGCTTTCTTAAACAGCCATGAGACAAATCTGTGAATCTTCCTGAAAAACCACTTTTTGGCTTTGAACTTTGAACCTGTGGTGTCTTTATCAGTGTTGTCTCCAAAGAAAGCCAAACTTTCAGATATTATTGAAGTCCTGCCCAAAGCATCCTCCAAGCTAGCCAAAAGGAAATGCCTCTCTGGTCTGTTTTCTCTGCCAGTTGCAGTTCTGCGTGTAGGTGTGCAAGCACTAGCTTTTATTTGATTGGGTGAGTCATTAATTAAATCACTCGGAAAGTGTTCCATAGTGATGAAAGGGTGCATCAGAGCTTCACTGGGACTGATTCTTTTTTGTGGATCTACTTGCAAGATTTGTACCAGGAAGCTTATAAAGGCCTGCATGTCCTCATACAGTGCAACTTGTGAGTGAGTCATTACAATGTCTTTGAGACAAGTAAATTGCCTTAAAGACATGCTATTTAATGGCTCATGAGCTGGGACCGTCTCATAGCTGCTAAAAGAGCTTAATGAGTTGTTCCCTGTTGAACAGGTGCACTCTAATTTCAGCTTCCATGTGTCTTTTTTTCTGTAAAAATAGTTTAGAGTGTAAATTCCAGTATTCAGCAGCTGATCATCAGGCTGACCAAGCCACTGTACCATTTCTTCCATTGTCCCCAGTCTGCATTTTCCCGAAAATAAGTTTGTGTTGATGTACAAGCTGACCATAACACAGCCAAGAGCCCACATGTCTACAGCCTCATTCAGATGAAGGCCCAGGTAGATCTCAGGGGCCCTGTGCTCTGGGATATACAAGATGTCACCAAGACACAGACGTCTGACATCACAAGCCAAACCAAAATCAATCAGCTTCACCTTAAAGGGATGTAGCTCATGATTGACTAACATTATGTTGTCTAACTTGATGTCTGTGTGTATCATTCCTATGCCCCTGAGAGTGTTCAGAGCTACCAGCATCTGTTGTGTCATTATTTGAATCTCAGACAGTTTAAAGGGCTTTTTAAGTCTCTCAAATAAATCCATGACAGACATGTCTAGTATTTCAAATTCCAAAATAACGTGTCCACCGAGCTTAAAATTATGTTTAAAACGGACCAAATTCACCGTGTCTGGGTCAAATTTCCGCAGTCGTTGAAGGTTGTATACCTCATTTTGACCAAATTTAGCTTG
This sequence comes from Solea solea, assembly GCF_958295425.1. NCBI lineage: Eukaryota > Metazoa > Chordata > Actinopteri > Pleuronectiformes > Soleidae > Solea > Solea solea. The sequence continues at coordinate 22,246,251 of NC_081146.1, forward strand.
ATATTTTGGTATGAACTTTGCGGCTACCACCTCATTGGTGTCCGATCTAATGCATTCGTACACGTATCCAAAAGCTCCAACCCCCAAGAGCCCCTTCACTGAATACCTGCTTGATTCCAAAAGTGGTATATAATCATCTTTCTTATTCGTCGCTAATGTGCTCATTTTCAATTGCTGACACTTACTAACAATCGAATCCCGATGCCACAACAAAATGTATGAGAAATACAAGATTTTTAAATTCTCTTTGCCGTTTTGCAGCAATTTTCATCTGTTTTGTTGCATGTCTACCTTCTTCTGGATTTGTGTTGTTTCTGGGATCTTTGTCTTGACCTTGTGTTTGAGTCAGGAATGATGATTAACCACAATTGGTAGTGGTGTTTGCCTCCAGTTGGATACCTAATATGGCATTACTGCCTCTATCTGGGTTCCTCTTCAGAAATTCTAACCATTTCTTTGTCTTAGCACTGCCTCAGGTTGCATATGGTGATGTCACCCTCAGCTTTCCTTTGATGGTGGCCATGATTTAATGCATGTTATACTGTATCAGGATGTAGTGATGCCTCTGCCCAATTTGTTTCCACTTTCCTGCCATTATAGCATAAAGACAGACACAATAGGCAAGCATCATTAATTAATTATTCAATTCAAAGCTTCCCTCACTAAAATCCATGTTGTGAAACAGAGGCCTGTTTTACATGTATTGTCCTCTTGATGGCACAGTAGAGAAAATGAAGCACCATGAAGCTTCGGCTCATGGGAGAACCAACTGGATGGGAAGTCGGCAATTTCCGACTTCCGACAACAACTGGGAATGAAAAACAACAATCAATTTAGTCAGGGTGTTGTACACTGACTAAATTGATTAAATTAGTTAAGTATAATTATCTTACTTTAAATGTATGCCACATAAAAATAAATGTTACACACTGGACCTTTAAAATGCAAAGGAAATGTAAGATGAGAAGCATTAAGTGACGCTCTGTGACACTCCAGTCCACAAGATGGCGGTAATGCGCCCAAAGCTATTTGCCCACTGCCATTTAACCACATAAAAAAGGAGGAGCCGTAAGCGCACATGTGTTCAGTCGCACTGTGAGAGTCTGTGCGTGTGTTTCCGTGAGTGCAGAGACAAACTAAAGTCGGACGAAGCAGAAGAGTCCCGAGTACAGCGACGGTTGTACCGCCTTAAATATATCAACATGGTGCCAGGTATAGTAGATGTGTGATTATGTGTTTATACGGTGTCGTCAATTACGCAGTGAGTGTGTCCCAACATAGCGACTGTGGCGGAGCGGCCTACACCGCCATGTTGTTGTGAACCGTCCTCATGCTTCCAATAATGTGCGTGGATGCTTTTCTCGCGTTTCTGTGATACAGGTGAACTAAACACATCATTGTCACCGAGCTTGAGTCGCTTACGGAGTTGATTTTTGTCCTAATAACGACGCTAGCAACCGCTCTGCGCGCGCACGCACACATACGCGACACGCTGTACACACGTGTTGAGCTCGACGTGATGTAGCGCGAGACACTGGCCACGTTTCGTTCGACTCGAACTCGGTAAAGCATTCGACAGTTTTCCCGGCGTTTATCGCCCATGTTAGCATTATCGTGATCGACAAACATAACCACACGAGCCACTCAGTCGTTTTTTTACATTGTAGCCTGTTCTCGCGTGCAGTTTCCAATGGCGCAGGAAAAACTGGAACTAAAATGGTCAAACTCGTGTCGACGTTGAAAACTAGTAACTCGACGTTCAAAACTGTGGAGCAAACGCCACTTTATGTTTATCGGCGACGTTCATTGAATTTCAGCAAAAAATATTGTGTTCCTCTAGATTAGCAATCGGGTTAGGCTAGATATTTTAATGACCATTAATGGGAATTTTTCCTGTCGTTTATGCCCATTTCTCTAACTATGATGGGTTGAGTTGAACACATTAAACCTATACTACTAGACTAAGTACCTCATGGGTTACTTGCACTACTACTACCAAGTAGTTTTACTCTGTTCTTTTGGAGTAAGTTCATTATATTGAACAAGATTCTGGCTTTTTGTCCAACTTTCATGCCTTACTGCAGGACTATGATTTATCCTACATCAAAGATAGACAAAGATCAGCATCTTGTTCAGTATACCCAGCTTTTTGTCTATGGATTACTCTGAAAGTACAAGATGCAATGTCTTGATCGTAGCTAGTGGTCCATGAGGTACTTGGTGCAGCAGTCTAGGTTCTGTGGACTACGAAGTGTTTTGTCCCACATTAAAGTTAGACAAAGGGACATGATCTCTGTATCCTCACTTTACATAGCCAAGTCAGATAAATATTATGTGCTTGTGTTCAGATTTGATGTCTGTTCTCATTAGTATTTGCTCTCTTATATCAAGTTTTACACTTTAATTAGGTGTAACTTATTTAATCATCTAAAACCACATCTTTAGCTTCTTAAGTGTAAAATATTTTTTTAGTTTATTCATAACCACCGAGTTGGACATGTTTCCACAGAACAAACCAAACACTCAGTATTGTTTTTATTACCCGAAGGCCACTTTAGCTCCTCCTGCATGTTAAGAATGTGTTGATGTGAGGTGGTTGCACTCTGTAGCTTCACCACTTGATGTCACTAGACCCCCACACATGAAAACCTATACATTTCCTGAGTGCTTTTAACCCCAACTCTTCATCAACTCTTATGGATTATTGACTGACAACATTAGCGTTTCGGTGGAGAAGGAAGTTCTCAGTTGGTTTTCAAAAAAATAGGTTCCTCTCACCGTTGTCTATTAGTGTATTAACATCATAGTTTATAGATATACTTCATGAAGACAGTAGTCATGCACCGCATCTTCAGGTTGTATTGATGTTCCATAGCCGTCGGCTTCATCTGTAAAATGCCTCTTTTTCAGGGTTCAGCCCTCGTGGGGACAGAGGAGGACGAGGAGGCTTTGGTGGACGAGGGGGAGGAAGAGGGGGATTTGGTGACCGAGGAGGAAGAGGGGGATATGGTGACCGAGGAGGAAGAGGGGGATTTGGTGACCGAGGAGGAAGAGGGGGATTTGGTGACCGAGGAGGAAGAGGTGAGACTTGAACGCTGGATGATCAGAATCTTGTGTTAAGATTGTGTCATGAACATAACTGTACTTTTTTGGTGTGAAAACGTATTCTGTAAGATGTAAGATGTTCATTATTGAACAAGATGTTTGAACTCTGCTGTGTTATGAGTTTAAACTCATAACTCCTTTAATGATGTGAATGCAGTTTATTTCACCATGGCACATGCATTGTTTTGGGCAGCTCTAAGTAAATGTCTTTTTCAGGTGGGTTCAGGTCTCCAGATCGTGGAGGATTCCGGGGCAGAGGGGGTGGAAGAGGCACCCCAAGAGGAAGAGGAGGTGGCAGAGGAGGCTTTGGTGCAGGAAGGAAGGTCATGGTTGAGCCACACAGACATGAAGGTATTTGCTTTTTTTTCTGGCATTTGTGATTATTGTTTGGGAGGCAGAGTAGCTTCTAACTTGAGATGGGGACCATTTTCCCTGGCCTTACCTTTCTCTCTGGACTGTTCCATCATTAAACCAAGTGGTCAGCTTATGTAGGTCTGAAGATACTGTAGGACCACGATATAACTTCACCCTGTCTGACTTGATTCACCATCAAGCAACTTGGTGTCTTTAACAGACCTTGACGGTACGTGTGTGTGCGCTTGTGTTCTCAGGAGTCTTCATCTGCAGAGGGAAGGAAGATGCCCTGGTGACCAAGAACATGGTGGTTGGAGAGTCTGTGTATGGGGAGAAGAGGATCAATGTGGAGGTGAATGATGGTGGACAAACCAATTTCTGTGTGACTCGGATAAAAACCGGAAATAAAATACATGTAAACATGTCCGTCCGCTGAAATTGCTGTGCACCAAATTGCCCAAAGACTGACAGTCAAATTACTATCGCATGTGTATGTTTTGTTAGTTTTGAGCTGGCATAGGTGCTCATAGCTCCACAGTTCCCACCCCGCCTTTGACCCGGAAATAGTGGAAGAAGCCGGTTCACGGTGGCAAAGTCCAGACTGGTGTATTTTTTTGGGCTGAATTTGTGCCAGGGGTTTAAAACTAAAATGGCCTGGGGGACACTTACTGTCTACTCTGGGGCGGGTGAAGTGGGAAACTTAAGTAGGGGCAGGGTGAGATGACCTATATTGTATATTGATGTTTTTAAAGAGTGTATGATGCAAAGTGATGGGCCATAGATTTGAAAACCTCAAATTTATTCCCAGTTAGCTAAAATAATTAAATAGTTTAAAGTTAATTGGACTAAAAGGAGGTGTATTGCCATCTAGTGTGGAGGCAGACACAATGTACTCGATAAATTTGCCTCACTGCTACTTAGTATACTAGAAGTGCTTTTCGTGAATTATAATAACCTCCTATACATCACTAGAGTCTTGGTCCTATTTAAAATCAGCTGCTGGTTGTCTCTTTTGTGGCCTGACTCCTAAATTCTGACATTTTCTTGAAAGGAAGGAGAGACGAAGATTGAGTACAGAGCCTGGAATCCCTTTCGCTCTAAGCTTGCAGCTGCCATCTTGGGAGGAGTAGACCAGATTCATATCAAGCCAGGAACAAAGGTCATGTACCTGGGAGCTGCCAGCGGCACCACGGTATCCCACGTCTCTGACATTGTTGGACCGGTGAGTGAGGAGTACACCCGTGGTAGATTTTCAGTATTAAAATTTGATGCATAATAGAGAACACATTCATAGGTTGTGGCCTCAATGTCACCATCAGGATGTTGTATTTGCAGTTTAAAATTTATTTAACCAACATCATTGTCCTTTTTTGTGGTCCTTACATGTGTTGTAATTAGGGATTTATACCAGCAGAGGGTGCACATCAACCAGTAGGATTCTAAGTAGAGGGATGTAATGCAAGTTGAACATTTCTGTGAGGGTAACCTGTTGTCTTTTACAGGAGGGACTAGTTTATGCTGTGGAGTTTTCCCATCGCTCGGGTCGTGACCTTCTCAACGTGGCAAAGAAACGCACCAACATCATTCCGATCATTGAAGATGCTCGGCACCCTCACAAATACCGCATGCTGGTTGGTAGGTATCTCTAAGCTGCTGAGGTTCGACTTGTTCAGTCTGGTCACACAGAGTCAAATGATAAATGATTTTCTTAAATCTGATCTTTTTAGGCAGATTGCCTGCACTGTTAATTACATGTTTGTGTTAAGCTATAACCATGCAATCGGCACTGGCTGCTACAGTAGGTTTACTCATGTTTGTAATGCTGCTTTTCAAACACTGACGCAGTAAAAATTGGGAGACCTCAGCTTTTTAAGACAAGGTGGTGGAATCCTCTGTTAAACATCAAAAATAGCAGTTAGGCTTGTATAGTGAAAACAGGGTTAGATGGAGGAGGTTGATTCGCTGTGGCGACCCCTGAAGGGAGCAGCCAAAAGGAAAAGTGTGCGATGTCATAAATGCATAAACAGGTTGTTAGGTTTTAAATTAATGAACAGGTTTTTTCTGTGTCTAAACTACGTAGTGTTACTGTGTGATGAAGGCGGCAAACACTGACCCAAGATGCTGAATGCAAACATCAGAGTGCAGTCTTTGTGCACACTCATGCGCTGTCTCTCATTTTAGGCATGGTGGATGTGATTTTTGCCGACGTTGCCCAGCCTGACCAGACGAGGATTGTCGCTTTGAATGCTCACAACTTCTTGAAGAATGGTGGCCACTTTGTTATCTCCATCAAGGTACATTTATGTTGTCCTGGACAGAACTGAACACAAAGTGCAAGACCTACTTATTAGCTTGAGATTGTTCATTCTAAGAATGTCGCAGGCATCGCTTGGCGAGGTTTTATTAATTTTCATTTATGTTCTATTCCATATAATCACATGCTCAGTCACATTTATAGTTTGGTGATTGTGAATTCCAATTACAGGAATGAGCAACTGAATAAAGGTCATTATCCCTGAATGTATGGCATTATTCCCTCTGAGCTGCTTCTGCCGAGTTCTGTCTTTTGTTTCAGCTGTGTTGTTTTATTTTTTAAAACTGTAGGCTAACTGTATAGACTCGACGGCGGCTCCAGAGGCAGTGTTTGCCGCAGAGGTGAAGAAGATGGGTGCTGAGAACATGAAGCCACAGGAGCAGCTCACGCTGGAGCCCTATGAGAGGGACCATGCGGTGGTGGTGGGCATCTACAGGTATATACCAACTTAAATCCTGCTCTATCCAAAACACAAAATGTCTCATACAATGACAGGTATTGATTAAATGCATGCATTGAATCAATAATTTTATCTATGTATAGCTTGGTCTGAAGTATTTTACCCTCTTCATGCAAACATTGCTGGCGATTACTGTAGTATGTATTGCCTTAGACTGTCCTTGGTTTCTTCGATTGAAGCAGAGCAGCTCTTACTGGGTTAAAGGACTCCCTCTGGTGGACAATTATGTTATATTCTCACCATGTATATGACACATGTGACCTTAAATTGTTCACTTTGATTGGTTAAATGGCAGGATCGTCATTAAAGGATGGACAGCCTGTAATGTCTGGCATTGTCTCACTCAGTCCTATGTTTTAATAAGTGATAATGCAGCACAGTTAATTTATTCTCGCCTCTTGTAGAGTTTTAATAAGTTTATAGTCGGTCAACTTAATTGGTTTGGTGAAAAATCACTTGCTCAAGATCTGAATACAGTTACCCAAATTATTTTTGCTTTATTTTAACTTGAGTGTTTTTTTTGGATAGTTTTAGTGACTGGTGATATAAATAATCTGGCTAATGTAATCATGCATATTTGGAATCTCTTTAAGTTTAAATTTATGATCATATCACAATATGCATTATCTCATGGTCAGATGGTAGATACGAGTTGACAAATTCATGTCAAACTGATATAATCACACTCAGGCTGCAGCGATTAATCAATTACTAAATCGTCATCTATTTTGATAATCGATTTGAGTTCAACAAGCTGCTGATTTTTCAACTTATTAAATGTGAATATTTATACATATAACATTGATTTTTGGTTTGGACAAAACTAAACGTTTGTGAACTGGTTTGGTAAATGCCAATTGACATTTTATGGGCCATACAAGTACTTGATTGATCTAGAAAATAATCAACAGATTAATCTACTATAAAAATAAACATTAGTTGCAGCTATAAATCACACAAGGAGCTACCATCGCCTCTTTTGTTTAACTAGCACTGATCATGTAAAGTGTCACTATAATGCAACCAAAGTAGTGAAAATATCAGCTGGTATGTAGTAGCTACTACGTTTATACTGCACTAATATTGTTTAACTTGGGTCAATGTTGCACTTTAATTTGTGTTAAAATGCTCTCACCTTTCTCTCCTTAGACCTCCAGCAAAACAGAAGAAATGAAGTGTGGCCGAAAACATGGGGAAAACAGTTTTCCCGTTTGAAACCACCTCCCTTTTTTTGATTACTGTCTGTTTCCCTCCTCTCCACATCTACACCCGCCTGTTGGTAGATTTCTGCAGTGTGGAAGCATAACTAGCACTTGGGGTAAAATTTGGCTGTGTTCCCTTTTTTTTTTTTTTTGGACTGTTAACTGACCAACCACCCTTACTCCTGGACAAGTGACTGTAGAGGTGTTTGGATGAAGCAAGTGTTTGTTAGAAAAAAAGTAAATTATGCAGCCAAGTTTTAGAGAACTAGTAGCTTTCTACCCTGGGAAACTGATATTATAAACATTGATTTATAAAGCTTTATTGTATGTAGTTACACATTTGCTGAGGGTACCACATGCTTCAAGTGTATGGTCAGTGTATTATTTTGTTATCTTTTCACGTCTGTTCTGATGCTTTTCTTCTCTTCCTTATCCTTTCTCAGAGTGCCTCCCTCCCTAGATTGTTGGGTATATCCCAAGTAATTCACACATACCCCAGATGACTGGTATTTTTTAATTGTTTGAACTTCTGTATGGTACAATACTTAAGGTGGTGCACATGTAGAGCTTCAGATTACCACAAATTTACACCGTGTTAGGCAAACAACCATGAATGTGGATCTGTTTTTAGTGGTGAGGCAGTAAACTGACCTGTGTCTGTGTACAAATATAGAAAGTGACTTTTTCACTCACACTTGTAATTTGATACCAGTATAACTTTTGTGTTGACAGACTATGAAACAGAAAAGTTGTAGATATTTTACAACGTATGCTTGAAAGTTTTTGTTTTTTTGTGGACAAAACCGACAACTTTGTTTAAATAAAATGTTTTTTTCGATTATAACCATTGGTTTGAAATAACTGAATTCATGGTCTCCAGACATTACATCTACCAGAGTTTACAGCAGCATTTGGTGGAGATACAGATCTGGGTTCAGAATCAATTTTGGATTGCCAATTTTGACCTTGTAATTGTGACATTTTCAGGAATACTTTGACTAAAATGGCTCTGGATTACTGTGGAGAAAAGTAATGGTACCTCATACTCTTGCTTGGTTATTTTATACATAATGCCCATTGGACCATTATGTTATCCTACACATGGTTGTGTGTGTGTGAAAACCTCAGACAGTAGTTTTAGAAATACTCGCCTACTTGGCACCAACAATCATGCCCTGCAATGTCACTCAACTTTGGCGTTGAACCTCAGCACGACTTTGTCTTGGTGCGATGTGATGGGTTGATTAAAATATTTGCGATTATTTATATAATATTTGGAGCATCTGAATGGTGTACCCAAAAAGTGTGTAGTTGGGTCAAAAATGCCGATGAAGATCCAGATCTGAAGCTTGAGTTGTTGGTAATTAGATTAAAAGCCTCCCTAACTGTTTAAATGTCAGATTTTAAAAGTTGAAATGAGTTAACTTAACACCTTTTACAAAATCTTTTTTTTAGCAACTGTCTCGAGCGTCGCAATTATTTACTATTATTGCCCAGCCGTAGTATCGATTTATTTATTAAACAATAGATTTTGCAAATGGCTGTTTCACAGATTTCAAAAGTGTTGAGAAATGCCAATAAATGTCAGTAACATTACTGGATTACTTTGACCTCCAATATGAAAAACTTTGCTCTGGTTTAAAGTTATTATGCGGATGAAAATGTTTTTATCCCCGCGCGACAAAATGCAGCGTAATCTGCGATGCCCTTTTACCAAAAAACATCCCAATTTGCATCCGTTTGGGTGTGTAACAATCGCGCTGTCGCGTTTCATTTTTTAGGGGTAACTTTTGGAAGTTACTCGTAAGAACTGCCCGCGATGGATTTGTTTTGGCAGCCATTTTGTGGGAAAATTCACTGGAACGCGCCGGGCCATACTCGCCTGGTGTCGGGAGTGCGCTCTCAATGCAGCCCCTCTCTCCTTTGACCGATATTAACATCACGGAGGGGCTGACCGGCACAGAGCTAGCTGTAGCTGTGTGAATGTGTGCGCGAAAATACGTGTAGTTTTTCTGTAGCGTTGGCTTGCACTGTCCGTTGGCCACTCGGCCGGCCGTTACCCGCCAAGCAGCCTGCAGTGTGCGGACTGTCTTCCTCCAAAATTCCAATGGCAGAGTTTTATTAGGCAGCTAGCATGCTAGCTACGAGCTAGCAGGCTAGTGTTAGCTTCTTTCCTCTAAATTAATTTAAAAAGAGCGGACGGGCTTGCAGAGCCGGCGGGTCCACGCCGTAAGTGAAGGTGGTCTCTGGCACAGCTGTGAATAAACCTCGAGCCACTGAAGTGAGTGTGCTGACCAGATTTAAAAAAAGAAAAGAAGACTGAACCTGAAGTGCCCGTGGTTGAGGCGGCGAGCTGCCCACCTCCCCTCAGGCACGGCTAGCTGTGCTGCGCCGGCGATTACTTACTATAGACAAGGCGCTCTCTGAGCTCAGGGAGACTAACGTGATTTTTCTGGAAACTTATCTCACTTGGGGATTTTTTTGTTTTTGTTTTAACCGGCAAACAATTCTCCACCATCCTATTTGGATTTCTGCTGTGAAAGAAGAACGATTGAGCCGGGGGAGGGGGCTCGGTTCGTGCGGACAGAGGGAAATAGGGGTTCCGAACATGGCTGCTACGCGGAACTTGGTTCGACACACCGCCTGAGGTAAGGTTTAAACGGCCGGCATTTCTTTTTTTTTTCTTCCCTCCCCAAATCATCAAATGTGATTTTGCAGCTCGTTGCTTCTTTTCCGTGTCATGTGTGAAATAGAGGTTTGGCAGTCAATATGAAGCAACAGCATTGTGTTGCCCCATCCATCCCTGCGTTATTCGCCCCTGTCAGCCGGCCTCGTGTCCCCATTCCTTTGCCACTGCCGCTCAGATGGCTCATAGGTTTGAGTCATGCTTCTACTGTGGAGCTGCTGGGCCGTACCGGACATTAAATGCTTGGCTGGAGTATCTACAGTGTTACCCCCTCATTCAGTTGCTTTTACTATGTCCTCCGGCCCCCCGTCCTTCTGGTTCAGATGGTGACTGAGGCGTTTTCAGCCATCTGGTGGGTTGACTGTGGGTTGGATTGGTCATTAATAGGCTAATGATTGATGCCACCAGTGTGCGTGTATCTGGGCAAGTTTCATTCGCAGCGGCGTCGCTACCTGTCTTGAGTTAAAGCACGACACCGAGAAGACTGGGGGGTGGGGGGGAGAAGATGCCGGCTGCATAAAACGGAGGGGAGATATGACATGAATGGATGTGTTGCTGCATGATCGAGGCGTGTTGCTGATCCTTGGTGTATACGCTTATATCCTGCTGTCGATGGCGATGACTGTAGGTGTTACAGAATACAGCCAGCCACAACCCCCCCCCCCCCCCTCCGACTGTCCTCTGTAGAGCTGCAACATTTCATCTGCTATGGCAGGTAACGGTAGCCACTAGCTTAGCTACCGCATCAGCCCCAGCCCCTACCCTGCCCTCTGGTAGAGGGACAGGAGTTCAGTTGCCGGGAGATGAATGCTCCTGGGCAGGGAACAGGACTGTGGAGAGACCATAGCCGATGCACAGCCGGTTAATAACGTCCCCTCTCTCTTTGTACGTGGCTTTTTTGATGCATTCTCACTGTCATTCCTCAACAGTAGATATTGTGGTCAGATATTGTGACCGATTTAAATAATAGGCTTTGCCACAGATGCTGTTCCCCCACCTCCACACCCACCCTGCTGAAGTTAGGCTGCTGGTTTTCCTCAAAATGGACCTCTCCCTCCCCCCGAGTCAATTCTGCTTTACTCAGTGATTTTTCATTCAAGATTTGTCTTCTCAAATCACACTTATCACGGTGGTGTGATTTAGATTGTTCGTTAGGTTTGATCGGCACTGTTTAGTAACCGGTCTGTGAAAAAGGCCACATATAGGCCAAAGCGTCAAATTTTGGATGAGAGAAAGGACACATCTCCTGAGAGAAAAGCTTTTTTAGAAATCTCTTTCAGAACAATGAAGATGTGCTCCCTCGAAATGTCAGGTTCCTGTGGAAGTGGGCCTGTATTTAAGGTGTTTGCGGTTCCATTGTGCTACAGGTCTCGAGTAATGTTTTTTTTGTGTCATGTTACAGTAGATACAGCAAATACATTTACTTTGTGCTGACTGCCTGTGAGGGCTGTGAGCTCTCATCTTGAAACATGTTCTAACTGCATCTGCTGCTTAGCTACAGTCAGCATATGAAACACCTGATTGTAGCCTGTGGATTAGCCTCTTTCACCGCACTGTCATCGTGTCACCACCACAAGCATGTACAAAAAACCCACTTGCATTGCACCATCTGTAGCTATCATATATTTTAGAAGCATTGCATGTCCAATATTTGTCGCTGGACTTCATGTGTTGCAAATTATACGTGACTGTCCCTCAGTTCCATCTCTGCTTTCAGTGTTTGCTATGAATAGGAACAGCAGAACCAATAGTTTGGTGGAAACCAGGACAGGAAACAAATCTTAAAATCTGAGAAGGTACCATCCCTGAGACCAAGAGAATGAAACTGCTGGATCATGCTGGCTTGATGCCTCAAACAGTGAACCACAGTGCACTGCTGTTTATGTATGTGTATATATATATATATATATATATATACATATATGTATATGTATATGTATATGTATATATATATATATATATATATATATATATATATATATATACATATACATATACATATATGTATATATATATTCACATATATATGTGTGTGTGTGTATACAGAGTATATATCATATTATATGTTAATAAACTATATGTAAGCTTGAGGTTAAGTGGTCCTCTAACGATAATGTATGACACAGTTTGATGATGTCACAGGTGTGAGGTGTTCTGGGAAGTTGAGTTAAGGCTGTTGTTGCTGAAGATGGTATTGAATGAAGGACTTGTTGCTGGGGCTTCAGGAGTGCAAGTTTTGAGTTGAGCTTCAGTGAGGTTGCTCTTCAAACTGTCAGTACCAGCCAAAATCTGTTATAACTATAAATAAAATCACACTTTTTGCCCCGTAGCCTCTGGTAATCGTTGGTCAGCGTACAGGCCACTACATTGGCTACCAACCCCCTGTTGGTCAAGTATCTTTTTATTTTCTCATCATCATCTTTATTTTCTCACATGGTCTCATTCATCTCTGCTCTCTGTCCCCACATTCATGCATTCATCCTGGCGTTAGTGCAGTTATTCAAGTTGAAACCTCCCACTGAAGCTGTGTAAAGTTAAGCATTTTCACTGGTGCTTTTTTTAATGCTACTAATACTGCCACTACTACTGAGAGCAACAACAATGTAAAATACACAATGTAATTATTATACGAGTATGGATATACATTATATATATATCTTTTATATATTTTTTTTAATGTATCAAATCACTACATGTAGTGGACACACCATTTTGATGATATGGCAAATGCTTTAAAAAATTAAAAATAAATTAAATAGATGTTACCTTCAATTTGAACTGACTTGTATTCCACTGTATTTCATTTAGGGCTACAACGATTAATTGATTATTAATTGACTGCTGAATGAATCAACTATATTGATAATCAATTCGATCCGTTTGTGTGTTCTTAATAATTAATACTGAGTTCTCTGATGTCTCAGCCTCTTTGCTCCATATAATGAAAAAATCATTCAATAATTTTGGTTTGTGGGGAAAATGAGACATTTTACTGCATCATTTCAAGGTTTGGGAAACACAGATCAACATTTTTAGGCATTTTCTGACATTTTGTGGACCAAACAAGAACATGATTATTTGAGAGAGTAATTGACAAATTGTTAGTTAGTTTTAGCCCTAATTGACAGAAATTATCTCACGATTCTTCAACAAGTCTTCAATAACACATTCCATTTGTTTTTAAATTGACATTATACCAAAGGTTTGTCAAACTGCAACACAGTTTGTGTCACAGAATATAGAAGGACTGAATTCATGTTTGATTGAGCTTTCTGTAGAGCGTGCATCACAACAACGTGACAATGATTCTGGCACTGATGAATAATCTGTTGATTATCTTCTCAATTATTCAAGTGGTTTAGTGTATGAAATGTTTTGGAAATTTGCTGTTTAAAATGACAGATGTCAGCATCACATTGACTCAGCTATAAATAATTGATCCGAATGCTGTTACATTGAGAATGGAACATTTTGTTATTTTTTTTGTATTACATTTACTAACATGTAATATTACTCTTTTATGTTTTCATTATGTGATGATTGGTTGATTATGTGATTATTGGTTTCTCCAGGCGGCTGTTCAATACAAAAACAAGATTGGATATGACAAAATCGACAATGTCCCACTGAGTGCTCCTGCTGTCCAACAAAATCACCACACTACATCCTAAAATTAAAAAAATAACCAACATTTTTTTAAATTTGATGTATAATTAGATTCTATGACTTTTAAAATACAACTCTTTAGACTAAATAAATGGTCTTAAGAGTCACTGTAACTCATCTTGTTAAATAGAGTTGTTAATGGCGTTTTTTGTACTATATTTATGCTCTGTTGAATTGTCACAAGCAGAGAATTACAGGATAATTCTTAGTAACAAGCAGAGCCAACATTCAACTAAGACTGCTAAGTGGTTACCAAAGTTACCAAAGATGCTATTTCTATTGCACTTTGACTATATTTGCTACTGAAGAAAAATGACACTGTGATAAATATTGTATTGAATGTAGGGCTGGACAATAAGTGACTGACAAAATGTGAAAAGACACTGTGTAACCCAACTATACGACACAGTGTGGTTTTGTAGTTCAGCAGGAGCCAACAGAGTGGTGACTAAACGGTCAGCTGATGCATTTAATTACCTTTTCTATGAAGGTAATTAGCTTTATGCAGCTTGAGTTTGGCTGCCATTACATATGGCACTGTTTCTGCCTTCCCAGTCAACAAAGAGAACAGTTTCACGCTGGATTCGAATCTGCCGTCGGACTCATCCAAAGACGAAGCGTGTTGCACATGGATTCTGGGTGTAGTTACTTTTTAGGAGTAAATTCTAATTCTGTTGAGTTGTAAGCTAAAAATAAATTGTTGCAGGGTCATCTAATTTTAAACCTAGTTAATGTAAATGTGGCAACTTGAAGTGTTCTAGTCATCAAAGCCACGCAGGTTGTGAGACAATGTAAGTCTGTCACAGTAGATAATACCATCGTAGACATCTACATTCACTTTATCAGGCTTTAGTGAGAAGTGTTGAAAATATTAATCAACAAGCATTTTTGCCTCAATGTGATGCTCTGCATTGATTAATCAGGTTTTACTCTCGTAACTGTCATGGCCAATAAAACATCAATGAAAATATTCATATTATCTTTTCTTTTGCTGCTCTCTAAAGACCATCAGCTGTTATTGTTTGTATTTCGTGTCTCTGGACATGTGTTTACGTTTCATTGAATCCAGAAAAGCAAAATGTTCGGAGCAGATATTGAAAAGTGCTCCCATTTTTTCACATCTAAATCTCCCCATTATATTTTAGTGGGAATACTGGTTGACTCATACGTACGGTTGCTTTAATGTGTGATGGTGTGCAGGCCTGACGCTTGGTGGCCGTTGATATGTCCGCACATTTGTGTCTGTCATGGCCGTCTACGTAGCCAGAGTCTGCCACTGTTTGGTGCATTTTGTCTGATCGAAAACATTGGCAGGGCTCTGTTTGAGTTAATTCCGTGTAGGGTTGCAACTAATGATTATTTTCATCGATTATTCAAGTACTTTTTTTGATTTGAAAATTGTTTACCCAACCTGGAAATGATGATGTTCTCGAGTGTCTTGTTATTGAGTTTTTATTATTTCTTTGTTATATGGAGCAAAGAAACCCGAACATTATATAGTTTTAATTGTTGAAAAAAAAAACACTCAAACTGATTAATCGATAATAAAAATAGCTGACCAATAAGTTAGTAAGTGGTTACTACATCACCGTGATAGTTTTTGCCGTGCAATGTGAACAAAATCTAATTTCTTCAAGGGTTAAAGAAAGACTTTTAGAGTTCTGCTCGCTGCTCTTTTAGAAGCAGAGAGGAAAGTCTCTTTTTTTATTGGCGGTGGAGTGACATTGTTTAAACTTTAGACAGGAAACTCCAAACAGCAACAGTTCTGTTTGGACTCTAAAACCGTGCTGCTCATGCTGCAACACCTTATTTGATATAAAAATGGTTTCTGCCAAGGTAAAGAGATCAATGTCTGCAACAGGTGAAGGTCAGGTTTCCCCCTCACTGATGTGGATGAATTGATGTTGAATTGTTGGTAAATTTCAAGTGTCAACATTATATGATGGCTGTTGATTGAGTGCTCCTGCTCTTGCGTGAAAAGAGGGAGCTAAAGCAATACCTGCGTCTTCGTGAAAGGAATAATCTGAAAACAGTTTTAATGGCAACATTCACTGCTGACATGCCACTTGTCAACTGTGCTACAGTGCAGCAGAAAGGAGTTACGTGTGCATTGAATTTCCTCATCATTTAGCAGGTACCTTAATAAAGCTTGAAATATTTGAAATTACAGTGTCACATATTTACAATATTTATATAAAAGTAAAGACAAAAGAGAACCACATACCTGGCACTTAAGTGCACTCATGTATTCTTTCTATTTTAATTGCCTGGTTGTGTTGTTTGTGTTGAACACCTTGGAACTTTGTTTTGAAGAGTGCTGTACAAGTAAAGTTGATTACTACTAACGTTACCGACCCTCGCGCTGTACTTGGACCGAGGTTCTGCCAGGTGAGCTGGTGCTCCTCAATTAGTATTTGTTTAGCTGCGGCTGGTGTCGACAGTTGTAACTCCCATCCCAGCAGAAAAGTATCCTGTCAACGTTTGGTGAGCTTAGCGATGAGCATGTGACACTCAAGTCCCGCAATCCTTCATCATTGCATCGATGGTTGGTTAGTCGTCAGTGTTGTAAGCTTACCTCTTCATTTAAACCTTTCACGGGCCCAGTGACAGGATGCTTATGTTGAATTTACTTGAAACTTGTTTGTCAACAAGTTATTCTTCAGTCAACCAGCTCTGGACAGTCCCCCCTGTGCTGAGTGTGTGGTCAGTAGATCAGTCTTTGTGGGAGGAATAATATACAAACACGCTCAATGAAAGGATACACAATCACATCAGCCATCTCTATGACAACATTCACAGTAACAAGGAGAAAGTAAGAGACAATTATGCACATGAAGAATTGACATTGTGGCATATGCAGGGCCAGGCGGCTATTCTGCGATAACACAAGGAGGTCATCCAGCTGCAGCACAAGACAACAATGTAGAAATCAATCCTGAGAACTTTGTCCTGTGCCATGTGTCAAAATGCCTTTTTTTTGCCTGTTTAAAAGTTACGGTTTGGTATTTGACAGAGTCAAAGTGATTGGGTATGTTAGTGTAACGGTTTTGTGACGTTTGGTTTACTTTCTTACTGAAACACATGGCTGCCAGCAGGGACATAAGGTAAAATGGATTTCAGCCACATGACTAAAGCATCACCTTATAAAATCTACACCTGCTGAAGCCTCCCATGTCGTAAGAATTTGTTTACAACTTGTAAGAAAGCCCGGTTTGTAATTGGAAACTGAAGTTTGTAAGCTGCTCACTATCCCACACCAAGGTCATAGAGTTTTTAGCCCCATTCCATGTGTGTGAAGACCCATTTCGCATTGCTGAATGGGCATACAAGACCACAGTCCAGTCCAATCTCAAACAAAGGTCTAGGTCAGTTTAGTGTTTAACACATACAACCTCATTCTCGTATTCCATTCCAGTAGTGGTGATTTTTCTCTGGCTGACTTCATACTATATAGAACCTCGGCAAGTCTCTATGGTTACCGTTTTCTTCATGGTATCTGGACTTAGTGGTCCTCTGTGCGCACACGTATGCCAAGCGTTTGGCAAGGTTGTGGTTAGGCAAAGCTGAAAGGAGAACTTTAAACACAAGTCACAAAATTACACATTCAAACTGACTGGGTGGGGGCAGCAGTGGACTCACAATGTCTGTGTGCAGTCAGTGACGCAAACTTTAGTGTGAGCGTTGGGGGCTCAGCCCAGCCCAGAACACGTTGTTCAATTTTGATACCTGACCAACACATGTCTCACATAGCTCAACTAAGAAGGGCTTTATTTGAACAGTGACACATTTTAATGACGACAAACAAAATTGTGTCTCATATTCTCCTCACCATTCCTCACCTCTCCAGGAACTTTGTTGGTGTATGCGCTGTGTTTTTTGTATCACACATCATTCATTCCTTACAGTAATTAAGGTGTGATCATTGAAAGCAGTTCACCTATTAACTGAGGAAAAGTGAGGAAAGGTTTGAATGTTGCTGAGAAACTAGTTGATCTTGCATGTACTTTTGTTTACTTCTAGTCGTATTTTTGTTTTGTTTTTTTACAACCCGTTAGTACAGAGGCTTACCCTTAATTTGAACCATAATCCTTACCATTTATCTTATTTTAGATCAACGTCGTCATGCTGAAGGCTATAAACGATCACAGCATTTGAAGGACTCCATTTTTGGCAGTTTGACAAAATGTCAAATGTGAAATCTAGTGTTAGACACACACACACACTGTCTTATATTATGAGGAATTCATGCAACTTGTCTGCTGGAAAACCATATAGTCCAAACATTAACATAGCAGTCAGTCTTGTTACAAACATACCATAGTGATAGACTTGACAACCACCCTCTGGTCAAACCTCTCAGCTTTTTGTCTTTCTTCAGGTCTCTCTCTCCCCCTCTCTCTCTCTCTCTCTCTCTGAGAGTGCTGGTAATTTGGGTGAGAGGGTTGTTGCATGTTGCCCCTGCACCTGTCCTTACTTGGACTCTATTTCTGGGGTCTCACACTGAAACTGACTGTGTCTCGCCTGGCAACAGTGCCTGTATATATTACAGATATAGTGTGTGTGTGCATGTGTGTATATATATATATATATAATATATATACAATATATATATTTATATATATATATATGTGTATATATATATGAATTCTTGCTGTTACCACAAATCAACTGTATTAAATGTGACATGTTGTCGGTCTGACGTTTCTTTCATCATGCTGTGTGTGTTATCAGTGATAGGTTGGGTGTCTGTTTTCAAGTTGTCACCTGTACTTTGCTCTGTCTTAGATGTGTCTTAAAGAAGTTGGACTTGTCCAATGACAGGATTTCCAGTGCAGGGGAATTCTTGTGGGGCCCAGCTCTTTATGACCTTCTACAAGCCTTAGAAATGCCGTCTCCATGATGCTTCATTTCTTGATTTACGTCTCCTCAGCATTGACTTTTCATGTGTTTTTCTCAGTTCAAGAGCACAAGACTTACTCTGTGCCGGGATCAGACTACCACGGTATTTTTGTCTTTCACGATGGTTTACCATGTCAGATTATCAATCACAGTGGCGCGGATTCTTGCCGTGTCGAGACTGGCGACACTACAAGCATGACAACCCCCCCCCCCCCCCCGACCAATCACCGTTCACGACACTGTGCAAGTTTATAGGTCATCGGGGGAAAGCAGGGGCAAGGAGTTTTCGATCATTACTCACCGTGTTGCTGAAGTGCCTCCACTTTCTCTCGCCACTATTTTGGTGGTGAAGTAGGATACTACAGGACCCTGAAGTGCGAGTATACCAGGGTTCAGGGACATTTTTGGGGAAATATTGAAACCAGACCCTCAATTCTGGCACCAGATAGTTTGATTGAGCCCCACTGTTCAACATCACTGGTGACTTCAGGGTTAGGGTCCTTTCAAAATTTAAGTTTTTTGAAAAAAACTGACATTCCCAAAAGTGCCTTAAAATTTTGGGCCCCATACACAACTTTAGAAAAGTTTAGGATAATCCAAAACATCATTTTGGGAGCCCTAAAATGCTATTTTTGGAAAATAGGCCCCCCCTCTTGCATTTTTGTGTATACAAACAAATATGCAACTTACAAAAAAAGATGATGTCAAAGCCCCACCTCTCTAACCCTTAACCCCACCTCGCCTGGCATTTCGAGTCGTTTGGTTTTATGTCGTAATTTTTTTCTAAACAATGCTGTGTTTTTACGGCAAACATTTTAAGAATGAAGAAGAAACAAATTGCATAGTTATATAGTTTCCGTGTGGATAAGACTCAAAATACTTGGGTACGCGCATTCTACCAGTAAATGATGTGTTTAAAAAGTCAGTATTGTTCTTTTCTTACCACTTGAATGTCCTGTCGAGTATTTTGTTATGTCTTTTTAAACAACAGATGTTCTTGTATAATACACACTGTGTGTGTGTGTGTGTGTGTAAAATGCAACAGTCCTGGCAGATTACAGACCAAAGGAATGAGGACGGTAGAAGAAGCCTTCATTTTGATATACCAGCATTTTCTGGGTTCATGTTCAGAAGTCAGATTATGGCTGAAACACTTACTCTATGAATCGATTATTAAATTAATCGGTTTGAGTTTTTTTAAAGAACTAAAAGAGATTCTTCTGATTCTTCAGCTTCTTAAATGTGAGTACTTTTTTTGGTTTCTTTGCTCCATATAACAAATAAATCAACATTTTCTGACATTTTATGAACGATAACTCGATTAACCGATTATGAAATGTTATTATGTAATTGTTAGTTGCAGCCCTAACTCAGATACAACTCTTTCTGGGTTAAAATAATATTCCATCAGTGGCTGTGCATGGCAGCAACTCTGTAAAAAGTCTAGTGTTGAAGTCGGATTCTGAAGAAAGGTCCTGACCTCTAAAAGTCTTTTTCTTTTCACTCTTGTTTGTGCTGTACATTCAGGGATTGTCCTGCAGCACTTTCTCAACACTGTGACCTGAAATGCAAATATTGATTGCAAGGTTCACGACAATTAGTAGTAGCAGCAGAAGAATTGTTTGGGATTAGGATTTTGATCTTAAATCCTGAATCATTTTACAATGATTATAGAGGTGAGTGCAAAAAGTGGTAAAAGAAGTAACATTTATTTATTTAAGGCCTTCAAATAACGATTATTTTCATTATCGATTAACGTTTCGATCGTTTTCGTGCCTGGAAATTGTGATTCTTGTTTTTTCCACAAACCAAAATTAGAAGATTTCTTTGTTGTATGGAGCAAAAATAAAACCAACATTTAAGAAGCTGAAAAAAAACAACCAAAACACTCACTAATGAATCGATGATCAAAATAGTTGACGATTCATTGTTATAATGGATTAACCCTATTTTATTTTGCCATGATATGATTGTGACTGGGGTTATTTGAAGAAAGTGGTGTGAAAGCAAAGGGTTTTTGTTTTTTCTCCTTGTGAAGCGAACATTAAAGCACTGTGGGCCTAATAAAGGACTTATCTTATCTGGTGCTATTAGCAACAGGCTAGCTCGGAGCACATTGGTGGGTATTTGTGCAGCAGCTGTACACCAGTCAAATGCTACACTGTGTCATTCCTTGCTCGGCTTTTGTTTTTGTCTCTGGCACCGCCAAGTGCCGGGGAAGAGAAGGGCATGTGGAGTGCTGCTCTCCTCTCCTCCACTCCTTTTGCTGAAAGCACCCTGCAGTAGCAGCATGGTAATTCTGCTCCTCTATCTTCCCCCTGCATCATGTTTACCTAGCAACAAGCATCACCCGCGGCTGGCCATCCCATTGGTCATTTGAAAACGCACCGGGGACCAATGGCAGGGCTGTTGCCATGGTACAGTGTATAGTTGCCGGGTGGAATTTTTTGCTGCAAGGCACGTGAGTCTCGGAGTCTGCTTGCCTCCCCGCGCTGCCGTTGTAATCTCCGCTGTCTGGCCGTTAGTAGCGCCGAACGTGACTCTGTGGAAGCCAGTCAGTAACTCTGTGAAGGGGAAATACTGACGTTTGTTCATATTTTTCCCACTAATAATAGGACAACATTAACGCAACGTCTCAGTGCTCGGCGCGTTTCCGTGGCTGTTGAAGCTCCGTGTGTGTGTGTGTTGCTGCCCAACGCAAGAAGCCACTGAACGTGAACTGTGAAGCCAATGTTCAAACGAAAGGCCACAAAGAAAAAAGACAAAGGAAAATAATAATCAGATAGATTAAATGTATCTTTATCTTTTATTTATTTAATTACGTTATTTTTATTTATTGTACTTAAGAACAAACCTCACAGATAACGTTTCCATAATTCCGTGATGTAATTGAAACTAGAAATGCAAGTAATGATTACTTTTCATAATCTGATAATAGAGTAATTGGTTGGTCCATAAAATGTAAAAACAAAAATGTTGATCATTGTTTACCAAACCTGGAAATAATGATGTTCTCAAATGTCTTTTGTTTCGTCCCCAACCATAATTATTCAATTTTAATGATTTCTTTGTTACATGAAGCAAAAGAAAACCCAAAAGATATTCACATATAAGAAGCAGAAAAATTTGAAAACTGGTTTAATTGTTTTAAAAATGCACTCAAACCAATTAAACGATTATCAAAATAGTAATCGATGTTTTAATAATTTAAAAAACATTTAAAAAAGTGTTTTGGGAAATTATTTTAAATATTTTTTCTGTTTTTTTAAAGCGAAAAATATATTTAAACAGAACATCGGTGACTTTCAAATCGGCTATAAATGAGAACTGTTACTCCTCCTGGGGAATTTTACTTTCAGTCCTATTCTTTTGTTATGTTTCTTAAAGACATGTCTCCTTTTTCTTTTTTAGAATTTGTGTACGAAGGTCCACTGTGTGGTTAAAAGAGTCAATTTAATCCCTTTACTGCAAACTGTGGAAGAAAAGTGTAGGTCAGCCAGTGTATGTTTGTACACAGACCTCTCACCTGTTGCTCATTTGTCTTCAGAGATAATTATGGGTATTGCATTGCATGATGAGAAGAAATGCGGCACTCTTGGCGTTTCTCCTCAGTGCAAACAGACGTGTGCACTCAGTAGGTTAGTAAAACAGCAGCTCTGTGCCTGCGCCTCTCTGTATTTCTTCATCCTATTGGTCATGTATCTGATAACACGTCTGCCCAGAAATAGACCTGACATATAATCAAGATATGCAGGTGAAATTGCTTGTTTTTGGCCTAAAAACAATGGGGTAAAGATCTTTGTCTCTCCTCACTACCTGTTTTTCTGCAGCTGGTGAGGTTAGCTGCTTTATATGGGTTTTTGTGTGGGTTCTTGACCACGCACCGCCCAGGTTTGTTCTGTTAAAATTGTACTTAAGTGTACATTTTCTGAAAGGAGCTTATAAAAGGGTCATAGTGCTACTAATTAGGGCTGCAACGATTATTCAGTTAATACAATTACTATTCAGTGTTCTGGTTTTTCAGCTTCATATAACAAAGAAAACATTAAAACTGAATCATTTTGTTTTGTGAATAAAACAAGACATTTGAGAACGTTTTCATTTCCGGGTTTGGTAAATACAGATCAACATTTTCTGACATTTTATGGACCAAACAAGTACTCGATCAATTCAGAAAATAATCAGCAGATTAATCAATTATGAAATAAATCTTTAGTTGCAGCACTACTGCTAATTATCTACTAGTGTTACATTTTATAACTCTCATTTGTACTTTTTATTTTCATTTTTATTTCATGGGAGGAATTAGTATGAAGTTTAACACAGTTAGAAACTGCTGTATGTTACAGTGGGTTTGGATCTGAAGCAACGAAACAGTTTTCCAAAGATTAACTGTACAATCGTACAAACGGTTGACTGTTTTAAAGTTGTCAAATTCTTGCTAGAGATGACGTCTGTCGATTCAAAAATCACTGAATTCACAGCTCATGTCCCCCTTGAATCCTAGTGGAGCTCCAAAAGTCTCCTAAATGTGATAAACTGATTAACTGTTGGTTCCATGTGGATCTGTGTTTGTGACATGCGCCTCTCTGTTACACTAATGCTTTACATTGTCCTGGCTCCCCCTCTGACTAGACAGAATCAGTCACCCTGAGCTGGGCATTAGGCCTGGTTGAAGCAGACCACCTGTAGTGATTCATCTGAATGTGATTACCATGTTGGCACGTACAGCCGCTCTGCTGTGCTGCTCTACAACGCCACTTCCTGCTTTTTTATTTATTACATATCTCAGAAACATTTCACTTTGATGCACACAGTATAATTAGACCCTGTTATTAGGCCATGCCATTCTATTTTAGCTGTGACTGGTCAGCTGTTTCAGTGTGTGCGAGTGCACTGATTTGGTCCGTGGCTTCTTGAGCCTGCAGGACCCGGAGTCAAAAAAGTTTTTACTAAGCCAGAATAGTGTTTTGGTATTGGTTGTGGGTTTGGCAAACAAAGTAAGCTCATAAATACATTCTAGGGCTGCAACTAATGATTATTGTCTTATTTATATTATTTATAATCGATTGATCCAGCACTTGTTTGGTCCATAAATGTCAAAAAATGTTAATCATTGTTTACCAAACATGGAAATGATGATGTTCTTGAATGTCTTGCTTTGATTTCTTTGTTATATGGAGCCAAGAAACCAGAAAATACCATAACTCGGTCAACACTGTGACTTTCAGTTTAAGTTTGACCTTGTAGTCTCTCATCTCATGACAGAAATCCTTGTTCTTACTTTTCTCTGTCATTATCTCTCGTAACAAGTTCTCTCCTGAAACTAAACAAACAACAGCAGGAGATAAATCTACTTCCTGTTTACCACCAGGACACGCCCATGTCCAGTGCACCTGAATGGTCACATGAAATTAATTTATTTATAGGTGTGTTGGTGAGTCTGACACTGAGCTGACATGCTCACGTGTGTGCAAATCGTGCTTTCAAATAAAAATATAGTATAGCATGTATGTAGCCTTTTGTCCCTTTTTTTTCCTTCTGATGCATGACTAGGATCAGCATGGGTGCCCTTCATATTGCACACACATGCGCCAGGACTTCCTTTATTATGTATTATCACTTGAAAGTACGTATGAAAGAAAGACAGGAAAATGAATAGGACAGACAGGGTTCAAAGATGGTTCTTCAAGGAAAGACAATGATGAGGACAACAAAGAAAGAAAAGCTCAAGTGACACACATTTTTCCTCGGTGCAGTGCTGACTTGTGTTTGAGGGTGAGTTTCCTTTAAGGGGGTGTCAGCTGCTCTATGACAGTGTGTCTGTGTGCTGAGCTGTTCCCGGGCAGCATTGTGCCTGATTTAGCCGGAATGCTCGGATAGCAACAGTAACAACTTTTAGCTTTGGCTGCTTTGTGAGGAGAAGTCACACACATCTCAGCTGTGGAGAGTCACTCAGTCCCACTCAGACCGTGTGCTTGCTTATAGAAGACTTTTGCCCTCCCCCCACCTCCCACCTCCGCTCCCTGGCTGCACCTCCACCCCTCTCCCCCCTTCTGTCTCCCTCCCCCTCCCTCTTTCCATTTCTACCTGACATCTTCAAACTATTTCCGCGTCATTCCTGCCTCACGCCGTTTGAAGAGACAGTGGGAAACTAAGCCGATCGCCCCTCCCATGGACCCCGCCGCCAGCCAATCACAGGCGGGGACGGGACTTGCGTGCAGCCAATCGCTGCGCAGCTGCCACGGCGTCGGGTAGCAACAGAGGCTGTAGAAAGGGTGCGTGTACCCGCGCACAGAGAAGTTGAAATGTTTTCAAAGACTGGAGGAACAAAATGAGCCAGTGTGAGCTTCATGGTTCACCACCAGTCACAAAAAATGTTGTATTATTAAACCACCATCCTCCACCTCCACGTTTGATGTGTTTAACTCCACAAACTGCAACTTTTCTGCCTTTAGTTTGGAGCCCAGTGTGTTCATGTACACATTTTAATGATGTCCATCAATAAAAAAGACATCTGTCTCCTCCTTTAACCTAGTTATTATAATTCCTTTTTTGAGCAGACACAAATCTAACGTATATTGTTGCAAACATTTGGATAATAACAACAACAACGTACATGTTAGATTTTTAGATATTTCTTGTTCTAAATCCAGGGTAATACGTTGAGCAAAGTACTGTCAACGTGTCTGGTTAAGTGCTCATGATTATGTTTCACACCATTCTCATCAGTGAAAGTTTAGAAAGTGAAGTAAATCAACTAAAGAGCGTTTTATGTATGCGTGTATATAAAGTCCCAGTATATATATCCCGCTGTTACTATAAATGGACAGGACAGGAGAGGTCTGCTTGGAGCAGCCTACTGCGCCCAGAGGGAAGGTTACTGTCCCGCTAATTCAAACTCGTCGTTGTTAATAGTTGATAAACACTCTCGCCCTCTGAGTTGCTCCTCGCCGGGGAAAGAAACTTATGATATGTCACTAATGTCATTTACACACACAGTACTGTGTGAGGCTGCGCCACACAGAGCAGCGCGCACCCCCATCACGGCCACTTGGTACGGTCCGTATCGCAGGGTGGGGGAGCCGTGTGGTAGAGGAGCACAGATTCCGTCTAACGGAGAAGCACGGAAAGAGAAAACGGGCGAGAAACATGAGTCGAAGTCGCCCCGGTGAAGGTTTCCATCATGAAGGAATATAAACCTCCGACATTTGTGATTAAAAGAAGCGGCGGAGGACGCGAGGTGTGAGTGGAAGGAGAGCGGAAGCGCACGAACGAAGTGGCGCGTCCAGAAGCGACTGCAGGCGTCTGACAGCGAGCTCAGGAACTCCGCTGAATGTTGGTCTGTGTAACTCCACTTTGAGACGAGTTTTCAAGGTTCCTTTTTTTGTTTTGGTTCGTCGCGGTTTAGACTTTGTTTGTGGTCTTATTTCGGTGCCATTTACCTCGGCGGTGCGACTCCTTCCTGGATCGAGTTGCCGTGGTAAACAGAGGTCGAGTGTGGAAGCAGTGTCTGTAAAAGCAGGCCGTCAGCGGCTTGTCATGTTGCTCTTTTTAACACGCGGAAACGTTTGGCTTCTGACACAACGGCTTGGATTCAAACTTTTTTAAACCCAGTTTCTTCACCACTGGTGACCCCCAAAGGACGGGGCCCGTACAGGGAGTTGCAGCTTGGACGGTCCTGTCAGAAGAACTTTGTCTGGAACTACACGTCTTTGTGAAATCGATACGCTGCAGTGGACGGCTTTGTTTACACGTATCTGTGTTGTCACAGTGTTTCAGGATTGCATTATTTTATGGTTTCAAAAGGACCACCTTGTATGCAGACTGTAGGCAGGTCAAGGGGGGCAGAGTGACCCTGGCAGCTCTCTGGCTCTGTGGCTGTACAGACTGTGTGACATCGTCAGTGCATGGCTGTGTGTGTGTCACTGGATTAATCTGAGTGATAACATCACTCCACACTGCTCCACTCTGACCAGTGACCAGTACCCCCCCTCCAGAAAGCGCCAGTAATTGGAGCTATTTTTAGTGTAAGGGATGGGGTAAAAGCAGGCAGCTGGAAACCCAACTCCCCTCCTCCTCCTTCTCTTGTCCCTTCTGTCACACTACCTTGCTCAGCCCACCTGGCAGTATGCTGGGTAAGCCTGGTTAGCAACACAGACTTGACTTACAGCTAGGTAATGTGCTCCATTACTAGGCTGGAAGAATAACAAAAGTTGGATTTCCTGCTGAATAATTGTGTCCAAACTTACCCTGGAGTTTTGTTAACGTGGGGGTATCAGTTGTACTGTGTTCTACTGGATACGCCTGCGCTGGACATACATTTTGGAACACTACTTAGAAGATGTCTGAAGGACTACTAACTGTGTACTTGTGGTTAAACCTGTTGTGGACTAAGTGAACATATAATAAGCAAGTAGAGTCTATGCCTTTACCCCTTAGCTGTTTAGCTCAAACTCTTAAATCGGAGTAGCCACTTGTTAACATAGTATATTATAGGAGAAACCTACCTTCGACTACCTACAACATTGGTCACCAGCGGTCTGGAGGGGCACAAACCTCCAGCACACATAAAGAATGCATGAAACTGCCGAAACAGACATAAATAAAAGCTATCCTGACTAACCAAATATCCTATTTCCTCCCACTCCCCATACCCACAGAGAAACAAAATATATATGTAGAATGAGAGATTATATCTTTAGTGTAACTTCACAGAATACAGAGATCGCATCCTTTATATTTTTACTTCAGAGAGACAAGCTGCCTGTACACCAGTTGGTTGCCTTAGAAACCACAGTCACAAAAAAATCTTACAAGAGAAATAAGCCAGAGAAGACGGTGCCTTTTGATTGGTCGGTTGGTTTCCCACCATTTCAAGATTCGTTGATTTAGTTGGATGTAAACTGTTGAAGTGAACTCTGGGATTGAAAACACGCCTGATGACAGTTACCCGACCCCTTACAAGCCCCGCCCACCTGTCAGAGTGTTTTGACTGACAGTATTTCCTTGCTGGATTGAACAATTGCCAAGCATTTCCATGGTGATCACGTCATCATCTGTGGAGGACAAGACCGTGCCCTCTTGCAGGATGGTCCAGTCCGAACCGTGGATAACCTCTGCCCTGCTTCGCAAGAACAAGAGTCAGTACGCACACACACACACACACAAACAAACATAGGTTAAACTCCTTTCTTCCTTATCATAGCCACAGTTGTTTGTAAATCTGCTGTCACTGTAATCTGTTAATAATCTCTGATAGTCAGTATGGAATTATGATTGTTTGTTTTGGGTTGTAGTTTGCCGTGGATGGATGTGTTTTGTTGGTTGCTGGCGTTGTATAGCTAAGCAGAATATATCGAACTCACAAGGTCAAAAATTACAACGTAATTTTGAATTGTCGTAATTGCCCAGATCTTGACCACGTTCTGGGGTTGTTTCGTTGTCTGACACAGAATATGTTCAGCTTGGTTTAATGAACTGCGTACTCAAAGCTGCTTTAACAAAAACCTTGTGTAGTTGAGACTTGGTACCTATCTTAAATGGCTTTTCTTTGTAGTTTTCAGCTGGTCATCAGGTTTTATGTATTTGAATTGAATTGTTCTGGAGAAGCCAGAGTAAGCCTGAATTACTTGTAATTGCTGTTACAAATGTCTTAATTCTGTTACAGTTGTAGAAGGATGCAAGTAATACTGAATATTTAGCCTGTGTGTGGAGTAGACTGATGTGGGCTGGATCATCAGGTGTATTGTTTTGAACTATATTTCTTTGATTTAACACTATTTCTTTACTCTTTTGAAACAGTCTTAACACAAACTAGACTTTAAAACCTCCACGAAAGAAAGTTTACTGTGGGACTGTGAGGATACAGACTGCTGTGAGTGTATTTTTTAGTTTTACACATCCACCAATATAATCATACATAAATGTCCAAAAATTACTTAAATTACCAACAGCAGTTTGTGTAAACGACCTTGGGTAAGAAGTCGCCTTGGATAAGCGTAAAACTGACAAAAGCAGAGGAGACTGGGAAGTTTTGTCGTCACTTTCACCTTAGCTGTGTTCGGAGGAACCAGCGTATTTTCCACTTTCGTATTTGTTGTTGGTGGAGCGTAGATGCGCTGGAGACTCATTGTATTTACACTTCTGTTTAAAGTGGTCACAAAGCGCCTCCAACCACCTCTCAAAGTGGTTTGGCAGATTGGATAAGAATCCGTCCTCATTGCGTCTTCTGATCACAGAAAACGCATTTTAATGCCAGGTGTAAACGGGGCCTGAGACACACATGAACTGTGACTGCGGGCTGGGTGAATTTGTGTTGATGTTGTTGTGACTTAATCATCCAGTCAAGGCTGATAGCTTTCAAACAAGATATGTTGGAATGCAGGACTCCACAGAGATTTACATGCCTGTTATAAAACATAAAATAATGAGTACAGGGATATTTGTTGGAGCTGCTTTACATTATGATGACTCCTGAACAGATCAGCCTGTGGATTCCCCGTAGTCCCAGAGAGGGATCCCTCACGTCCAGGCTCTGTTTTAACATCCAGCCGGGAATTAAATTTGAGCCCTGACATTTTGCAGCTTGCTTGTTCAGCTTTTTTTTTTGCCTGCACAATAGCTCTTCTATTCTTACTGTTCATCCTTGTTTATCACTTATTGCTTATCAGTTATAATTGTGTTTTTATTTTTGTCGGCTAGAAACAATGCTATTATTAAATAGACTTAATTTGCAATTAAAAAATAAAGTAATAATACCAGATCAGTATAGTTAAGTATATAACCTTTCGCCTGTAGTTTGTGGGAACATTTGGCAGATGATCGGTTGCAGACTTCTTCAGGAACGCCTGAAGGTTGGCAGTTTGGGATTTGTGCTATCAAGTCTTATCACTTCACATGTTTGTTTGTGGCCAGAAAATCCAGAAAGCAAAATACCTGATTTAACATGTAGATGAGAGCTCCTTGCTTCACTAGCCAGGAGCAGTATGTGTATAACATTGTAAAAAACAATGAAACAAAAAACATGTCAGTGGTGTGGACCATTTTTAAAATGTGTGACATAATGTATGAAATCTGCAAACTATGCCAGTATAATATTACTCAGGGGGGGAAGCCACACAACTAATTGGACAAGGCACTGTAAGACACATCATCTCAACACAGGACACAAACGTTTTAAAAGTAAAGCTCTGTGATAATACAGTAACAATATATAATTCATTAATATAACTTACCAAAGGATTGAGACAATGTACGATTGCTATGAATGCTTAACACATGTTTAAGAATTGTTACTGGGTTTAAGTGTTATAAACTACTTTCAAACCACAAGTGAACGGTTATTTCAACCTCAACTTGGGGTGCAAATTTCAAATCTTAAATTATGTGATATTTGTTGCAAAACTGTTTTATTATCATAAAAGTTTTTGGTCATATCGCCCAGCCACTGATATGAACATTATTCAAATTCAAAAGACAGACTTTACTGGTGTATATTACAAAAAAAAGAACAGACGTATCGGAGGGTTACGTTACAATCCATTACTGGCCGTTCTTAAGCCAGTGTGAGACAACACTCACTACCTCCTGTCACGTCAGATATAAAAGCCATTTCACATAAAAGCCATTTCAAAATAAAGATCCTGTGAAAAGAAATAAGGAAACCTAACAGTGGGATATGCTGATTTAACATTCCCAACTAATAACTTGAATTGAATCAGAACAATGTAAATTATTTTCAATGTCAGTTATGTTGATCATATAATGGTGTCTTTTAGTGTTGCTCTCCAAAGTGTTCAAATCAGTCAATGTCCAAACTGGGTCAAGATGCAAACATCCTGCCATTTCTTAATTCTTAGTCCCATGATGTTTCTACACATGACAGGTAAACACAAACTCCGTAAAGCTCAATTTGTACTCTCATTATGTGTGTGTATATATATATATATACTGTATGTATGTATATGTGTATATGTATATATATATATATATGTATGTATGTATGTATATATGTATACGTATATATGTATATGTATATATATATATATATATATGTATATGTATACATATATATGTATATATATATACATACATACAGTATGCTGCTTTAACAACATGAACAAAAATAACATTGTATTGTTATCTGTGCAGAAAACACGATTGGCACGTCCTTAGTTGATGCTGATGTGTACTCCTCCATCTCCCGTCCAGGTTGAAGTGGGGTGGTGGTTTTGTTATATCCTGTGTCAGGGTAGTGTCAGATGTGATGCAGGTACATGAATGTCTTCACCTTTTTTTCATCTTTGAACACCTCACTGTCATATGATCCATTATGCATCTTTCAGCAAGTCCTACTTTTAACTGAAGAGCCAGTGTTCACAAGTGATTACACACTAGGTTCAATCGTGGTTTGTCTGTTGATGCTTTCTTAAACGTCTTGCTTTATTTTGGTTCCAACTTGTCGCTGTATCCTCGTTCCTGTTGTCATCTAGCCATCACTGGTCCTTGGTTTGGTTTGGTTTGGTTTGTTTTGTGTTTGTGCATCTTTGTGGTTTATGTCTATAATGATAAACTTTGCTCTGCATTCTATCACAAATAGTGGAAAGGTTTCAGTTCTCTGACTGTCTCAGACACCGTCACATAAAGGTCCTTGTCCTGTCCTCGATTAACAACTTGCCTCATTAAATACTTTTTCTGGGTCACATCTGCAGAGTTCTCTACATCAATGCTTGGTTGGATATTTTTAACCTTCATTCCAACACTGAGGTCCTTGTCATTTGGTTGCAGTGCATTGTAGAACATAACCTCCTTATTGGTCAGCTGAAGCAACATGCTGTATCACGTTTGCTTGCTCACTTTTATAGTAATTTAGGTTGTTTGCATCAACCCATAGGATTTGTGTCTATTGTTTTTTCGCGGCACTGTGAATTACTTAGCAATAAAAAAATGAAGGTTGCTAGAGATCATACAGAGTTGAGCTTTAAGGTCTTGAACCAGAGCTAACAGGTGTAGTGTCACAGGCTGGATTTTAACATCTTATTGATTAGCTGTAAGGCTTCCTGCTCTGGTGTTTTGCTCAACATCAGAACTCCACAAGATCATTTGCAGAGGTCTTCATCTGTTTTTGTCCTTGACCTAATCCTAAACAGGGAATTTAAGACTGTTTTGTAAGTTTGATTAAGATTTGTTCATGTTTTCATTTGCTTTTTATTACTGTTCCAGCTGCATTATTGCACTACTCAACCAGGTGTCTTCTGCTTTTGTTATGAGATGTGTGAAATCTTCATGGAAATGTGTTCTCTTCACTGTAGTCACACCCATTGTTGTATGTTATTGCTGGCTACTGCTGTCCGTCAGCCAATATACACGGATCACTGTTTTCTACACACACTGTTAGGCTACATCCATACAACTCCATTTTTGTTTCAGAATGCATCAACTCTGCTCTGGACATGCCTGATGTCCACACTACCCTGGCGTTTTTGAGCCCCAAAGATTAGTTAAAAAACGTAAGGCTGCATTGAAGTATAGATGGGCAAATACAAAGATCTTTGGAAACGATAATGCAATTACTGAAATTTTCTTTGTTATTGTTTTTCATCGGCCACAACTTGAATATCGGCTGTGAATGAAAAGCTCAGTTTTACGTTCGCTTACTTTCATTTCCACTTTCATTAGTAGTACTTTGTGAAACCAAACAAAGAAGCACATGCATGCCCTGTGCACCTGAATGGTCACATGGTGTACGTTTTTTCTACATGTGTATGGATGCTGAAAACTAATTCTAATCATTTCAGATTTTATTTGAACTCTAATCAGTTGTAGGCAGGAGACTTGGTCTTACTTTATCCTGCCAGCTGTCCACCCCCCCCCCATATACCCATATATTCTTGTCATTGATCATAACCCCTCTTTTGACGAATCAAGCTGTTATTTGGGGGAATGCCTTCAAATGAATTGTGTTTCACAGAATATTTTGCGTGTATCTTCACAAGGGATGCATTTTTGCAGATATCCGATATGGTCATGTAGTCTTTTCTGTAGTGGAAATAATGTCATATTTTGCCCTCTCATGTCACAGCAGATGTAGATATACATTTTCTATGTTGAGCAAAATAAACAATTGTAAGAAACAATAGTTATAGCCATAGACGTAGAAGTCAAGGCGGTAGCAGTCCTATTTGGCCTACTGTTGTAGTCATCAGTCATATCGGCAGTGGTATTTGCCGATATCTGATCATACATTTTAAAGCCAATATCTGCCGAAATGATGCGTCCCTAATGTTGGGCTTGTTCCTGCAATGTTATCATAATATTATCATGGTATCATATCCAAACGTGGTGCAGTAGCTTTGTTTGACACCCCCATCGTGACATGGTTTCCCTTCTTCTTATTGCTCTGCATCCATGTGTGCATTTTTTTTTTTTTTTAATTCCTGAGATAAAGTTTCCATGGAAAGTTTCTGGAAATTTTACCAGGAATGCCTGCTCCTTTGCAACCCTATGTAACATATTCTCTTCATTAGTCAGTACATATGTGTTTCAAAAGGCTGAACATGACCATGTCAGTGTATTTAAGGTATTTTAATACTGAAGAGTTGGTACATAACTGGGATACTCCAAAAATTACTATAACGGGGTAATTGTGTGTGTGTGTGTGTGTGTGTGTGTGTGTGTGTGTTAAATATCAGAAGATGTGATGTCTTTACAAAGATGAGATGTCATGATTAGCATTCAACCTGAGACAATATGGCTGTGGGAGCAGGAATAGTCAACTTTGACTGTTTTCTTTGAAAACTCGTTTGGCCTGCGTTGCTGATTCAAAACTGTATTCACCCCCTGAGCCTCTCACTCTGTGTCACATGTTGTAGGTATGTCATTATTTCAAGCACATTGTGGTCACATTAGACGGACTTATGTTTCAGGAGGTGTGATGTTTCTCATGAAGTGTCTGTGTCAGGTGGTTGGAAATAACATTCTCAGTTCAAGCTTCCTCTCAGCAGCTTTTTTCAAACACACACACACGCTCACTCACCTGATAGAATCAGCTCAACTTGTTCTTTGAAAGACTATTTGGTATGTGTTCAAAAAGGTGTGCGTGGTCTATATTAGTAGATTTCCAGAGTGGGTCTTGATAGTTTATTTGAACTGTTAGACAGTCAGTTTCCATGTGTTAAACATGTATGTGTTGAGCAAAACCTGTAAATGCTCCCGAGTCACCAAGGGATGAAACTACCTCATTGGTGGGTTTCCTTTTTTTTGCATCGAACTCGCAACTGGTGACAAATGTGGGGACTTTTTGTACTAACCTTAGCCTCCTCCTGTAGCAGAGAGTCAACAGTATTGCTGTGGGTTGGTCAGCTGACTGATCTTGGCACATGTAAATACAGCTGTTGTCTTTAATTTAAACTTCTGATTTAGATGACATGTCACCGGGCAGCCCATGGCCAAGAGGAAAGGGATTGAGCTCGTAACATGAAGGTCACTGGTTCAATCCCGGGATGGGCCTAGCTAGGGCTGGGCAGCCACTGAGCAAGGCACTCAGCCCCCCATTGCTCCCTTGGGTTTAAATAAATGCTGTTCACTACTGTTGTGTAATATGGATGGGTTAAATGCAGAGGACAAATTCACTATCATTAACTATTATTCACACTGTGTGCAAAAATGACTAATTACTACTCGTGTCATCTTACATGGACCGTTCTGTTTGGCGATAAAGAAAAAAAAAATTTAGGAGCTGAAACTAGGTGACACCTGGGACAAACACATGATGGTGACATCACAAATATGGCAATTTGCATATTATGTCATTCGGTGACATTTAGCTTTACTTTTCTCTGAGCTATTTTTTGTCTTGCTTATGTTTAACCTAAGCATACTCTATCTTTAATTAGGTTAGCATTGTTTTGTTCCTTCGGCCTCCATCTTTGTCACAGTGCAAGTGGTCTTGCATTCTTGGCCGTGTTGCACAACTTTTGGTGTCTAGGTTTTCTCACTGTTGTTTTTGCATCACTTACCAAGAAAATTGTGAGCAGGAAGTGTTGGTTTGTGACCTTACTGTGTGTTCCTGTGCTTCCTGGAATGACTCGCCTCTGCTCTAAATATTGTTGCATCACTGTGCGTCAACAGAGCACTAATAGAGAGATGAAACAGTCAGCACGGAAGAGAAGATGTCTCTTACTGAGACTTATTGAGCAGTTATCAGAAGTAAGTCAGGAAGGAGGGAGGATGAGAGTGACGAATGAAGGGACGTATGATTGATGGATGAATAAAAAGAAGCAGATTCAGACGTAGAGAGGGTTTTGAGAAAGCAGGAAGGATGATGAAGAAAAAGGGGGAGGAGAACACGGCTGGTAGGGTGGGTTGGGTTGCTAGGGGAGAGTATGTCAGATTGCTGCTGAGAGCCAGGCCTGTTATTGGAAGCTACTTGCTTAGCAGGAGCGAGGCGGAAGAGGAGAGAGAGAAGTAGCTAATGAGTATTGTAGGGTGGTTGCTGAGACAGCACTGGGTTTATTTATAGAGTGCTGGCCAGCCAGCCCTTAGATACCAACAGCGAATCAGCTGACAGTGAAAGAGGGGGCCCCAACCAATGGCAGCACAAGGAGGGGGATGCCAGATTGAGGAAGTGCTGTGAGTGCCTCTCAGTCTCTTAAAGAGACGGTGCAGATTTCCCAGTACTAGGCAGATATTCTCCCTCTCCAGCAGCGTCATGTCTGTAAGCAGGCCAGGGCCCGGAGCACCATAACAGTTACAGTGACATTGATTGGATTACTTTCTCTACCTCATCGCACAACAAAACAAAGTGCAAACCTGTAGTTGAACAAAAGGTTTGCAGCTCTTCTCAAACAGAGCCTTATTTAGCCGTGGAGCACTATTAATAATGTCATTTGGAAAAAAGTAAGTGTCTACATGATCCACAGAAGATAATAGTGGTGAGGAACCTGTAATTACAAAGAGTTATTCTTACATCTTCACTCGGTGTCTGCCCTGAATTAAGTTTTAGTGGCATAAAAATAGACCCAGGTTTGCACCTGTGAAACCTCTTTTACTTTGATGGCTACAGACAACAGCAGTAGCATTCACAACGGAAGGGGCTCTGCATTACAAGGTGTTTTCCTTCCATATGTGAATCTACGCTTGTCCACCTCATGGCCCACTAAAGCCTTTTGTTGCTCCTCCAGCCTGAATGTTGTTGGCCTACTTGGTATCAGAGCCAATCTACACCAGATTAGTCTGGGACAGAGATCTCGTCATTGGTCAATTTCTGCAGCGGTCCACACAGAACCAATGTTGGAGTTCACCTACTGTCCAGTCCAGTAGGTGGTGTGCTCTTGTTTTGGTCGAAAGAGACAATGGAGAAGACATAATCATTGAGGTTATACAAGATACCCACTCATGTACAACTCAGCACTTAAGTAGTACAAATATGTACAAATGAGGGCAAACTCCTGCCAAGAACTATGTGGACCCTTATTTTAGTTTGTCTGTGAACGATGGCCATGTACGCACATGTGGAAATGTGAAGCGGCCCTTCATGGGCAAAAAACACGAAAAGTATGGCCTTAAACCGACTCCCTAACTCTCTCAATGTTTGTGGTCATGTAAGTGAGCAGTGAGCAAACTGGTGTTGGTCAGTAGCTGTCAGTGCTTCAGCAGCTTGTATCTACATCTTTGGGGAACAGACTCTTAAGTGATACTGTAAACTGTATTTCTAGCTGCTTCTTCATAATGAAATGACATGTCTCTTAAACTGGCTGGTGACATGTGGTACACATGTTATATTAGTTGGTTAAACTGTTTTTTACAACATGCCTTGACCTAACTCCACCATTGTCTGAATTTTGCCTGACATTTCTCTCTTTTGACATAGCTTAACTTAATTACTGTGCCTCCCATGTAGAGGAAAACTCATCTTGACTCAAACTGGAGCAATGTAATTAAGTGAGAGTGATACAGATGTCAACAATTAAATCATTTGCATTTGAGGTTCTCGGCCACATGGATTTCTGTATAAATGAAAGAGCAGCAGAGTGATTAATGTTGTGATCTGGACTCTGGTCTGATGATGATGATGATGATGAGGAGAAATCTGCAGCTCCTTTACAAATCACACAAGGCACAAGGAGCTCAGCATTAGTTGGGAAAAACTGAGCTTGTTTGGAAGTGTTGCATCAAATACAAATGAGTTATCCCAAGTGAATGTTATTATGAAAAAGTGCCACAGTGGCAAAGAAAGTATGGGAAAGGGGAACCCCTTGGAGTTTTTTTTACATTAACTGCTCATAACATGTGATCTGGTCTTCAAATGACAAGTGACAAATGCTGTAGCCAACAGAAACTGTTTTAATCTTGTGTGTCTTAATCATACAATAAACACCTTGATCTGGATTTAGTCACCTCTTCCATGGACGTTCACTCCCTTCCTACAGAGCGTCTTTAACTTGGCATATTTTTAAGCACATCTGGTGTGGACATCTCTCTGAGCTCATTCCACATCTTCTCTGGTGGCTTAAATTCTGTGCTGTGACAACAGGTGGATGTTCTTAGTTTAATTATCACCCTTTAGTTTGTTTATGTTGACATAGAGGCTCACTGTCCTGGTGCATCACCAACCTCCATGAAATCTTCATCTTAATTTCCCCCTGCATGATACTGAGTTCTCCAGCAAAGCCCAATATCATAATGCTCTCAGTGTCATACTACTAACACCATACATAAGGCTGTCTTTTCCTCCCAAACAATTCTACCCTCAGACCTTTTAAAAGATTAATCGTGGCTGTTTTTTTGCCAAAAATTGTTAATTTGTATCCAAGACTAAATGTTTGGAACAATTTGTTTGGCAAACAAATTTGGCACTCATTTTATGTAGTTGATTTCAAAATTGTTAAGTAGTTAATGCAATTTTTTTATATATATATCTCATTCTTAAAAACATTAGAACCAAGGCTTTTATTATTAGCAGCAGTAGGACTGTTTTAATAGAAATCACGCCATGTGGAAAACAGCCTACATCTTACCTTATTAATAATAAAAATATTAATCTCCAAACCCTCAAGTTGAAACAAAAGTTCATGGAGAATTATCTTGTGGGATGTCAACACACTCATATAAAGTTGTATCAGTCAAGTTTGAGACACACAAAGAGAGGCAGCATGGAAACGCTGGGACGACATTACTACAGCATTACACAACAAGCAGGAATGTGTTGATCTTCTTGTTGACTTGTTGAAAGATTCCAGTACTGTTGATTGTCACATTTGATAAATTGTGGATTTTATAAAAAGGTAGTTTGTAAAGTATTTTATTATTTACTATCTAAGTCATGTTATGGTGTCCGGTTAGCTGGACTCCATAACTCAAACCAGCAGTTCTTCAGCCTAACATCTGTCTTTGTGAGGTTTGGTTCAATAGATAAAAAAAAAACCACTTGCTCTAAGACACACCTGTAATCCAGCTTTACTCACTGCACTTCGCTTTGATCAGTGTCATTAGTGGCGGGGCCTCACACACTGTGTCTAGCCCTCAATGGGAGTGCATGAATGATGGATTCAAGACGAGGACAGATGAGATCTGATCACGCATACAAATGCACATATATGGCATTAGGACTGCAACTAAGACTATGTTTGTAATCAATTTATTTATCAATAATTTTCTTTATTCATCAATTAGTTGTGTGGTCCATAGAATGTCAGAAAGTAGTGAAAAATGTTGATTGGAGTTTTCCAAACCTCGAAATAACAATATGCGCCTGTTCTCTAAGTCTTATTTATCTGGTTTATTTGTTATATGGAGTAAGAAACCAAATAAAAAAACACTCAAACTCATTGATCAAAATAGCTAATGATTCATTTAGTAATTGATTAATAATTATTTGTTGCAGCCGTAAACAGTATGTACATTCTTTTCTTTCTTTTGCCACATTAGACTGTATATTGTGCGCCAGTCCAATTCATAAAATGTCCAATGCGGAAGTCTGTGAACCATTTAGACATGAATGGTGACTGTGAGTGATATCCTCACTCTTCCACAGAGCTGAAAGAACAACTGGTTATTCTATACTCAAAGTGCTGGCTGGCTGAATAATTGTAAACTGATGTGGATTGATCCCCGGTGCCTACAGAAAGATGCGGTCTGTGTGTGCTCTCTATGGTTTTGGATGTACTGGATGAGATTGGGCAGATTTATAAACTCTGTAGTCATGCTGTGGCTTTTTGGAGTGTGTCCAAGCATGGTTTGCTCAGCCCGTTGTTGGCCCATGGTAGCAGCTGATGAAGCTTGCTGAACTGGCATAAGAAGCGGCAGTGATAGAGAGCTCTCTGATTGGCTGTTGTCAATAATCCATTGAGTTCAAAATATTCTTTTTCGCTTCAGTTCAGGAAGACCGAAGTAAAGCAGAACTGTTTTAGTGCCAGTTGCAATTTAACTATCAAACAATCAAGTTTAAATGTATATATTAATAAACTGTGTATTGTGGTACAAAACTGCTTAGTCCGATTCATAGTCCACAGAAGCTACACTGCAAACAGGACTGAACTCTGCAGTAAGAAGTAGGGCAGAACGATTTTGAATAAATATCTAATTGCAATTATTTTGACAGGAATTGCGATATGATTATATCCAGGAATTGTCATTTTTACATCATTATTCTCATTTTCATTCGAAAGACATTTAAAATGATGACTGTGTGATATTTGTGCAGATCTGTGAGAAACAAAGATGTTCTCTGCCGTCTGTAGAATAAGATGTACATGGATTAAGACAATAATTTAATCTAAAATAATATTTTGACACACATTTTGGCTTTAACAATTTCGATTGTCGGGCCTGGTAATAAGTAGGTTTTTTAATATTGTTAAATTGGAGAGGGCCACACTGTTAACTTCTAAAGACTTCACCTTATAATCCAGTGCAAACTATTTAACTAATCTGCAATCAGCAGCATTGACTTTAATTAATTATTTTTTGGTTTCAAATAGCCGTCGATTATATTTTTGGGCGGAACCTGGTGTTAGTCTTTAGTGGAGAAGAATAGTATTCTCTTTTTACCACATCATAATACAGTGCTAATGGTGCTTTTCTTGTGTGAGCTGCTCTTCACTCGGTGAGGAAGTGGCCTAAAAGAGAAGTGCTCTGAGCTGCAAGACTTTGTACAGTTTCCCTCTGCAAGTGATGGTGTGAGAATTGATAGTTGTATTAACCCGTACAAACCTGGACTGTGCTCGACTGTGGTCAGTAAATCCTCCACTTCACTTAATGATGATTCCCAGCTATATCTATAATCTGGAAGTCAACACAAATGTGACAAAATTCCATTTTGGGAATTAACTGATATCAGTGTAAATATAGTAGGGGTTCTAAGCTAAACTCTTTAATATTGTACAAAAATTGCAAATTTAAGAGAAATGATGGTTTAAAAAAAATAACTCCTTACCAGCAGATGGGGGTACTGTAGTAACACTGGATAGCAAACTATCCAGTGGCAGGTGACATATATTCAGCAGACATTTGGTTGGATTTGTGATAGCATGGCCACTTTATCTTGGTAAATGTCTGTATTTATGTAGTGCTTTTCTAGACTTGATGACCACACTAAGCTGCTTTACACAACACAGGTTTACCATTCACTCTCACATCTATGTGCGGCACTCTTTGGTCACACATCTATCATACCGTTCACAGGCTGCCAGCAACAGCCATCAGGAGCAACTGGGGCTTATTTGTCTTGCACGTCATCCTTCAACCTTCTGATCGTGTCCTTGTATTATTTGTAGTACAGATGGCGTAGAATATATGGAAAGCAATAATCAATAACTGGTCTGACGTGAGATTTCTGATCAGGTGTGATACAAAAGCAGAACAACAGAAGCCGTGCTGCACTAAAGATGTAGGCAGATAATGGATTAAAATGTTGGAGATTTCCTATCTGATCATCTCTTTCTCTCTCTCTCTATCTCTCTCTATCTCTCTCTCTCTCACTCTCTATGTTCTCAGGTGTAAGCAGCTCAGGATGTCCGCCCACCTCCTCCTCCTCCTCCTCCTCCTCCTCCTCCTCCTCCACTGCCCAGGGCTTCTCCCTCGCTGAGCCAGCCATGACCAGCCAGCACACACATACACACCCCAACTTCAGCTCCATCCACTCCATGGCCGAGCAGCAGCAGGTAAGACGCACACATAACGCTGGTCTACTAAGAGTTTAATAGCACCTGTGTGCACAAACAAAGTCAGAAGTATAAACTCGGATGCGTCCGACTCTTGATAGCAGTAAAGATGCAGGTACTGTGAATCGATGAGAGGAATTTTCTGTCCTTGTTTGCTCCTCTGAAAGATAGATAAATAGTACAAAAAGGATTGTCCTTATCATGGCCCTTTGCATAGATAAGTATCTAAAAACAAAGCAAGTATGTCCCAAAGACCTGATCAAGACTTGAATACAATCCTGAATGAAGTCTACCACTCTGGCGTTTTATGGCAGTTGGCATCCATAATGTTCGATCACTGCCTCCTCTAACTTTTACTATTACACAGGTTTAATGCTCATTTTAGTCATAGTTCTACTCTCCACAGGAGCTTTGTGTGCAGGCCTCGGACTGAACATATGAATCAGAAAATGCTTTGAAGTCAGACGTCACGAATGTTGTTGATTGCCATGGTAATCGCTGCCATCATTGTGTCTACATGGTGGCGTTTGTGGTGCTTTTCTGAGAAGTGCGCTGTCGCCACTGACTCACCAGAAGGTTGAATGGGCAGCAGCAAAGGGCGCCACTGCTGCGTTGGCTCCCAGCGATGTCCAATCCTGGGCAACCCATTACACAACTCTGTACTGTATGTCTTGTAGAATAGAGCAGTGCATTGATTGCCAAGTAGGGAATATGCAGTGCATTCCCGTTACAGCTGGGATACTGATGTGAGTTGCAATGAGCATCGAAAGCTGAATGTCCTGCATCCAAGAAAGAAGGAAAGAAGCAACGACAGAG
Source organism: Solea solea (assembly GCF_958295425.1). Lineage (NCBI taxonomy): Eukaryota > Metazoa > Chordata > Actinopteri > Pleuronectiformes > Soleidae > Solea > Solea solea. The sequence continues at coordinate 22,287,916 of NC_081146.1, forward strand.
AACATACAGAGCAGCTATTTATCTCTCCAAAACCTCACATCTATCTGTGGATGTGGAAAAGGTCCATGACCATGTTTCCTCAGGTTGCAGTGGGAGACTAAAGAGCTGTGTTCAGGTTCTTTTGAGTCAAGAAGAGCTGTTGACTCCAACAACGTTGCACCCTGTTACCGCTTATGTTTGTGGTACACTGCATTGCCTGTGTAATACAAACAGCCCGTCTGCTGTTTGTGTTTGTCCTACATCTGCTGCCTCCGATGCAGCACAACCTCACTCCAGTGAAAAGAGTGAGGGCGGCTGCTGCTGCCCTGTCACACCAGTGCAGCAGACTGAGGTGTATGTGACAAACACTGCTAAGTGTAAGGTAAGATCAGTGTTTGTGTCTCCTCAGTGAAGTTGGCCATCGGCTGCCTTCATGGCAGCCCTGGACAGACTGGACATTTCAATCAGCCTTCACATTCTGTGGTGTAAACCTGCATCACATGCAGCACATTAATGTCAGACAGTAGATGACAATGAGAGGAGATATGTTTACATTAAAATGTAAGGAAAAATACACATTTATGTGTGTTTTCCACCCACTGTTGTCAAGCAAATATTGGGAGTTAGATTCAGAGATAAGCAGTAGGTGGCACATAAAGTCCCTGTCACCTCAGAAGGATAAGACGGCAGTGACATAAATAAAGAGCGCCAGTAGATGTTGAAAACACCTGATGTAGCCATTACTTCTGCTATCAGGAGAGATGTTTCAGTCACATGATTTCTGAATGTCCTCTTGTATTCACTGAATCTGTTTCCATTGCATTTGTTCATATCTGTACACCAACTTTTCCACAATCTCCGTCAAGTGTAAAGACTTAAACACATGGTTTAGGTGTTTTTATGCACAAACCAAGAGTGCACATGAAAACATCCTGATGAAAACCCACCTGTTAGACAAACATTAGCTTTTTGTTTCCTCGGAATACAGTCGTTTGTTCACAGGGTGCTTCTTTGTTTGTTTCTCTATGGAAATAAAATGTGGGTTTTTTTCATCCTCTTACTTGCATATGATGTTCATATGCATTGTCATGAAAGGAGGTGGGATGTCATTGATTATGAATTTTTTACCACTTACAAATCGAACCACAGACTATATACTATACATATGTATATATATGTATACATATATATATATATATATGTGTATATATATATATATATATGTATGTGTATATATATGTGTATGTATATGTATATATATATATATATATATATATATATATATGTATATATATGTATGTATATATATGTATATATACACACACACACTGTTTTTGGTTCTAAACATTTTCAAATGTTGCTGTTCTCTGTAGGTGCTGTCTGATATGACCATACTCCAGCGGAGGATCCCCCCCAGTTTCAGAGACCCTGCCAGCGCCCCACTGAGGAAACTCTCTGTTGACCTCATCAAAACTTACAAGCACATCAATGAGGTAACACACACACACACACACACAATTCCTTGTATGAAACAAATACATTGCTGTGTATATACTGAAGAAAAACTAAGGTCAGAGAGAAAATAACACACAGTAGGTGTTGTGGTTGGGGTGGAACCGCTGTCACCCATAACACTGCGGTTGTGATTTGACCTAGTTTTACACACAAACATAGAGAGAGAAAGTTACAGAAGTGGATTTGTGTCTCAATATATTTTCTACATGTAGTTTATTTGTCTTTTACTGTAGCTTTACTTGTATAGACTGCATCCAGGAAACTTAAAGATGTGCTCAGAGTTGCAGAGATGCAACCGGGGAGTTCAACCTTAGAATCCTTTTCAAGACACAGCCTGGAAGTGCATTAGACGATCCGAAGTAATTGTAGTTGTCCAAGCAGAGGACTTCAGGAAAATAAGAGGATGATATTCGGTTGTTTCGCTGATAAAATGCGAGACTAACAGGCTAAACTGAGCTCTTCGGCTATAATCGCGACACAGAATTATCATAAAAGCAGCATGTGGAAGTATGACTCACTAGTTAGCTGATAAGGGAATATCCAAATATCCTATATAGGGGATAGGGTAATATTTATTTTCATTGTTTGTTTGAAAAGTGACCGCTCTAGTGGTACACTGGTGATTGAAGTGTGTTCTGTTGCTGTGTCCATCCACAGGTGTACTATACTAAAAAGAAGCGGCGGGCCCAGCAGGTCCCTCCAGAGGACAGCAGCACCAAGAAGGAGAGGAAAGTCTACAATGATGGTTATGACGACGACAACTACGACTATATTGTGAAAAATGGAGAGAAGTGGCTGGACCGCTATGAGATAGACTCGCTGATTGGGAAGGGCTCCTTCGGACAGGTGAGGTCAACAAAGGTTACTGGGAGGCCTCCGGTGTTTTGTTTCTGTTTTGTCTGTCAGTGTCATGGAATACTGAAGGAAATTAACAACTCGGCAGGTGTTTGTGTTGACACTAGTCTGCTGTTGTCTGTCGACAGGTTGTGAAGGCCTACGACCACCATGAGCAGGAGTGGGTTGCCATAAAGATCATCAAGAACAAAAAGGCATTTCTAAACCAGGCACAGATTGAACTACGCCTGCTGGAGCTCATGAACAAGCATGACACCGAGATGAAATATTACATAGGTAAAGATGCACTTCAGGAGTCACGTGTAGCTCTGTTTATACCTTGCACTGGCTGAAAATTCCAATTTCAAAAGGATCTCAAGTGTTGAGTCGGAGATTTTCTCACTCATTCAGACTGTAAGTTAGCTGCTGGACTAACATGGATTCACCAGGCTGTAGCAGCAGCAAGTTTGGACGATTAACGTCAAACAATGAAAGAAAACAAATGTTATTTCAACTGTTATTTAGCTTTTCCGTCTGAAAAACTTGAATTTCAAAGAAAGTTTAAGTGGAAATGATGTTAATGCAGCTTTTTTACCTTCTTCTCCCTCTGTGTGTGTGTGTGTGTGTGTGTGTGTGTGTGTGTGTGTGTGTGTGTGTGTGTGTGTGTGTGTGTGTGTGTGTGTGTGTGTGTGTGTGTGTGTGTGTGTGTAGTCCACCTGAAGCGTCACTTTATGTTTAGGAACCATCTCTGTTTGGTGTTTGAGTTGCTGAGCTACAACCTCTATGATCTGCTGAGGAACACCAACTTCAGAGGAGTCTCCCTCAACCTCACCAGGAAATTTGCACAGCAGCTCTGTACAGGTGCGAGCACTGAAAACAGCAACATGTCGCTCCTGAAGCCCCTGTCTTGTTGTGAACGTCTGCCCCTGTGTGGCGAAAAGGAGAAACTGCAGGTTTAAGCCATCGTCAAAACAGGACAGAAAAAAAAATGTTGTAGGTCAGATGCCATTCAGTCGGACAAAGGACATCATTTACTAATTAAATATGAAGTGGCGTCGGAATGTCTGAGTTCATGTTCTCATTCACTTTAATGAGAAACTGATGTCACTGCTTGTCAGTATGATGAGGATAGAGATTCTTTGACAGTTTCCCATTAAGTGTGTGAGAGCACTGCACGTCTCCCTGCCAATAAATGCAGGTATATTCCTGCTACAATTCAAATTCAAAACATTTAATATCTTTCAAGACCATCAGTCAGGTCCCTTTCTTTGTACTGCAGTTCAGGCCATTCCACTTACGCTTACAAATACAAAAGTTGATGAATAATAATGACATTTTACTGATATAAAAGCATGTGAGCTATGTGACAGTCACACAACAAATCAGTAACAAAAGTATGAGCCTAATAAAACAATAAATGAACATCTAGAGGAGAGGAGTTGTTGCTGAGGCAGAAATGCTCAAAGACATTCAACAACAATGTGAAATAAGTAAATAAAGCAATAAATATTCCAGGGCTGCAACTTTATTTTTTTTATTTTTATAATGGATTAATCTGTTGGACCGTAAAAATTCAGAAAGTGTTGATCAGTGTTTACCAAACCTAGAAATGAAGATGATCTCGAATGTACACAAACCAAAATGATCCAGTTTTAATGATTTCTTTGTAATTGTTGCAACCCTAAAACATTTAATGGACAACATTAAAAAAGAAAAACAAACAAAAAATTAAAGTCATACAATAAAAAGGAAGTGTGAAGAGGCTTCCGTCCTGAAATTCTCCGCTGCTGTGTCCCAGTGCAGGTGTAGCTCTTTGACTTCTTCTCCTGCTAATTCCATCTATACTTGGGTTGTTGTGTGCCCTCTGCTGGTGTAAATTATAGTTACACTGCTTGTAAGGTCTGGAGGAATTACATATCCACGAAATGAAACATATCATAGATTTAATTCTTTTTTAAATGTTGTTAAATTTGTATTTGTTTCTTAATGGGAATAAATTGACTGACAGTTCACTCACCAGATAATAAATCCAGCCCTGACCATTGTCTCCAGCAGTCAGCTGAGCACAAGGTGTTCTTATGGGGGGAAAACATTTGAATGATGTCTTGTTTGTACACAGCGTTATTATTCCTGGCCACTCCGGAGCTGTCAATCATCCACTGCGACCTGAAACCAGAGAACATCCTGCTGTGTAACCCCAAGAGATCTGCCATCAAGATAGTCGACTTTGGTTCCTCCTGCCAGCTCGGACAGAGGGTGAGCAACTCACTCACTCACACACACACACACAGCTATTCTTCCCAGGACTCTGCATTGTTCTTCCATTCATTTGTACAGCGTGACCCAAACCTAATTCCAGATATTTGGGTTTAGGGTTTATGAATATGTTGGATAAAGAATAGCTCCAATAGATGATCAATTATTAATCGGTCACACAATTAATCCATTTCTTTTCTGATTTTTCAGTTTCTTAAATCACTGAAAAAATTCACTGAATCAAGACATTTTTCAACATTTTATTAAGTTTCATGGACAAAATGGAATCGACAGATCAACTGATGATTAAAAATAAAGCTAAAAACATTAGAAACTGAATACTTTTGAGCTTTGTCGTTTTACAAGACAAAATAAGACACCTCGGCTTCATTAAATGTAGGCGTCTTAAAGACAAAATTAAATATCAATACATTTTTGGAACACACAGATTAATGCATTATGAAACAACTTCTTCCACAGTTGGTGCATAGTGTTTGAACTCCTCTTTGCTCTGTTCTCAGATCTATCAGTACATCCAGAGCAGGTTCTACCGCTCTCCTGAGGTTCTGTTGGGAATGCCGTATGACTTGGCCATCGACATGTGGTCTCTGGGATGCATCCTGGTGGAGATGCACACAGGAGAGCCTCTCTTCAGCGGCTCCAATGAGGTAAAAGTGATACCAGTATAGAAACACGTTGGTGCAGACCCAGTAATTTTTAGGCTGTAGTGAGGATCAACTCACACATTAGCTACAGTTTACTGTGACTACATGTTGTATATTGTGTTTTAGAAGGTCGTGTGGAAATATTAGACTCATATTTTGTGTGTACTTGCTGCAGGTCGACCAGATGAATAAGATTGTGGAGGTCCTGGGAGTCCCTCCCAGCCACATGTTAGATGCAGCTCCTAAAGCCAGGAAGTATTTTGACAAGCTTTCAGACGGCCTGTGGACAGTGAAGAAGAACAAGGACATCAAGAAGGTATTTGATTTCAGTCCCATTTTCATTTTCATTAGAATGGAATTACTCTTGTGTCTTTTATCAGGCAAAACTGAAAAAAAACATAAGCAGGCTAAATGAGGAGAAGTTTTGTGAATTAGAGTGAATGTTACAACCCCTTCTGCAAATTGTAGGTATCCATTTTGTTTGGGAACAGATTTTTCCTGTAGGAAAAGCACAACTGTCCAGAGCCAAAATCTACTTATGTACAGCACATGGATTGTTATGGATTATAATTCATATTTTTTAATGTGATAAAATGTGACTTAGCTAAGGAATCAGTGCAAGCAGTGAAAACAAAAACATTTACACATGGCTGTGCAGTAACACCCTTTGAAGGATCCTGAATTTGACTGTAATGGAACATGTGGTTTTGCAGGAGTATAAGCCCCCAGCCACGCGGCGTCTCCATGAGATTCTAGGTGTGGAGACCGGGGGCCCAGGGGGCAGAAGGGCAGGAGAGCCAGGACACGCCCCGTGCGACTACCTGAAATTTAAAGGTAAACTAACAGCTGTGTGGACTCGCACCGGGGACAAAGGATTGGTGACGTTATTGTATGATTAACGTGGGAAAACTGGTAATACATTCCATATATAGTACATGACTATTTAGACCAATGTCCTACAACTTTCACCCAGGAGCAAAAATCAGTCTTAACCTGACCGATTTTCACCAAGATATTTCCAAACATTGTCCTCATCATCATCCTAACAATCCTCTTTGTGTCTCTTCCAGACTTGATTCTGCGCATGTTGGACTATGACCCTAAAAGCCGCATCACGCCATTCTACGCCCTGCAGCACAATTTCTTCAAGAAGACGACAGATGAAGGAACTAACACCAGTTCATCGACATCCACCTCTCCTGCCATGGACCACTCCCATTCAACCTCCACTACTAGCTCTGTTTCCAGCTCTGGTAAAATACACTCTGAAGATTCATTTGTCCATGACATAATTTACCTCCTTTAGGATCAAGACGCATGTGTGTTGAATGTGCAGTGAAAAGAGAGGACAGAGGGAACTGTGTGTTTCTAGTGTTGTGATTTTCGCCCCTTGGTGTAGACCAGGGGTTCTCAAACTTCTTATACCACCTGAGTATCAACTGCAAAACACACGTTTTCAAATAAACTGTTAAAAAGGTCACCGTGATGAAAATGAGTCTGGGCAGCTGACCGAATGTTGGTCTCTTTTGCTTGCAGGTGGCTCCAGTGGTTCTTCCAATGACAACCGCAACTACCGCTACAGTAACCGCTACTACAACTCTGCTGTTACACATTCAGACTATGAGATGACCAGCCCTCAGGTACACAGACACACACTACTAGGTCCTTTGTACACCAGACATGTTTTTTGTTTTTTAACTTGACCGCACAGGCTGAGCAATGTCAGCTACAGACTTTGTTCCCAATAAGATCATTTGCTCTCTCATCATCCTCCTCTTTCTCACATATACTTCACACACTGATATAGTGAAATTAGATTAAGATGGAGCGAGAGATAAGGTGACTCTGATTATTATTTATTATAATAAAATTATCATGTTTTTTTTAATTGTTTTATTTTCTACGCACTCTGGTCAAAATTCCTCAGCCCCACTCTGATCACATACCCTGATCACCCTGTCACATGGTGCGCGGTTAGATGGTGTTTCACCTCTTGTTTTCTGACACGACTCTCCTCCCCCAGGCTCCCTCCCAGCAGCAGATGAGGATGTGGCCAGGCAGTGATGGTGGAGGTGGGGGTCAGGACCCAGCATACACCCAGTTGCTGCTCCACAAGCCGGCTGCCACCCAGCAACACCAGCGCCACTTCCTGGACGCCGCCCACCACCCCCACCCGACTTACTCCCACCACGGGAATGGTGGGCGTGGCCTGCGGCAGAGCGGACAGACGGGCATCGGTGGAGGGGGGGGCCAACAGGGATCCTCGCCCCAGATGAGTGACAGCATGGATGTGGGCGTGTCCCTAGGGCTGCACCACCTGGGGGCGGTGTCTTCCATGGAGGCCTCTCAGTTTGGCTCAGCCTCCTTGCCCCTTGCTCTGCCAATTGGACTGTCTGCCTTCCGGACTCGGACGGCCCCCACCGCCCCAGGGCCACAAGCCCCGACCCCTGAGGACTACTACCCTGCCTCCAACAACAATAACCCCGCTGCGGGGGGCAGAGGGAGGCCGGACTCAGACGAGGGGCCAGCCAACTCTTGATAAAACCTGAACCATGCCCTAAAGCCATACAATTTTAACTACAACTACTACAACTACACACAAACAGCCAGAGTTCAGAGACAAAGAGTTGAACTTTGTGCTGAAAGAGACAGTTTCTACTGCATGAGAGGAGGAGGAGGAAGGAGGAGGATGCTGGGAAAACTCTCCTTTTATCCGGTTTTAGTTTGTTGTCTTTTTTTGCAACTGTAATTGGAAAAGGAATGATTGTGACAAGTTTGTTTTTATTAATATTATTATTATTGTTGTTTAATATTTGATTTTTTTCTTTCTCGGGTTTGAGGAGTTGTGTGTTCTACTTGGTTGTTGTTTAAGCCTGGAGAGGAGGAGGAGGACGACGAAGAGGAAAGAGAGGAGCCATGCTTTTCCACTGTCAGTGGACAGAGAGCACATGTTCACACTGGTTAGTTTTTGTTTTTTTTTGTTCTTTTTTAGCATTTTTCATAATTTTGCAGCCTTTAGAGGTGAGCAGTCTTAACACACACAAACACACACGCACATACATACATATATATATTATATGTATACATATATATGTATGTATTACCGCTGCATCAAGAAGACAGAAGCTGGTTTCAAAGGGAGAAAACACCAACATATTGTATGTTTGATTCAGGACTCATGGATTCTCTCTCCTGTCTGTGTTCAGCTCACTTTTTCTTTGACTTCGTGTCCTCCCTCTGTTGCTCCCCGCCTGCCTGCTCGTTGTTGCAGAATACGGAGAGAGAGAGGGGGAGGGAGGGAGGTGGAGGGAGGAGAAGGTGACAGGACACTGATGCTGTGCTGGTGCTCATAGGGATCTCCTTCTCCTCCTCATCCTCCTCTTTTCCCCGCTCTATTCTACATCTCCTCCTCCTCCTGTTGTGTTTCTCCTCCAGACAGCTCCTCCTCTCTGTGCTGCTAATCACCATGACAACTGGTCCGGATTGCTGCTAAAGATCCAACACAGATCAATTAAAGAAATAAAAAGAAATAGAAACAGAAATAAAAAAAAAAAACTTTTTAACCCTTCTGCTTAAGAGAAAAGGATAAAGTAAGAACCACTGCATCTCAATGTATTTATTACTATTTAACAAGAAAAAACAAACTGAAAGTAACCCTTTTTTCTGCTCTTCTTTGTTTGGTTGCCTTCTTTCTGCAGGTGAGCTCTGATTGGCTATTGTAACAGTGACAGTAACTGGTGACATGGGAATGCCACCGGTTGTGGGGGCTGGGTGGAGGGGAGGGGTTGGGGCAAAATAAAGTTGGATATATAATAAGAATAAAGAGTATACTTTTGCACACCAAAGTCAAACAAACATCAGATCTCCACTTTTCTTCCTGCTACTGTGATCCAGCTCATGACCTCGTGCGTGTGGTCCAGGTAAAGCTGTGACGCTCCGCCTCACTTCCACCCATTTGGTGTTAATACTTAGTCATTTTGTTCCTTTGGAAGTAGTTGGATTTAGTTAAAACACACAGTGAACATGGAACGCTGGAGTTTTACCGGGTAGGCCTGCTATATATACTCATCAGGGTTCCCAAGGGTCCTTGAAATCCTTTGTGAAAATTGATGTGGGTCATTGAAAGTGCTTGAATTTTGTGCAAGAAAGTGGTTAAGTTAGGTGGCCAATGTACACTGTCTCAGCTGTTGGCGTGAGATTCCAAAAGAGAAGCAAGAGAGAGCAAATTATGTGATGCCTGAGAAATGCAAATTCCAAGATCTCTGGCTTCACTACAGAAAAGGACAAAGACTGACTTGAACCAAGATCCCAAGGACAACCTCTTGGCCAGATGCGGAGCTCGCTGCAAATCAATAAAAGTTGCCCTCCTATCTTAAGCTGTGTCTGCACATTTGGTCCTTGAATTTGAGGGAATTGGTCCTGGAAAGTCCTTGAATTTGATATCAGCCAAGGTGTGGGAACCCTGACTCGTGCTGCAAATGGTAAATTGTCTGTATTGATGGCCACTCAACGTGCTTTACACTTTTGTCATTTATTCACTCATTCACCCACACTGTCATGCATCAAGCTCAAGGTTTAGTGTCTCAGGAACCAAAATCTTCAAACCCAACCCCCACCTTTTCCTGGTATAATCAATTAGATAAACACACAAATGACCTCTGCATTTAACCCATCCCTTTTACACACTAGTAGGGAGGCAATGGGGGATTGGGTGCCTTGCCCAGTGGCACCCCAGCTCTTGACTTCTTTCAGGATTTGAACCAGCAACCTTCCAGTTACGAGCATAATTCCTTTCCTCTTGGCCATGGGCTGCTGGTGAAGAATACTATACTGTGTTCAGTGGTCTGACAATGCGACTCAGGTTTTATCATGTGGCAACAGCTGGTGACGTTATCCATTAGAGTATGAACGTCATGTTGAGTTTTTTGCAAACATCACCATCATCAAACTGGTGTCCACTCATACTGTGCTTTTTTTTTAATCTAAATGGGAACATAATTTATAGGACTGACATGATTATTTGGTGAAGAAGACCTCAAACTTAAGATGGAGACAAATAACACATCAGGGAAATGTTTGCTGAGGTTTTTATAGAGTTAAAATTATGCACATTTTCCCATGAACCCCATTTCAGGAGTCGCCTCCTGGTGGCTATTAAATATATTAATATATCACTATATAATCTGTTTAAACCAGAAGACTGTCTTTTAATATACAGTCTAGACATGTATGGTCCACTGGGTGATTTTCTAACAATATATTTATTAGGTCCCTACAAAATTGATATTCACAAAATATAAAAATAACAAAAAAAGAAAAATATCTAACAGTAAAAAGTAACAGAAATACAAAGAGCATATACATCAAATAAAACATACATTGTTCTCTCATGTTCTTATAATACTGACTATTATAGATACATAGAGTCAGTTTCATTATGTGGAAATAACTAGGTAAATAAGAGCTATTTAAAAAAAAATAAATAAATCGTTCAGAAGCCAGCAGCCTAATTCTAATGCATGGAAAACCCATTGATAGCACCTCTAATTACATTCTATACGTTCTTCCATAGCACTGATAATAATAATATAATATAATAATAATAATAACAACAATAATAATAATCTAATTCTACCTTGACATTAATACACTTTATCTATACTTATTTACAGATTTTACTGAAGTTATAATGTAAATATTTGTCAACATTCATCTGTGATTAATATATATATATATATATATATATATATATATATATATATATATGTATATAAATATATATATATAAAAATAAAAAATTTAAACAGTGAATAACTATGGCCGGGTGTAAATATCCTCCACACCAGCTGGGGGCAGTAATGGGTCTTTACATTGTTTGCCAAACGCCACACAGAACTCGCAGAAGACGAACGATTGTGGACGTTAATTGTGAAGTGGACCGTCAGTGGGGAAGTTTTATTTTTTAAACCTAAAGCCGGCGGGGACACGCAGCGGAAACGTGGCGCACGGAGCTTCTGTTCGTGGGTTTTTACGTCACACATCACGGTAAGAGCTACGTTGACTGACAGGCGCGAATGTGTCCATGTCCTGTGTGTTTAACTCCATTCACGCTGAGCTACGCTAAGTTCACAGTGACAGTGCTGAAATAATATAATGAAGGGGGGCAGCGACAACCTGCCGAGCAAAGTGCTCGTGGCCGGGGACCAGCTTGTCTTACGTGCTGCACGTTCACTGACATCAGATGCGGTTCAAGGAAGTTTGTGGGTCTCAGGCAAAACGGTCCAGGGGGGCTCAATGTGGTGTCTCTGGTGTATTCGAAATTTCCGAGTTCAGGGGGCGTTCCTTGGATTTTTAATTTGGAAGGTCAGAGCCACCTCACACTGCAACAGAGGCAAATGCTGCCATTCCTGATTTAAAAAAAACAAACAACTTGTCTTGCTAACAAATGCTAGCCAGAACTACTTTTTCCTCCATGTTTGTTTGTTTTTATCAGACTTTTCAACTGGAAGTTTGTTTGTTTTTATCAGACTTTTCAACTGGAAAGTGTTTAACTTGCAGGAAACGCCACTCCCCATTCCCAATTCCAAACTCTGGTATAAATGGAATACACCAAAAACCCACAAGGGGAGACTGAAATATTTCAGACTGTGTCTGAAATATTCTCAAAATGTATTAATGTATTGAGGGAGCTGGCAGAAAAAAAGTTATGAAAAAGTCATTTGTGTTCTTGCATATGCAAACGGCCGTGGAAATTGCCTGAGATGTTTTTAACAAAGGCACATGTAGGATTGTGCCTCTGTCGTGTCTGTTACTTAGCAGCCAAAACCAGGGAGATGCTGAGATTACCTATTAATTAATGAAGGAATTAATGCAATTAATTATTTTTTTTACATCTATTCCTAATTTGCATCTCCAGTCCCTAGTTGGAATCTTAATTGGTAAAAAATACATTATTAAAAACTGCAAATGCATGACACTGCAGCACAATATAATACATATATCACAGCACACTCCACCATTTTACAATTATGTCGATTAAAATAGTTTTAGCTAAAAAATGGGTACATCTCTGATTCGATTCAAGCTAACATTTAACATGGTAAGGTATTATATATTGTATATGATATATTTTATTATTTACATTTTTTTAATTAATTGGATTTCATTTCATATTGAATTCCATGTTTGCCTGCCTCTTACAGAAAAGGCTAATTGTCTAAATTAACTATCGCATGTTTTAGTGAGCTGGCATTGTAGATTTATATTCATGGTCTGGTGATGGCAAGAGTGACACTTTTACAAGAAAAAATATGGACTTTTTAAAAACATGAATTGTGTTGATTGGTCATATGGACGGATAGCTGATAATCTAACTGTCTCTCATATCAACATCAACAGGCTCTTGAACACAGACACACCCTGTCTGTCCACAGCTACTTTACCCTCAGGGTAGGAATCATCAAATACCTCAGAGGGTTAAGACTAAATTATAAAATTATTATTGATACATTTCAAAGCAGCATACAAAAGCTGTGTATTAATAATATAGTGAAGTGACTTAAGTTGTTTTATTAATATAAAGGAAACCAGGAAAAGACTTCAGACTATCAGTAGTGCCGTGCAGCCATTATGTGTATTCTTTATATTGTGCGTATTTAGCATTGGCATATTTAGAAACTATGTAGCCTTCAGTTAACATCAAAATGGTCTAAAATGGCCGCCTTTGTAGAGCTCACTCAGTTCCTGTACATAATGGTAATTCATCCAATCATTGTATACTTATAAATAATAAATGATCATATTATTTTACACATTATACTACTATTATGTTATTTTATATACAAGTGATAGGTCAAGAGGGACCTCTGCCCCCCTAAAGCAAGAAGTGTAAAGAAGGAGAATTCTTTTATCTTCAGTTATACTCAAATGAGGCAAACTATGATTTGTAAATTTTGATTAAGTGATTGATTAAATGTTATGTTTTTTCCCCACTCAGCCAATGAGAACTGTTGCAGTCCTTGGAGGGGGGATTGGGGGTTTGGCCACAGCTTACTATCTGTGCAAAAGCCCCCAGATTACGAAGGTAAAACACACACAAATCCTGAATTTACTTTTTTCCCTGTTCCCAGCCAATATTTTCTATATATATGTATACACACATATATATATGTATATATATGTGTATATGTATATATATATATATATATGTATATGTATATATATATATATATATATATATATATATATATACATATACATATATATGTATATATACACACACACACACACACGAGTATGTAATGAGGATACACTCAGTATTTGCTTTGCAGGCAAAATTCTTGTTTTAATTGTGGAAAGAAAAATGAAAAAAAAACCTCAAAGAAGAAACATAACAAGGCTTAACGAGCTCTGTGGCTCCACCTGTGCATACTTGATTGCAGTGAATAGTGTTTAGTTTTGTCTAATTAAGAGTTTCAGTTAATTCTTCAGTTTGTGTGTATCCATGGCCACAAGTACAAGTAAGTTTTTTGTTGTCAACATGTTTTGTTGCTGTTGGCGAAGTTTTAAGGCAATTAAGAGTTGACGTTGTAGAAAATATAATTTACTTCTCATTTAACACTGTTTGTCTCCTATAAAAATGTGGTTTAGTCTCACTTGAGGTAAATGTTAAGTAGCATATCTTGTGTTTTCCTCTCATTTTTATCTAGTATTACAAAATAAATCTTTGTGCATTTTTTGAATCTACAGTTCAGTTCATAATATTCCTGTCTCCTGTGTCCTGACTAGATTTTCTAACCCTGATCACTTCATCACAGATTTTATTTACACTTTTTAATTCTTCTGAGAGCTCCACAAGTTTGTTGTTTTTCTACCTCCAGGTCATTGTTTTGGAGTCCAGCAGCCGTCTCGGAGGTTGGCTCTGGTCCACCAGGAGGTCAGACGGTGCCGTGTTTGAACATGGACCCAGAGGAATCCGACCTGCTGGGGCAGTGGGACGCAACACACTCAATATGGTGAGTTTTACAATGGAAACAAGGTGTGTGTGTGTGTGTGTGTGTGTGTGTGTGAGGAGTGTGTTCATATTTAAACGACTCATTAATGATCATTTTACACTGAAGATTCATATAAACACATACATGTCTGTGTAGGTGGAAGACCTGGGTCTTGCGGCGGAGCTTCTTCCCATCACCTACAGTCATGTTGCCGCCAAGAACAGGTATCTGTACGTGAAGGGAAAGCTTCACAGGATGCCATCAGGAATCAGGTCAGACTCTGCTCCTCCATTTTGTGTTTTGATCAATAAATAAACTTAAATAAGCTGTTAACTTTCTTTTAGAACTAGTTTTCATGTGATTGTTTTGTTTTTGAGCCAGTGCTGCGCTCGTTGAAATCCTCTCTATCTTTGTTTCAGCGGACTTCTGCGGACTGTCCCGCCTTTCTCTCGTCCGCTCCTGTTGAGTGTTGCCAAGGAGATACTGGTGAAGAAAAGCAAAAAGGACGATGAGTCCATCCATTCATTTGTTTCCCGGAGACTTGGACAGGAGGTGATATATCTATAAACAATTCACCTGAGTGACAGCAGACACATCTGTACAATCCGACTCGTTAAAATCATAATTTTGTTCTTGCAAATTGTCAAACTGTCTCTGTGTATTTGAATAAAGGGCATGGTCAACAGATCTGATCAAATGTGGTCTCATCCAGTACACATTTTAAAGCCAGGGTTATTTTAATTATAGTCTTTCTCTGTCTTTGTGTGTGTGTGTGTGTCCAGCTGGCAGACATCGCTGTGGACAGTCTGTGCCGTGGTGTCTTTGCAGGCGATTGCAGGAAGTTGAGTGTGCGCTCTTGTTTTCCACCGCTGTACAACGCAGAGCAGCGCAGAGGTTCCCTGACACTGGGCATGTTGTTGGGCTCAGGTACACACTTCACTCTCTCATTTAAAGATACGTAAACGTCCTCCTGAGAATCCAGTGTTTGGATTGTCCGCTCTGGACTCCTGTGGAAACATGGCCGACTCTGGGAACGAGGACAGAAATGGTTATAAAAAAGACAGGCACTGAACTTCAGGTGTTTATAAACTAAAGGAAACATCATCACAAATATTCATTACACTCCTCCTGAATTAGAAAGACCATACAATTAAAGCTATAGTCAATAATATGACTGATCGTGTTTATCACTGGATTTTGTTGCCTGTGACATTCCCTAAACTTGAAGCCCACTTGAAGGGTCAGATTTTTAACTTCTGACTACAACTGGAAAACGATGACGTGACCGTCTTAGTCATACTAATTGTAATCTGTGTGCTGATGTCTCACTGAAGCTGTCCATGTAAAAACCTGCAGGTCCCTCTCCTGTCGTGGTCTCTGGTCCTCTGGCTCAGCGGTCTCTGAAAGAATCGTGGGCTCAGTGGTCCCTGAAGAGGGGAGTAGAGTCTCTCCCAGAATCCATCAGTGACTACCTTCAACAGAGTGGCAAAGTGGAGCTTCACAGAGACGCAGCTGTTCAGCGCATCTGTCCCTCAGCCGCTGGTTGGAAGGTCAGTAACCTGGTTTCCAAGGATAGGGATAGTACATTATTTAATTTTAAAAAATCAGTAAAGGAAAATGAATATGTGTGTTTCCATCAGCTGCTGTAAAATGACCTTTGGTGGCGTAAGCAGGTCACCACCATAAACACAGTCCAAAGTCCTCTGGTTGCAGCTGTTCACTGATGTCACACTGGTGTCCACTCCTATGTGCTGTGCTTTATTGTCTATTTTCTTCTAAATGGGATTTACATTTTTTAATTTTCCTCTATTGAAGAAAAACTGAAATTAGGGATTAAGACCATTAATGCTTTAGGAAAAGTTTTACCCACTTACGTTATAAATGAAGTGGGACATTAAAGCTAATTTTCATTCAAACAATTATATTTGCAACTGGTGGAGTCACCCACTGTTGGCTAACGTCTACTACCAACTATGTCCACTTTTTATATAAAGTACAGACAGATCTCGGAAGACGGATTGAAGGTGCAACTTGAAGACGGAAATAAAGAGCGCCAAGCCAGATCAAAAAAGTACTTTATCAGAAAGCGTGTTGTCTGTTTATTGTAGTAATATTTGCTCCTTTGCTTCTTCTTCTGTTTCCTGCTCTCCTGCCGTTTCCATGACTTCACTGCAGTGAAATGTAGAAGCTCAAGTGGAGTGATGTTTTGGTCAAATGATTTCTAAAGGTCATCTGGTATATTGTGTGTGTGTGTGTGTGTGTGTGTGTGTGTGTGTGTGTGTGTGTGTTGGTGTAGATCCATTTGGAGAATGGCGTTGTATCTGCTGATCACATCTTCTCTGCCCTTCCTGCCAAAGGTAAGTGGTGGTGGCTCTCAGGTCAGGAGGGAGATGAGTGGATTGTTTCCTATGCTTCACCCTTCCTGCCTCCTGTTTTACAAAGTACACATACACCAGGGCTTCTTGTCACTACCTGATCTGTACTTGAAACCTGCTTTGTTCCAACCATAAGCCCCAAAGTAGCTGCACTCTCACACTTCCCAAAGTTTTGACCGTGGCCCTCTGGTGGGCTTTGGAGGTATTGCAAGTGGGTGTTAGACAGGGCTAACTAATAACTTGAAACACACTGTATTCTTTGCTCTGATGGGGGAAAAAAACCTAAATTTATTCACATTTAAGTGATACATGTTTATTATTATTTATCCCTTTTTATGTAGTTTATTTACAAACAATATGTAAGGGATCTCAGTTATGACACTGTCAGTTTTGAACGCTGTTGAGATCAAATGATTTGATTTTGATTTGTAAGTAGGACAAAATCATTATATTTCAATGTTTAGTGCTTGCTTAAGTTTAAATCCAGGAGCGGGGCCTCAAACATCTGAATTTCAAATTGAGATTGTAAAATTCTTCTCAGTACTTTAAGTGTCAAATAAAATTGTGCCAAAAATGTTTTCGAATAAATAAATCTGCAATAATACAATAAGAACATCATTCTTGTTTTTACACCTTTGCCTCATATAAAGTAATCATGTTTCCTCTGTGTCCCACCTCCAGCCCTCTCCTCTGCACTGCCGTCCTCCTGTCAACCTCTCATTCAAGAGCTGCAGGACATCGCCACGGTAACGGTCGCTGTGGTAAATCTGGAGTACGACGGTTCCATCCTGCCTGTGATGGTAAGAACGCCACACACACGTGCTTTGTCTTCTTCATGACAAAAATCTTTGCTAATCAACACGGAGCTTTAACAAATCCTGCCAGTTCCATTCTCTGCTATTCCTCATACTGAGCGTCATGAAGATGAAACACTGATCCAACCTTCTCTGTGACTGTGTGGTCAGGGTTTCGGTCACCTGCTTCCATCGTCGGAGGATCCGGCTTTGCTTGGTGTCGTCTATGACTCTGTTCCCTTCCCTGAACACAACAGAAGTGACGGACAGACCACAAGACTGACGGTACACACACACACATACACACACCCATTCTTAGACAGTATTTAACTTTAATATGAGGAGTAAGACGCGGTTTTAAAGTTGTGATGACCAGCCAAGATGTCCTCACATGCTGAAAATGTGCAGTCAGCACATATTGTGCGGGGCAAATTGGAGGCATGCTCACATTCGTCTGTACAAGGTATTTGCGGACGACCGCAGCAATCAGAAAAAAACTATGACCCAGCCCTTGACTTTTAGTTCACTCATATTTCCTTGCTTACCAAAGTTATTATTACCAAGGAAATTAGAAATTAAAAATGCTATATTCCCTCCACATTTACTGCTATTAACTTATTATGACCTGTCCTCCAGGTGATGATGGGCGGAGCCTGGTTCCAGGAAGAGTTTGGGCCTCCAGAGATGGTAACAGAGGAGCGACTCTTGGAGAGAGCCACGGACGCAGTGAGCTTCCACCTGGGAGTCAACAGCTCACCCTGCTGGAGTCTGGTGTCAGTGCATAGGGTAAAACCAAATGGGACATTCAGACTTCAAACAAAAGTACACTCACCCGCCACTTTATTAGGTACAGGGGGCACATAGATTCAAGATTCAAAGTGTTTATTGTCATATGCACAGTAAAGAAACACGTTTCCCTGTACAATGAAATTCTTACTTTGCTGTCCACTCAAAAACACCAGCATAAAGTAGAAAAGAAATGCTTTTGTAAAATAGTATAAATATACATAAGGAAAATATAAATATAAATATTACCAAACAAAAACAACTAAATATATATATGCATGAAATAAGTGTAAACGTATGCATATATACAAGAAGAAGAACTGTACATAAAGTGAACACTGGTTGTGCAATTTGATGCTGTGCAAACAGATTTAAAGTGACATGTGTCAGGTTTAAAGTGACGGTAACAGATTAAGTGACAGTGTAACCAGGTGACAAGATTATTGTAGTCCTGTTCAGCTGTTAAGGATTCTGATGGCAGTGGGGTAAAAAGAGTTCCTTAGACGTCTGGTCCTGCATTTGGCACTCCTGTACCTCCGTCCTGAGGGCAGGAGTGTAAACAGTCCATGTTGTGGGTGGGTGCTGTCCTTTAGTATAGTAGAGTATCAGGAGTATCAGACAGTGGGGTCCTCTACTGCTGTAACCCTGTAAGAGATGGTCTTCTGTGAACCTTGTAACAACTGGTTATTTGGGTGACCATTGCCTTTATTTAGATCCAATCTGGCAGTTCCCCTCAGACATCACAGAACGGCTGCTCACTGGGTATTTTGCTTTTTCTGACCACTCTCTGTAAACTCTAATCCCAGTAGATTATCACCCCTGCCGTGTAAAAGTCAAAAGTTAAATTCCTTGTTCTGATGCTGTCTGGTCTTTAGTAGGTCGTCTTGACCATTTCTGCAGGTGATTATCTGATTAATAAGCATTTAAGCAAGTGTACCTAATAAAGTGTCCGTCTTTATTGCACATCAGAACGAAACAGAGAGCGAAAACCAAGCTGTTTACTGCATCTCGACTTGATTGTGGTTGAAACCGTGTCAAACTCTTTGCTGTTGTCTCTTGTCAGGACTGTATACCTCAGTACTATGAAGGACACCACAGGAGAGTTGGTGAGTACTGATGTTCATGTTGCATCCAAAGATGATTTATTAACAAGGTGCAGTGAAACATTTTAACGTGTGTGTGTGTGTTCACAGAGTCCATGCGTAGCTTCATAAAGAAGAACGAGCTCCCACTGTCTCTGGTCGGTGCCTGCTATGACGGCGTGTCAGTGAATGATGTCATCTTCAGTGGACGGACCGCTGTGCAGGAGTTGCTGGAGATGAAACACTGATCCAACAACGTGGATGTTTATCTATGTTAAGATAATCAGGCTGAATTGACTCGTGCCTGACTTATTTTTTTATTTATTTCAGAGATGTGTGGACACACAAGAACGAGTTCAGCCAAATCCGCAAAAGTTTTGTATCATATCGGCTTTTTATCGAGGATATTTGGAGCCTTTAAACGCTATTCTTTGGAATACACATTCTCAAAACACCACCATTTTCGTGTATATAGCCAATGGGAAAATAATGTCATATCCCCCACCTCTCCAACCTAACCCTTAACCACGCTAGCTTTATTCACATACACCAAGGTGTCACCTACAGGCCTGGCATATACTACAGCATTAAGAGTCATTTGGGGAGTTTTTTTTCCAATTCTGGTTTTCAAAATGGAGGAAAATTCCATCTTCTGTAATTTCCCGCCAATAGCTTCTGTTTCTGAAATTTCCCTATGGAGGATCAATAAAGGTATGTGTTACCTTAAATGTCTCCCACTTAAAAAGTGAATTGTTTCACAAATATGACGAGAACACAAGAACACCAGCAGCCGTCATCTTTCTAACCCTAACACCTCTCCTTCCTTTCTCGCAGGAACTGGAAAGACACTTTATTCTATACTTGTGCGAACTGCAGCTACTTCCTGTCAAAACAAGTTATGGCAGTTTTGGGGGATATTAAATTAAAAAGGTGTTCTATTTTGTTTTAGTAGTTATTCTGATAAAATGAATGCACACTAGGGGTTTGTACTTTAATTTTCATTTTATGGCAGTCGACAACTGCCACTGTTGTAAAACAATAGCAGAAACAGGAAGTACGAAGACTGCACTTTCACACATGCATGGAAGAAAGAAAAAAAAAAAGATTTCCCTTATGTGGTGACTCAGCCTGTCACATTACACAGATAAGCTAAATAAGATAAAATCACCGTTAGTAAACTAAAATGCTGTTACTGCAGCGGTGTCTGCAAGTGTGGCATGAAATTTGCCAAATGTTTCTATAGTTTGTGCTATTTAAAAGTGTTTGACTTGTGTTCCTTTGGCATATCCAAAATGCAGTGTAAATCAAAAAGTTACATTCTTCGTATGTAAATAAAGCGCTGCCATTGAAACCTATTTTTTCCCCATCTCCACTATAACATTAAATCTTGTGTTCCACATTGTTATGCTTCTAATTTTAAGTCCTGGCCTCATTTGGACCCACTTTCCTCCGTATGGCACAGGTGTGGTGTCATTTTCTTGGTAATCCAGCAGGTGGCAGTGTTCTATTTTGACCAAGAATGATGTTGGTTTCAAAGAATATTCATTTAAGGTGAAAAATAACTTATTTAATTGCTATTTATACAGATTTTTGCACTTAAGGCGACGAGAGGGAGTAAGTGACACCATATGAAACATCTCAAACACACACACTCTGACCGGGGCCTGTGTTGAACAGACAAAGTTAGGCTTTTGCTCACTTTGAAGCCAGAACTAAAGGTAATAGAACTTAGGTTTCAATGAGAGATAATTTTACACATGAGGGAAATTAAACCATAATAAGTTTTTTTTATTTTTTTTTTTATTTAAGGTAAGCAAAAAAAAAAGTTACTACTTTGTATAAATGTACAGACATCTGAGGGACAAATCAAAATAATAGTTGTGTTCATCTATTGTGCAGCACAACACAAACAGAAGCTGCTTTCAGACAAGCCACTGACGTCTGGACATTCTCTGAAGCGAACGTATAATCCACAGCGAGTAACCTGGCGAGTGTCCTGAATCCTCCAGTGATTCTGCTGCTGTTGTAAATGATTTTAAAAATGGAAAATTTGGCTGCTGTGCTGGTCATATGTGAATGGTAAACTCCAGAGAATGTCCAGACCTAATTCTCTGGACATCATCATCATCCAGAGTTCACATGAGGAAACGGCTCCAGACACACACACTCTGACTTCATCAGCCACTATCTCAGGCCCAGTTTCTTCTTCTCCTTCTGTTTCTTGCGAACCGTTTCCATGTTTCGGTCCCTCCACATGCTTTTCCTCAGTTTGATGGGCCGACTGCCAACGTATTTCCCTGGACCAAGTAACAAATTGCACAAAACATACTAATTAATAATGTAATATTAATGGAACTGCTAAACTTTTAAAGGGCAGAGTTGTGCTTTCCGTGTCCACAAGGACAGGGTTTGTCAATTTCTCAATCCTGGTCCTGTAGGACCCACTGCCCTGCGTGTTTTAGCTGTTTCCCTGCTCCAACACACCTGATTCAAATAATGGGTCATGATCAGGTTTCTGTGGTGCTTGCTGATGAGCTGACCATTTGAATCAGGTGTGTTGGAGCAGGGAAACATCTAAAACATGCAGGGCAGTGGGTCCCCAGGGCCAGGATTGAGAAACCAGAGCTCTGTGGACACAGAATGTGATAAGATTGTCTTGGCCCTGAGTCTTGTGACGGACAGAGGTAAGGAAGGTCTGGTGAGACTGACCGTTCATTTCTCTCATGGCTCTGACGTAATCGTTGGGATCTTTGAAGCTCACAAAGCCGTACCCTTTGGTTTTTCCTGTACGTTTGTCTCTCACCACCTGATGACACACAAACAGCAAAATCCATTACCTACATTAATCATATTGCACGACTATTATTCGTTGTCTCTGGTTGGAGGATCCAACTTTTGATAGGTGTTTACAGGGCAACAGCACAGCAGAGACCGACCTTAGCTTTGAGGAAAGATGGGTATCTGCTGAAGGCTCTGGCCAGAATGTCATCATTCACCTCATTACCCAGATCACCACAGAAGATGCGGAAGTCATCTGCAACAAAAAGGACAGAAGTAGAATGTTATTATTCTCCTCTTTTTGTCTAATTTTCAGTCACTGTTGTCCATTGTAGGAATCTGTGTATGAACAGTCTCTGTTGAATAACTTAACAGAAACAGACAAAAAGGCAGTGAGCGAAACCATCATAAGCCTGTATTTATGTGCATTAAAAACCCTGAAAGGACAAAAGAAAATACGAAATACTTTACAGTTGAGGGAATAGTGAATAGTCAGATCACTGACACCACGGTAACAGCACGTGGTTTTGTACTGAATGTGTGACAGCTGCAGTGTTCTGTACCTGACTCCCACTCCAGCAGACTGGGGTCCTCCCACGATATTCCTGCTGCAGTACGGATACACTTCTTCATCTTGTCTGACTTTCCTTTCTTCTTGTCTTCTGTAACACTTTCCACGGGCTGAAACACAAAACAGTGTGTGTATATATAATGCAAATGTTTTTTTGTTTGTTTTTAAATCTTTTTGCCATTTTCTGTTAACCAGAACATTGTTGATTGCATGTACCTCAGGGTGGGCAGGCTCAGGCTCAGGCATACTGGGTCCAATCACGCTGCCGCTGTCGTCACTCTCCTTCCTGTCCAGCAGACCTGCTGCCCTCACTGCTGCCTGCTGCTCTGCGACCCGAGCGGCCAGTTCCTCCTGAGAAATCCACATCCACACACACTCAGCTGAAGGCCCCATAAATGCATGCCTGTGACTGCTGATACAGTCTCTTTAGTCCTCAAATATACTGTTAACAAATATGATGGACGTTAAATCACGCAGAAACAGTGACAATAGTGAGAATACAGATACCATTCTGGCTTGTCTCTGAGCCCGAACATCTATTCTTTTATATGCGACTGGGGCAGGAGGAGCAGAGTAGACGGTCGGTGCTGCCTGGATAACCGACTGCGTGGCTTTGACCGGAGGTGGCGGTCTCGAGGTCGGGGGAGGCGCCATAGAGACCATATCACGGATCTGAGTGAGACAGACACAAAGACACAAGGAGTCATACAAAGTAGGTCACAAAATTATCAATCACTCATTCAGACTTGATTTATACTGTGTACATACATACATACACTGCCTCAGCCAGGTCTGATAGTTTGCTTAACAGAGCCCATTTTTAGATTAAGTATGCACGATACAAATGTGTCATGTTTACAGAGACCAGAGGCAGAATAATAAAAATCACAAAACATTACACACTGCAGCTTTAAAATAATGTCAAAGTAAAAAGTTTTCTTTTGGAAGACCTGAAAAATGGTGTTGACACTAAGAAACTGGCCCCAGTTTAACTTCCTGGCCCTAAGAGAGACAGTTGTTGCTCTGACCTGAGGTGGAGCCATCATGTGCTGGATGGACTGAGGAGGTCCCTGAGGTGTCGGGCGCGGCAGGGAGGGGGGAAGCATCATGGGAGGAGGGGGAGGAGGCCGGGGCATAGGAGGGGCTACCGGAGGACCACGCATCATCGGCAGCCTCTGACCACCTGACAACAGTGTTTAATTTATAGTAACATACTGCATGTTCCACATGAAGGCAGAGAAATGCATAACAACAGTTGTGCAGGTTTCCACTGAACAACAACTCAGTCTGACACTCTTCATATTAATTGTTCTCTAATAAAAATCAATCAATAACAATATTAAATGATTGTACCATGACAAGAACCTGCTTCTGTGTTTAAAGGAGAAATACGGTTTCAAGCAGACTAGTGGTGACCTTACCAGGCCTCTGCAGGATGTGTGGGACAAAGGCTGGTCTCATCATGGGAGGAGGAGGAGGACGTATTGGAGGGACTGGGACAGACACAAGACACAGTGAGTGGACAACAGTGTGTAACCAGAGCACAGCACAGAAACACAGATACTGAAAGGGCCCAGCTGTCATTTGACAGGAAAGTACATAAATATGGACATTACTGTGGGATATGTAGTCAAATTTAGCTAGCACGGTAACTCATTTAAAGACTGAATAATTTAATTTAAATAATTAGGCATTTCGTTGTGATATTACAAAAAGAATATGTAAACAATAACAAAAAAAACCAAACATGTTTTCATTTTGTCATGAGCACATGTGCAAGTTCCACTTTACCTGGTCCCACAAAGACCGGGGGTGGGGGACCAACAAAACTAGCAGCTCTGGCATCTAATGTCTGTTGGACCTAAGAGAGAAGACACAGACAGGGGCGTTGAGAAAAACCGAATGACCTCAGCACCATCTTCTGGAGGGTAAAGTATTACTCAGTTACTATCAGAACATTGCAAACCTGTCTGTAGGTGTTGGTGCCTATGATAGATCGTATGAGTGGAAGTGCTGGAACAGGCAGAGGGACGGCCTCCAATGCAGGTGGACTTCCTGACACTGGTACTGGTCCACCAAGAACCTCCTGCTCAAAACTACAGCCAAATAAAATGTAGATACATAACAACATAAGGGTGACCGTTAACATTTTTATTCATTAACTGAATTTTAAAGCCCAATTCTTGACTTTAATCTGAATGGACCTGGTTTTTAGAGGTGTGTGTATACATTTTGCAGACAACATAACAGTTAAATCCATGAGAGACTGAGCAGGGAATGGAAGTAAGGGATTGGGATTATGTCATTTATGATAGTTGTACACACTCACACAAACATTTGATTCAATATGAAACAAAAATGCCAACTTGACAGGTCATGCACCAATAATACTACATATGTTACAGAAATAACATTGACTCAACTCCAAAATGTATAAATAAGTCAGTAAAGTGAATACATGTGTGAAATGTGAAGGCAAGAATCTTGGACTGCTTTCAGAACTGGTATTAAGGTCCATCCTGGGTGATCTGATTACACATGGACAGCTCTAAGAGTTCATCCTATGATCTGATCACAAAAACCACATCCCTGAGCATGCATGGACTCTGGATGGATGTTAATACCAGGTATAAGTGGGGGCCATAAGATCATTTTAAATCACATGGTCCTGGAATAAAAGGAAAGATACAGACTTCTCACTGTGGCACTACAAAATGAACCATCACCGTGTGTTGCCGATATGAGACAGACAAGCACACGTGACATTTTTACAACTTTCCTCATTCACACGTATCCCAAACATGCAAACAATAGCAATGATCAACTTATTTTAACTGTCTTTTGTTATGATGTGTAAGACTGTTGTGAACTCACAGAGCCATCTCTGCCTCCATCTCTTTTAGACGCTCCTCTCCTGACTTGAGCGCCATGCTGCGAGAGAAACAAACATGCATCAGAGACCTGAAGGTGAATTACACACTAACTGTATTCGATCAGTAGCTTCATCTCAAAATGGCTCCACTGTTTTGATTCGGGCTCACATTTGATTGAAGGCTACAGCTGAAGTGAACAGCGGCTAGCAACATTAGCAGTAGTTTGAGAGAAGTAAACAGTAACATTGGTCACATCATGGTTTTAATACTGACCTTCATCTACGATGTAGACGCTTTTAATGAGAAAAACACAGACTTCAATCAGTAAATAACGAGTCTGACTTTTCCACCGGACTCTGCGATGTTGTCAGCTAGCACACAGGAGAGCTAGCTATGCTAGCAATCGAAGTAACTCCTCTGTCGCAAACACCTTACCGCTAACCTTACCACACTAACCGGTTACTGTTTTCTACACTACAACTCACTCACCCGACGATCTGATGCTGAACTTGTTGTAAAAAATAAAACGCAATTAAAAGTAAAAACCCACGAGCTGTGTTCAAACAGGACAACCGATAACGCTTTTCTTCTGTCTTCTTCTTTGTTTATTGACGGCTAGCAAACGACGTATTGGTGCACTAGCGCCACCAACCGGTAAGGAGTGACGCTCAAGAGGTTTACGTCCATTCACACGCCGCAACATGGGGTGAAGACTAGACTTGCTATATGTATCCTATTAACCAATTTTTGATTTTGTTGTCAAAATCAAAAAATGAGAAAATCAGATTCAAATAAACGGCCCTATTTTGTTTGTTTTGACTATTTAATTTGCCTTTTTTGCCTTCAAAATAAAAGCCAAGAGGATAGTAGAGATAATAGACAGACAGTGATGTTTACCCTCGCTACCACTAGGTGGCAGTATGATAGTATTTAACTGTATACCTGGTTTGCTCATAGGCCTATAATTGTCCAGGTTATTGATAGAGATGTATTGAATGATATTCGTTTCATCTGGTATTTGTTGGTTTATTTCCAACATTTTCAGGCCTGTATACCGCATGTATTTTATCTGTATGTTTTTATAATTTCAGAGTCATTTCTTCAGGGGCATGCTGACGACTACCACAGTCATTATCAAACATTTTTACTGTATAATTTTTGAGAAATTAATCCTCAAAGTTGTCTTTTTATTCTCAGAATAAGGCTCAAAACTCAATTTTTACTGTACAATAACATCACTTTGGCCCATAAGTTCTGACAATGGTTGGTACGGTTGACTTCAGGGGCATGCTGACTACTCCCTCAGTCATTAACAAACAGTTTTACTGTATACATTTTGAGTAATTAAGCATCAAAGTTGTCTCTTTTTAATCTCAGAATAAGGCTGAAAACTTTGAAGATTAATTTCTCAAAAATTATACAGTAAAAATGTAAAGACACACATGAACATGACATAAAATAATAAGAAGAATCAATAACCCTCATGAGACACAAATACTAACAACATTACAAGTTAATTTCCCTTATTCAGTGTTTGTAACAATCCATGTAGCATGTATTACTGACCACAGTGCAGCCTGAGGCTGCTCCTGAGGACAGGCGGTGGGTCGTCTTAGAGTGTTGCTCTGCCCTCCTTGGTAAAGTGAGCAAACTTCCTCCCATAACTGCAAGCAAAAACATGTTTGTTTTTTGCATCATTTTTTTTCTGATGGTCTGCTGTGGACGCCGAGTCGCCATGGATGCTGGAGTGGCCGCTGGAGTCACCGTGGATGCCAAAGTTGCTGTAATATTTGTGGTTGCTGTCTTGCAGCAGGTTTTATACTGACGGACAAAACATTTTTCACAAAGACTTTTGTGCAAAAGCCACAGTGATGATGGCTGCTTTGCACACAGTCAAGGTGGCATTTGTAGGCACTGTATCCTAAAAGACAGATAGGAAAAGTGATTCAGAGGTTTCAAGAAGCAAAACAATACACTTTTCAAACCCTGTCTGAGAGGCAAAGTGTTACATTACTTCTTAATGAAGAGCTTCAAAGAACAATCATTATTATCAGGGGCATCTATAAAAATGCAGGAATCTTGAAACGATTTCTCAAAATCTAAATTCTCAACAAGAGTGAAAAATATCCATGGACTAAAGATTCTATACACATGAAGTACAGTAGATGAAATGGCTCTAGCATTAGTTCATGCATTAAAGGCATGAGTTGAATAGTCTGATGGTCACACTTATCCATGGTGTTAAAATCCCAGGTCTCCACCTCACCTGTCTCCTCCTCACCTGCCTCGTCACTGCCACACCTACCTGGACCACGCCCCTAACCCTATATAACCCGCCCCTTCCTCCCTTTGACCCCCCTTTTCTTCCCTCCAAACAAATCCAGGAGAACAAAGGAACACTGCTGTGAGTTTTATAGACATTCACTCATTTACTGATTCATTTGGTTGATACCACATTTTGTTTGAAGATTTACTTATTGTTTGTGTTTCATTATATTAGATTCCTGTGTTTAACCCTCTGCCTAAGAGAGGAATGTAAGAGTGGATGCATTACTGATGTAAGTCTAGGACAACTTAATTTCTTATTGTATATTTGATACTTTCTATATTGTAATATTTCCTTTATCATTTTCATAGACAAAATCATCCACCATTACCCCTCATCACCTGTTTACAAATAAAATACTGGAACTCGCAAAGCCGCCACTGGATCCTGTGTCTAAATGTGCACCCAACGTATGATGTTCAGCGAATCACCGCCAATATAGTCTACAGTTTTTTTCATGGTCCTTCGAGCCGGAGTGAATATCTATGCTGGAAAATGGATCCACATGCTGTTTTACCTGATGAGGACGACGGTGATGGCAGACAACAGGAAGGAAGGCCACAGCGACAGAGGGCGCCACCGAAATATCTACAAGATTACCAAACCGAACTTCATGGCAGGCACCCCCCCCCACAAACAAAAGCATGTGCAGAACCTGGAGTAGAGACTTCAGACACAGCTTTATTAAGACAGGAAGTAGCACAGTTAAGGAGTATGGTGCAAGAGTTAACTGGAAGAGTTCAACAGTATGAACAGAGTTATTCAGAGGGAGGTTCAGAGGAAGAGTTTGGCATACAGTCCCAGGAATCTCAAGCAGCATATGAATGGAACCAGCCTGTACCGACTGACACAGGAGCTCAGTGTGAGAAAGCCCAATCTGAACCTAACCTAACCGAATCAGTACCTGTGTTAAACCCTGGAAAGATTTCCCAATCAGTCCAAACACTTTTTCCTTGTGTCCATAAGCCCTCCACCTTGAACCTAGAACGTGAACAGAAGAGACCTCCCTCAATTACCTTTGTGAGACATGAGCCAGAGTTTCGACAGCAGGAGCCCTCGAGTCCATTACCTTCAGTTTCATTAGTTCATGTACCACCAAACCCAGTAACTGCCTCATATATGCCTCAAAGCTCAGTCTCAAGAGCTTCAGAATCTGGTCTCTATGTGCCTGTAAGATCAGCCCTATCTTCTGATGCCCCTTCTACCCACATGCATGAAATTCGCCCTCCTTTGTCTCAACCAACACCTAGCATGCCTCCTCAAATGCTACCAACCCATATGCCACAAGCCTCTTCTTCCCATGCCCCCCCCCCTCAAACATATCCCACAGTACCAACTCTTGGGGCTGGCATAGCCTTAGCTGGCTATGGCCTTCACAGTCAGTGGCCACCAGCTCAGGGGACTCTGCCCCCCTCACGTGCAATGCAGCCTCCACCTATCCCTACACCTCAAGCTCCATCAGCCAGTTCAAGGCCGTCTGCATACCACCCAAGTAATGTAGTTTCATACCAGCATCATCATGTGCCTCACCAGCTTGTGCAACAGCCTCAACCTCAATACTCTGTATCCCAGTCAGCCCCCGTTTCATATGCCCCCCAGTTTACAGGAATTCCCCCCAATCCGAGTTTCTTGCTACCGGCGGCTCCTGTACGGCAAACCGTGAGTTACAGATATCCATCACGAGTTGAGGGACCCTCATTCCCTTATCTAATTCATAATGATCCTCATGAATTTGTAATGTTAAAGATGGCTTTTACTAACCTGCTACCTGCAGAGGAAACTGAACTGTACAAATTCCATATTCTATTGGATCATTTACGTCTCCCCTCTGCTCGCCATATTGCACTTTCCTACGCCCATGACCCACAACCTTTCACCAAGGCGCTGGCAGCCTTAGAGCGTCAGTATGGTCAGCCACATCAACTGGCCCTAACAGAGATCCAGACCCTATTAAACCTCCCAAAATTAGCTCGTGGAGATGCTGAAGGGTTTCAAAACTTTGCCGTTAGAGTGAGGTCATTGGTTGGCATGTTACAATCCCTAAAATCAAGAGAAGGTGATGCAGAACTGGCCTGTGCTTCACATGTGCAGCGACTGTTGAGTAAACTCCCAGTAGAGCTAGTTTCCAACTTTGCTAGACACACCCGCTCAGCCTCTTCCAATACTCACTACAACCTGGTGGACTTTTCTGCATGGCTGGAAGGAGAGTCAGAATGTCAGGCAGTAGTGGCACAAGCTAACAGCCTTCAAATCAGTGGTCCCCAAATTCAAAGGAGAGATGCAGGTCAAAAATTCAAATCCCCATCGGCTACCATTTTTCACAGTGCTGAACGGAGGTCACCACGAGGACAAGCTGCATCAGGATATCAGCCACAACCCCAAACGAGGTATCCTTGTGCATACTGTCAGTCAACCTCCCATTACCTCACAAACTGTGAAAGCTTGAAAGATCTGAGCACCGACAAAGTGACAAAATGGTTGAAGGAACAAAACAGATGCTGGAGATGTGGGAGGACCCACAAAGCAGCGGATTGCACCCTGAGGAAACCTTGCCCCAAATGTAATGGCCGACACCTAGGTGTATTACACGATGTAAATAAAGCCCAAACAGCATCAAAGGTGCTGTATGTGAACCCACAGAGTATGTCACCCAAAGTACTACTAAAAATAGTTAAAGTGAGACTTTTCCACAAAAATAGGACATTTGATACATATGCCATCTTAGATGATGGTTCAGAACGTACAATGTTGTTACCAGGTGCTGCTAAGTATCTTGGTTTGGAGGGAGAGTCAGAAACCCTTGAGCTGCGCACAGTGAGACAGCAGACAGAGACCCTAGAAGGCAGAACAGTAAACCTCAAACTATCTGCTGCCTCATGCCCTGAGAGAAAATTTTCGATTGACAGGGCTTTCACCGCCGACACAATCATGTTTGTTGAGCAGAGTTATCCAATTGAGAAACTCAAGCAACGCTACCAACATTTACGTGACCTCCCACTTACATCTTTCTCTAAAGTTCAGCCACACATCCTCATTGGATCAGACAACCCATTCCTCATCACACCGATGGAGAGAATCCAATATGGTCCGAGGGGAGCACCCGCTGCAGTGAGAACAAGGCTTGGATGGGCCCTACAAGGACCTACTTCTCTTGGTGAGTCATACGATTCCACCCAATGCCTATTCACATCACAAGCTAACCCTTATGCTGAGCTAAAACATGATGTAGAGAAACTATGGCAGGTAGACACCCTTCCCTTCAGAAATGAAAAGTTAATCACTAGATCAAAACAAGATCAAGAAGCCATGGACCTTTTGAATGCAAAGACCAGACGATTACACATAGGAGGAACTCAACGTTATGCAACCCCTTTGCTGAGGAAGAAAAATGCACCACAACTGACTGCCCCATTTGAATCGGTGATGCCACTTCTACGCCGATCTGAGCGCAAACTTGAGAAAAACCCTAAATTGGCCGATATCTACAATAATGAGATCAACAAACTGAAGGAGACCGGTTATGTTGCAGAGCTTGATGCTGGACAGATTACAGGGTCACAAGAATCATGGTATATTCCCCATC
This sequence comes from Solea solea, assembly GCF_958295425.1. Taxonomy (NCBI): domain Eukaryota; kingdom Metazoa; phylum Chordata; class Actinopteri; order Pleuronectiformes; family Soleidae; genus Solea; species Solea solea. The sequence continues at coordinate 22,319,326 of NC_081146.1, forward strand.
ACTTGGTAGAGCATAATGGTAAACACCGTGTTGTATTCAACTGTTCTTTTACATATGAAGACCAAACACTAAATGACCAGCTCCTCCCTGGCCCGACATTAGGTCCATCACTGCTCGGTGTACTACTGCGTTTCCGCCAACATAGAGTTGCTATGACCGGAGATATTAAAGGAATGTTCCACCAAGTAAGACTCTTACCAGAGGACAAACCACTTCTCAGGTTTTTGTGGCGTGACATGAAACGGAAAGAAAACCCAACAGTATATGAATGGCAAGTGCTCCCATTCGGTACAGCATGTAGCCCCTGCTGCGCGACATATGCCGTCCAAAGACATGTGCAGGAGCACAGTAAAGGGAACGAGGAGGTGGTTGAAACTGTTCTCAAATCATTCTATGTAGATAACTGCCTTAGATCACTTCCCTGCCCCAACAAAGCAAAAGAGCTCCTCCTGAAAATAAGGGCCCTGTTATCCACTGGTGGATTCGAAATTAGGCAGTGGGCAAGCAACTTTCCATCTGTTGTTGAACACCTACCAGCAGCTGCCAGATCAGACAGTGCTGAGCTCTGGCTGACCCAGAACCGGGTAGATCCTGTAGAGGGTGCTCTCGGACTCAGCTGGCATTGTGTTTTTGACACCTTGGGCTATAGGCACAGACCTGTCTCCTACCAAACTCTAACCATGAGAAATGTGTATAAAGTGCTGGCCTCACAATATGACCCGTTGGGCTACATTACCCCATTTACCACCAGAGCCAAAGTCCTGCTCCAGCAGCTCTGGGTAAATAACAAGCAATGGGATCAGCCAATACCTAAAAGTGACTTACAACATGCCTGGGATGAGTGGGAGAGTGAACTTCCAAATCTGGCCCACATCTCCTTTCCCAGGTGGTACGACGGTAACAACCCCCATGCTTCATCAACAGTAACAGAGAGAGAACTGCACATTTTTTGTGATGCTTCAGAAAAGGCATATGGTTCAGTAGCATATATGAAAACAACAAACGAGCTGGGGGAAACTAATGTCTCACTTGTAATGGCCAGATCACGTGTTGCCCCCCTGAAGCAGCTAACTATACCCCGCTTGGAGTTATCTGCAGCCCTGACTGGAGCCCAGCTAAGTAAACTGATCAAATCTGAACTAACGGTCCCCATTGACAGAACTTTCCTGTGGTCTGATTCCACTGTAGTATTAACATGGCTTTACTCTGAGTCCTGCAGGTATAAGGTATTTGTGGCCAACAGAATTGTGGAGATACTTGAACTAACCTCAGCCAGTGACTGGAGGTATGTTGACACCAAACAAAACCCAGCAGACGATATTACCAGAGGTAAGCCGCTCAAAGAGCTGACTAGCACACATCGATGGCATAACGGTCCTGCATTCCTTCACCTCCCTTCTAGTCAATGGCCTGTCTGTCCAACCCCAGCTAAAGAGATAACCACAGAGTTGAGAAAACCCCTTTTCTGTGGTCTCACACAAACCGCTAAGCCATATGACTTACCCAATCCAAAGGAATACAGCTCCTGGACAAATCTGTTAGATGCCACCTATCAAATAATGCAAACCGCAACCTGTCTTTCAAATTCTGACCCTACAAGCATATCGAGAACCAAAGTTGAAATTGCACTAATCTCTCATGCCCAATCCCAGAGTTTCCCAGAGGAATTTCAAGCACTGAAATCCGGTAAAGAAATTTCCCCCCATAGCCGTCTGTTATCTCTTTCCCCCGAGTTTGATGAAACACTGGAAGTGATAAGAGTGGGTGGAAGACTTAGACAGATTACAGATCTTGATCCTGATACTATCCATCCCATAGTACTTGATCCTAAACATCCTCTAACACAGCTTCTGATTCAGGACTATGACATGAGACTCTTGCACCCAGGACCTGATAGAGTATTTGCCGAAATACGCCGTGCTTACTGGATCCTCCGAGGCAGACAAGCTGTTAAAAAACATCAATGGTCATGTACTGAGTGCAGAAAATGGCGGGCAAAACCAGTCTATCCGAAAATGGCAGACCTACCTTCCTCCAGGCTGAGGTTATGGAAACCCCCTTTCTGGTCTACAGGAGTAGACTGTTTTGGCCCCCTAAATATTAAACTGGGACGACGGATAGAAAAAAGATGGGGAATACTGTTCAAGTGTATGACCACCAGATGCATTCATATTGAACTATTGAATAGCCTTGACTCTGACAGTTTTCTTATGTCCCTCAGGCGTTTTATTGCACGTAGAGGACAGCCCTTTGAGCTCCTTTCGGACTGTGGCACCAACTTTAAAGGAGGAAACAGAGAACTGAGAGAGGCATTTGCTGCCATGAATCCACACCTGAGAGAACAGTTAAGTAAATCCCAGATACAGTTCCACTTTAATCCTCCAAATGCCCCTCATTTTGGCGGAATGTGGGAAAGAGAAATCAGGTCCATTAAAACTGCTCTCAGAGTAACTGTAGGAAGTCAAACCGTTTCTGACGAGGTCTTGCACACAACCCTAGTGGAAATAGAAGGAATTCTGAATTCTAAGCCGATTGGATATGCATCCTCTGACATAGCAGACCCTGACCCTATAACTCCAAATATCCTTTTGATGGGGCGGCGAGACGCTTCCCTTCCACAGGCTGTGTATGCAGACACTAACATGCTTGGACGGAGACGATGGAGGCACAGTCAAATATTAGCTGATCAGTTTTGGTCCTGTTTCATTAGAAACTACCTTCCCAACCTACAAACACGGAGTAAGTGGCAAAAGGACACCCAGAATCTGAAGGAGGGGACTGTAGTACTCTTGATGGACCCCCAGTTGCCTAGAGGCTTATGGTCTGTAGGAAAAGTATCACGCATCCTACCCAGTCATGATGGAAGGACCCGAACTGTAGAGGTTACATCTAAAGACAAGAAGTTTCTTAGACCAGTGGCCCGGCTCGTCATTCTTCCACCACTTGAACCTAACTCTCACCACTAACTTGTGATTTGTAGAATTCAAATGTACCATTTGAAGGGGCGGCTGTTAAAATCCCAGGTCTCCACCTCACCTGTCTCCTCCTCACCTGCCTCGTCACTGCCACACCTACCTGGACCACGCCCCTAACCCTATATAACCCGCCCCTTCCTCCCTTTGACCCCCCTTTTCTTCCCTCCAAACAAATCCAGGAGAACAAAGGAACACTGCTGTGAGTTTTATAGACATTCACTCATTTACTGATTCATTTGGTTGATACCACATTTTGTTTGAAGATTTACTTATTGTTTGTGTTTCATTATATTAGATTCCTGTGTTTAACCCTCTGCCTAAGAGAGGAATGTAAGAGTGGATGCATTACTGATGTAAGTCTAGGACAACTTAATTTCTTATTGTATATTTGATACTTTCTATATTGTAATATTTCCTTTATCATTTTCATAGACAAAATCATCCACCATTACCCCTCATCACCTGTTTACAAATAAAATACTGGAACTCGCAAAGCCGCCACTGGATCCTGTGTCTAAATGTGCACCCAACGTATGATGTTCAGCGAATCACCGCCAATATAGTCTACAGTTTTTTTCAATGGTTCTAAACAAACAGAAATAACATCATATTTCATAATATGTAAGGCTCATGGGGAAATGAAGGCCTTTCAGCAATGAAATTAAAAAAATATTTGATAATATAGACTTACCACCGTACACCGCACTTGACCGTCGGTGTAGTTCCTCTTTGTATCTCCTCAGCTCAGCGCCTGTTTCATGGGTTAATGTAGTGTTGCTCTAGAAGAGAATTTTAAAATTAAATTGTATTTTGTATTTTTAACATGGGAAAATGTTTAATCCAGAATCAAGTAGAAATTAACTGGATTGCATTTGCCAATAAGCCTATCCTAAAATATATGCAGGCTAACTGAATTTAATCTAATCAAATGACACTGTTGACAGAACTTTTGTGTTCAATATAAAAATGTTCAATATAAGTGTTCAATATAAAAATGTGCTCTCTATCCATTCTTACCTTTTCCTCCGTCATTGTGCGAGTAGAACACGTGGTTTTGTGTTGTTTTTAAACTCGAGGTTCTCTCTCTTCATCCTTCTTCATCGCCAACGTAAACGTCATCACGTTTCAGACGCAGTCTCTTCTGTGACCCGGTCAGAGTTGAGAAGGCGTGTCGTGTAGTGTGAGGGTGTGTGTGTGTGTGTCGTGTAGTGGTCTGAGGGTCTGCAGTTAGACAGTTAGACCCTTCTCCCATAAACAGGGGGATGATGGAAGTACGCTACTGACGTGCGCAAGCGGATTTCATGACTCTGAAATGATAAAAACATAGAGATAAAATACATGCTGTATACAGGCCTAAACATGTTGCAAATAAACCAACAAATACCAGATGAAACGAATATCATTCAATACATCTCTATCAATAACCTGGACAATTATAGGCCTATGAGAAAACCAGGCATACAGTTAAATACTATCATACTGCCACCTAGTGGTAGCGAGGGTAAACATCACTATCTATCCGCTTGGCTTTTATTTTGAAGTATTTGCTTTTACTTTTGGTTACCTGACTTCCTGTCCTTCACTTCGTTCCTCAGACAGAAAAAACCCAAAATCGGCAGGTTTATTTTAATTTGGTTTTCTCATTTCTCGTTTTTTGATTTTGACAACAAAAACGAAAAAACGCCACTTTTTCGTTTATGGTTCAAAACGAAAAACGATGGTATTTCCGTTTTGTCGTTACAAAAACGTTAAAAACGGGATAATAAAAGTATTCTGATTCTGATTTGTAATGCTTAAGTACAACAAATGTCATATACTTGTGTCCTACCTACTTATATTAACTATACTTGCATACTTAAATGTCAAAGGATCCCTTTTGGGTCCTTTATACAAGACTGCCAGATACTAGTTTGGGACACCTGCTCGACACTCACTGTATACAACAGCGCCCTCTATCGGTCTTACGCGACAACAGAACACAGAAAAAGTGAAAGAGTGTGTCGGTGAGATATCGTGGTGGAAGTCCGAGGCGTTAGAGCTCGCACTTGCAGACGGAGAATCAGAAGAACCATGCAGCGTCTCTTTGCTCGAACAGTCCCCGGACTGAGTCGCTTGTCGTCACGTCCCTTCTCCGCCGCCGCCATCCCAGCACCGAGTGGCAAACCGGAGGTCCATTACAACAAGGTACTACTTTGTTCGAGCGTGGGACACAGGAAAAAGCAAACAAAAAAACATGCAAACGACACGTTTTCAGGAAACTGTGATATCGTTGTTGCTCATAAATGCAGGGCAGTATGTCAATAATCACTGGCTCGCGGTATTTTTGAAGCATTAACGGCGATAGAAATCGAACCGAGCGCCTTCTCACTGTTGCTCGTCGCGTTCATGAAAAGTTCTTTTTTTTTTCCAGACTCTGGAAAATGAACCCAGACTAAAAGGTGCTGCGCAATCCTTGTCAGTCCAGACAGGATTTATGTACTTGTCAGTTAGTAAGGCCCGGTCAGGTTACTCATTAAGCTTACACTGTACATAGACTTGCATGCCTCTTATGTTTCTATCTTGTAACATATTCTGGAGCTGCTGAACTGCGAATTTCTCTGTGAGATGAATAAAGTATCTATCTATCTATCTACCTATCTATCTATCTACACTGTGCTCCTCCATCTACTACCGTCATTACCAAAGACTGGATGAATATTTACAAATCTTTCACTTTCACCAGTTTCCACATGTTCAAGTGGTCAAACACTGTGGCTTTTATTTTCTTTGAAGAAAGTGACTTTGACTTCAACTTTGTTGTCAATTTTATTTATTTTTTTAATCCCAGCTTCCTCTGTTGTGGGAATGAGACATGTGTAGAATAATGCATTTATCTCTGGAAATGATTATACAACTAGGGACAATACCACTTTTTGTGACACCACAAACTACTGATATCGATATTAGTCGGATACTGTCCTTTTCAGATCATTTATGAACTATGAATATGTTGAAAATGACCATGAGTCATTTCAAAGATCTAATTCTTCAACTGTGTCACAAATATTGTTCTCTCTTTCAAAAGAAATGAACAGCTCAAGCATGACTCAGCTAAAATGCTTTTTGCTGATTTAACCTTGGTAACTGGTTGTCTCTGCACAGAATGCATTATAACAACGGCATGTTTCAAACTCTTTAGCTTTACAAGGTTATAAAAGCAACTTATCTCTGTGGTCAACAAACCACATACATGAAGCCTTTGTGGTGACCTTCAACATGTATTTTGCACACAAGATAAAAAGAACTCTCAGAATTTTACACACCTTTTTAAGTGGGTATTTAAAAAGAAAAAAAGTCCAGCTTGTTAAAAGTAATTATGTTTTTACTGTTCATGACAGTAAACTGAATATTGTTAACCAGGGCTGATCGATTACTAAATCTAAACTATTTTTAACTTTTCAGCTTTTTAAATGTGAATATTATCTGGTTGAAATCATTAAAACCTTTGGTTTGGGGACAAAACAAGACATTTCATCATTTCCTTTTTCCAACCTTTTCTGACAGTGTATGGACCAAACGATTACTCAATTTAACCGAGAGAATAATCGACAGGTTAATTGGGGTTAGTTTCTGCCCTGAATGAGGACATTGTCATATTTTGACATTGGGACATTTTATGGAAGAAACAACTGAATAATTAAATTACCAGTTGTTTAATCAAGAATATAATTGAGATATTACTCAATAATTAGTTGCAGCCTTTCGTGCAAACATACAAACACCATCCTCAGTGGTGGAAATAAGAATGTGGCTCGACCTTATCTTCCACTGTCAACTGGAAACGGGTTTGTACAAACAAATCAATCTTCATTTCTTATTTACAGCTGCACCTGAGTAAAAGGTGCCATTTTAGACAGACAGACAGACGACTTTATTAATCCCTTTGGGAGGTTCCCTCGGGGAAATTAACAGCTCCAGCATCCACACACAGCACTGTTAAAAATAGAGAGTAGAATAAAATAAGATAAGAATAAAAATAAAAATATAAAAATAAAAATGAAAGTGACCCATGCTATATATATGTATGTATACCTACATACACACAACACCTGTGTGTGTATATACATACATACACACATACACATCTACATGTATACACATCCATACATACATATACACATACACACATATATACATATATGTATATACATACATATACACACATCATCACAGGTACACACACACACCTACAGTTTTATTGCACATGTCTATGGTTTTATTGCACATGTTATTATGTTATTGTTGTGGTTGTACTGTTTTTTTTTTTTTTTTGTTTGTTTGTTTGCCCTCCTCCCCCCCAGTGAGGAGTTGTACAGTTTGATGGCCGGGGGACAAACGAGTCCCCCAGCCTGTTGGTCCTGTACTTGGGGAGGAGCAGCCTGTTGCTGAGGCTTCTGTGGCTCCTCTGGCTGCTGATGACAGTGTGCAGAGGGTGGCTGGCATTGTCCAGGATGCTCAGCTTGTTTGTCCACAGTTTTTCTCTCTGCCACTGTCACCAGAGGGTCCAGCCTCATTCCTACCACCGAGCTGGCCCGCCTGATGAGCCTGATTTTAGAAGTTTCCTTTGTCTCTCAAAGGACACTGTGGAGAGTGAACACATCCCAGTAGCTGATGGTCTTCTGCTCAAGTATAATCTTAATGGTGTAGTTAGCAAACTGCACTGTGTCACACAGGAGAAGACTTGCAGTGAGGTTATGAACTCCACACACACACGGTATCATCAACACAAACCAGAACAAGTATGGCAGGAACAACTTAAATGTCTTTAAGAAGATTTATTTCAGATACACACACAGTTAGGTTGTAAAACAGACCAGTCATACAGGTTCTGATGACTGGCAGGATCAACTTGAGTGTCTTTAAGAAGATTTATTTCAGATACACACGCAGTTAGTTTGTAATTATAATTATATAGTTGATTATTGATGACAACAGTGCTTTGATACCAACTGAGCTTTAATTAGAACCGTACATGCTCCAAACACACAGACTGGAGATTATCTGAAACATAATGTCTGTCACATATAACAATAAATAGTGATAGTTTTGCCTGCTGGAAAGTTCTACAATTAATTCAGTAAATAATTCTTTATTTTTTTATTTTTTTTAAACAAACTAAGGAACACTGTTGATAAATTGTTGTAAATTGTTTATCCCATGTAAAATATTTGGGCTGTTTTGATGTTTTTCTTTTGCTGATTTTGGCTCTTTTTTATAATGAGACTTTGTTTAACGCCGTTATTCTTGCCCTAAGTCTTGTCCACAGCACACAGTTGTCTTTTTCTCCTAAAAAATAAGTGGAAACCAAATGTAACGCTCCATTTGTTTGTTTTTCATGTTTCAGCTGTTTATTAACAATGAGTGGCACGATGCAGCGAGTGGGAAGATGTTCCCCACCATCAACCCAGCTACAGGTGAAGTCATCTGTCAAGTGGCAGAGGCTGATGAGGTGAGTGGCCTCACCTGCACCTGTGACGGTGCGGTAAATGAACAACATACGCTAATACTGTGTGAATCTGATGTATGTTACTTTTTACTTGAGATACTAACTGTTTGTTTTTTTTACTCTGCAATCACATATTTCTACCTGAACCTTTTACCTGTTCCTACAGACTGTATATGACAATGTACGTAGGGTCACGGTGTGAAAATTAAAGCAAAGGGAGTGCAGGCCGATTTTCAAGCGATTTGGTCGTGACTGACCAAATCGTACTGTACTCTGTACAATTAGTGATTTGATCTCGCCCAATCAATGTTAATGTCAGGGCTTTTCTTGATGTTCACACCCATGGGGTTGTGAAATTAATGTAAAGATAACATCATTAGCAAATTAGCAGATGATTTAAAAAATGAAAACACCCTGAATACAAGCACAATGAAATCTGTGAGCACTTTTGATGTGCACATTTTTCTCTTTTAATAAATCTTTATTGTACTTGTGCTTAAACCTGCACCGTCCTTGCAGAGATGTTCCTTTTTAAAATTGCCTCAATGAATCATGTTGTATATATTTCCAGGCAGACGTAAACAAGGCAGTGAAGGCAGCACAAAATGCCTTCAAGTTGGGGTCACCGTGGCGACGGATGGACGCTTCTCATCGTGGCCTTCTGCTCAACCGACTGGCCGACGCCATCGAGAGGGACTCTGCATATCTTGCCGTAAGTCAATCTTGCGCCATCACATGATACACAGTTAACACGTGGATCCTCCTCACTCGCATGGAGGTGGTTTGGCTTTGAAAACAAATGGTATGTATATATGTGTGTGTGTGTGTGTATATGTATGTATATATATACACATACATAGACACACACACAATTACAATATATGCAATTTAAAAACAACAAGATGCAGATTCATAATTATCTATGATATTTAACACTTCATATCACATGAATATAAAATGACAATGCATGCTGAACCGATGTTGTGTTGTTACCACAGGAGCTGGAGACACTTGATAACGGGAAGCCTTACTCTGTTGCCTACAACGTGGATGTGCCCACTGTTGTCAAATGTCTCAGGTAATTTGCCTTTATTTAGTGTGTTATTTGCACTTAAACGTCTGCAGTTTCTTTGGATCTGAATGTTCTGGATCTCCTAGATGAGACCAAGTAGCTTTACTTTGAGCTTTAAACCAAGTGTGTGTGTTTTTTATGTAGGTACTATGCAGGCTGGGCTGACAAATGGGAGGGAAAGACCATTCCCATTGACGGAGATTATTTCTGCTACACCAGACATGAACCCATCGGAGTCTGTGGACAGATCATTCCGGTGAGGGCCACAAAGATTCACAGCCTAGCACTACAGGGTCTTTTTTTGAATCGATCTATAACGCTTTTAAATTTCTTTTACTCTATTTGCATGTGCTATGATTTCCATTTTTAACTGCACCCCCCTCAAGGCTGAGTCAAATATTTGTTCTGCTCCTGCTGTTTGTCAGCACAAATGTCACGATAAGATTGTTGGCTGAACCCTCCAGTCCTTATCTATTATCAAACATTCATAAAGGAGAATAGAAATGTGAGCTCTGGGTGTGGTTTGATCGGCACTCTGATGCATGCTGAGCATGAGGAAGAGGAAGTGTTACTGACAGCCTGTGGCCAAGTGGAAAGGGAACTTGGCTTGTAACCGGAAGGTCGGCAGTTCAAGTCCCCACCAGGTCAAAAGGGGTGGGGTACCCCTGAGCAAGGTACTCAACCCCCATTGCTCCCTGGGCGCTACTCAGTGTGGCAGCCCACTGCTCCTAATTCTAAGATGTGTCAAATGCAGAGAATAATTTCCCCTAAGGGGGATTAATAAAGTTAATTATTATGAAACACAGGGCAAACTGTGTCTGTGTGCAGAAAAACAATTGAGGAACAAAAAAAAACAGTTCCACCCCTAATGTTTTCAGTCCTTGACTGCCATTTCTCTAACTTCTCTCATTCTCTCTCTGCAGTGGAACTTCCCTCTTCTGATGCAGGCCTGGAAACTTGGCCCTGCACTTGCAACTGGTAACACTGTGGTGATGAAGGTTGCAGAGCAGACACCACTCACAGCGCTCTATGTGGCCAGCTTGATTAAAGAGGTACTTTGTATCTTACCCATTTACACTCCACAAAAATTCAAATAATCACAAATGCTACTCAAAGGAACAGTGTTTTTTATTCACTCTGAAATGTTCTCAGTTTTGTTCACCCGTGTCATACATCTCATATTCTTACTTTTCACCATTGTTGTTTCTCATGAGTAGTAAGTTAACTGCAGAGGGATGTATAACCACCATTTCCTCACCTCTGGCTGACGTCGTTCTCCTTTCAGGTGGGTTTCCCTGAAGGTGTTGTGAATATCCTGTCTGGCATGGGACCTTCAGCAGGTGCTGCTATTGCGAGACACATGGACATTGACAAAGTGGCTTTCACTGGATCCACAGAGGTAGGAACAGTTTCTTCCTTTTTTCTTTCTTTTTTGAGTAAATGATGTGTCTGTGTGTTCATCACTTTAACCCTAAGTAACTACATCTTCAGCCATGGAGAACGGAACCTCCACTGTGCTTCCTATCCATTGTCTGGGAGCTGAAGCAGGAAAGCTTAACACTTGTGGTAGCTGCTATCACCTTGTTTGAAGACAGTACCTAAGTGTACATGGACATAAGTAATCAGAATACAAATATGCCATGTAAACACAAAAAATTCAATTCTGATTGAGAGGACTGAGAGATAGGTGTCGATAACAACATATCAGCTTCATCAAACTGATTCATAACTTTAAAAGATGGGACATATATCAGTCCATGGTGCTTGTATCAATACAGCATGAATACAGCTTTTTGTATGGGTCTGAACAGCCCTCACATGCAAAGACAGAGTTTAGTGATAATGCATCAAGATATTTAACATTGGGTTTGCAGAAGCCTGCAAGCAAGTAAACAAAATATCAACTAATGACTGAGCACTCCCAAAAGTGAAGCCAGAACATCTGGATTGCCCCGTGGAGCAGAGAACATTACATCAGTGACGCATCAGAGCTTTACAGCTGTGACTTAAAACACAAAGCATCACAAAGGTCACATTCAGGCCTGGTATGAAAGGGTGAGTTCAGGTTTCGACACATCGTCGACGGAGAGTGCCCTGTGTTACACAGACAACAGGGCTTCACTCAACACAACAACTGAGCTGTTGAAATAGTTGAATGAACTTTCTACGGATAAGCAACCATATATTTATACTGTTAGGCTGGTGCCAAAACAAGCCCACATTTGGCCATGTCTGTTTCTAGCCAACAGTTTTCCGTGATCCCTTCAAATCCACATCATTCCAGAGCGTCACCTTGAGACCTTTATCTCGTCCAAAATATACTGGTGTTTTCCTGTTTATACTTGTCCAAGTACAAGTAGAGTTCAGCAACCTTTTTAAAACACTCAAGATTTGCAGATTTATTTTGAAACTGGTAAATACAGTTGAATATTTACATAGCAAACTGGCTATAACCATTGCACATTAAGCTGCCAGTGGGGGGAAACTGATTTAACAGCTGCAGTGTTTAACTTGATGATTTAATAATTCTGCCTGTGATTTTTCTTTGTGAACAGAAACTATACTATACAAACATAACATACGCAGCCTCAGTCAGACCTGACTGAGGGAATGTTTGTGTGTATACAGCTGCCGCACAGTGGCGGGCAGGGACAAGACATGTTCGTTCCATTAAACCGCTGAGAGACAGGGATTTTTGAGCTGTAGAATTCACCTCTGAAACCTTTTGTAGACACGTCTTTGTGCTTTCAGTCAAATTACCATCTGTCTTTGTCATCAAAAAAATCCCTTCCTGTGTGCAGCGTGAGAATCTCAAGATCTAAACACTGCTATACCGAGAAACACAGAGAGAGCAATGTGGAGTTGTTGACCCAAGTGCTGCACAGGCACAACAAAAACATGGCAGAAGGAGAGGAGGTGTGTTTTCAGCATGGACTTAAAGGTTTACGGAGTCTGGGCTGCACTTACATGAGAAGATAAACCATTCCATAGACCGGGCGCAGCCACTGAAAAGGCTCAGTCACCTCAGGTTTTGCATCTTGTTCTAGGTACAGACATAAGTAGGTGGTTGGATGATCTTGTTACTGTGGCAGGAGTCTGGACATGCATCCAATCATATAGGTTAGGACCAAACCATTTAAAACATTAAAAACAAGCAGTGAAATCTTAAAATCAGTCCTGAACCAGACAGTAGGCCGGTAGAGAGAGGACAAAACAGGTATTATGCGATCACACTTTCTTTTCCAGTCAGAAGAGCAGTAGCTGCAGATGACGATTATAATGTCATAACATCTGTCTCCATCAGTAAAATAATATGAGCTATGTCTTTTCTTTCAGGTGGGTCATCTCATCCAGCAGGCGTCAGGCAGCACGAACCTGAAGAAAGTCACTCTGGAACTGGGAGGAAAAAGCCCCAATATCATCTTGTCTGACGCCAACAGTATGTGTTTGCATGTGTTTTCCACTGGCACCTCCTTTCACACTGAAATTAGTAGAAGTACCTGGTATTTTAAAACCTGGATGAAGCCACTAAAGACTGTGAGGGAATATACAGTATATGTAATATAATGGAGAGAAAGTAGAAATATATTTAGAATACTTCTACAGGTTCTGTTCTATTTTTGTTAGCTTGATAATTCAAATGACAACGAGGGATTTTTTTTGTCTTTTCCTCTCACAGTGGAAGACGCAGTGGAGCAGTCGCACAATGCTCTGTTTTTCAACCAAGGCCAGTGTTGCTGTGCCGGCTCTCGCACCTATGTCCAGGCAGACATCTACAATGAGTTTGTGGAGCGCAGCGTTGAGCGTGCAAAGAGACGAGTGGTGGGAAATCCCTTTGACTTAAATACCGAGCAGGGACCCCAGGTAACGCACACTCACACACTTCATCACAAATAAATCGTTCCTTTCACATTATCGTTTAATCTATTAAAGATCCAGTGTGTGAAAGATGAGTCCTCTCTTTGTCACGGTCTGCAAACTCACCATACGATGTCCCTAATTCTAACTCACTGAACCCTTTTAAATACAAAAACTTACTTCACTACAACTCTTGGGTGCCTCGGCTCCCCACACAGCTGATGGTGTTGCTGTGTCACCACCTCCTACAGGTAGATCAGGAGCAATTCAACAAGATTCTGGGCTACATCAGCAGCGGGAAGAGAGAGGGAGCCAAGCTCATGTGTGGAGGTGGAGTGGCTGCCGACAGAGGCTACTTCATCCAGCCTACTGTGTTTGGAGATGTCCAGGACAACATGACCATTGCCAGAGAGGAGGTAGGATAGTACTGAAGATTAATATTATTGGGTTAGGGTTATTTCTATTTTTAATTTTAATGTATTTACATAACATGTTGAACAACACACCCTATGTCACAATGTAAAACTAAAATAAATATTCCTCTATCCACATACTTAATCTGCCCTACTTAATCTGCCCTAAAGGGACATGGGGAAAAGTTTTATTTTGAGATTAGCCTGAAATATAAAGACATCAAATCAGTGCTTGCCAGTAAACACGGTTTCCTTATAAGTGAGAGACTGCTTTTTTTAATTTATGTTTTTACCCCCATGAAATGCCTCATGGGCTGGATCAAATCATCTGTTTGCGGACTGTTCACACAGTCTTGAGTTTCCACATCTCTGTATGTAGGCAATGAATCGGCAAGGCTGTAACTATTGATGCACGGTAGTAGGGCTGCAGCTTTTTTTACCTTCTTAAATGTGAATATGTTCAGGTTTCAAAAAATAATTAAAACCGAATATTTTTGGTTTGTGGACAAAACAAGACATTTGAGAACATCATCATTTCCAGGTTTGGTAAACACGGATCAACGTTTTTCAACATTTTCTGATATTTCTTGGACCAAAAAAGTACTTGATTAATCAATATGGAAAAAAATCCTTAGTTGCAGCCCTACACTGTGGCTGTGTGACTGAACGTGCTGGAGTAGGGAAGATAAAAGAAAAAAAAAAAACTGTTGTCACATGTTCTCTTGCAGATCTTTGGTCCAGTGATGCAGATCCTCAAGTTTAAAACAATGGAGGAGGTGTTGACAAGAGCCAACGACTCTAAATATGGTCTGGCAGCCGGTGTGTTTACTAAGGACATTGATAAGGCCAACTACATCTCCAGTGGTCTCCGTGCCGGCACAGTCTGGTGAGAGTGGTACTGCTGAAATCACTGAACGAATGAATGAATGAATGAATGAATACTATCCGAGGCATTTTACAGAAAGACACCTTTAGATATAGATAGAAAATGAAGTTTGGGAAGAATTACAGGTAATTCAAATCCCTCTATCCTGTGCTGTTCTGGTGCCTCTTACTGCATCATTAGCTATTGTTTTTGTGCTACACTTCTGTTGCATCCAGGCAGTGGTGTTGACTGTCAAATAAAGTTAAGATAAAGTATCACAGCAGCAGTTACAATCAAATAAATGGAGATTTTATTTATAATATTATTAAAATAATTATTATAATAACAACATTTTGTTGTAGATGTTCTTTCTCCCATAAATGGAATATTTTATATTTTCCAAATTGTGACTAATCTCTCTCTTTGTTTGTGTGTGTGTGTGTGTTCTCCAGGATTAACTGTTATGACGTGTTTGGGGCTCAGGCTCCATTCGGAGGCTACAAGGCCTCAGGCAACGGCAGAGAGCTCGGAGAGTACGGCCTGGACAACTATACAGAAGTCAAAACGGTAATAACTAAATGTATACCACTGTTAACCGCAAAGGGTGTGTTCACTTTTAGCTCATTGAGTTCACATTCTCAAACACACTATAAATTCATATCATGTGTCATGTGCATGAAGTCATGTGCACAGAAATACCATTCAGTTATTGGTTGGATATGTAGGGTGGTTTAAAAAAAACAAACCTCTGCAACATGGAGCATCAGCAGCCACTCTGGTGATGTGCAGCAGGTGCAGTAGAGCAGCTACTCATCTACATCCCCCAGTGAAGAGCTGAGAGAACCAGGAGAACCACTCTTAAAGGCCTGTGCATACTCCGCAAGAACAGAGAAATGTGTTCTCTCTCTCTCTCCCTCTCATTTGGGAGTTCTTGCAGTTTGTTCTTGACATATCATCTGGGCAGAACTTTTTTCTTGTGTGATTGGCCAGAAATTTGAAGTGGGCGTGGTTACTGCAGAAATGTTGTCATTCCCTATGAGGACTTCCCAGGAGTTCTTCACTTGAGTTTCTGGTGAAGTATGAACTGTCCTGGCCAGAACTAACTTTGTTCTTGACACCTCGAGAAAAATAATGAAATGAAAATGAAAATGTTTCTGTTCTTGCGTAGTATGCACAGGCCTTTAGTTGTAACACAGTTAAAGACTCATGAACGGCGGCCGTCCTCCAGGTCAGGGAGGTCCCAACTCTTTCTTCAGTGTACCTCAGCGCTGCCACATCATAGCATTCCTTGGCTACAGGCAAGTGAGTCCTGAACTGTAGTCAGTGGCTTTGCTTCTTGGTCAATGTGCTAGTTTACCTGTGGAGGAGGAAGAGTTGGGACCTCCCAGACACAGAGTATGGACAGTTGTCCTCCCATGTTTCCCTTTTTCCTCATTGGGGGATGTGGGTGAGAACACAAAGGCTGTGGAGGTGCAGGTACAGTTCACAACCAGTGATGAATCACTCTAGAGTTTACTTGCAAACAGTCCAAGACCATCTATTTCAAGCACACAAGTGTCTGGTTCCTTGGACTGAGTTCAATCTGACCCAAACAAACTGCACCAAGGGCTTAAATTAACAACATGTAGGTCAGTCATCCAGTTTCACCACTTGCTGTGTGGGGTGGATCTTCTGCTGGTGTGATGACATTGAGTGTTCTTCTTTCGTCTGTATGTGTGAATGCAAATGTTCACAAAAGTTGCTCTTTAGATCACGTCTGTGTGGGCTCATGTGGGAACCCACCAAACAATGACAAGTACAGATGGGAAAGGGATAAGAAAACATACTGTAACTGTGTAGTCGACATGAATTATTGCTTATTCACGGTGATAAATTGCCAACTATTCTTGACTTGTTTATCCGTGAGTGTGAGCCTAGTGTTTGTGTCTGTGTGTTGTCAGGTGACCATAAAGGTTCCACAGAAGAACTCTTAGACATCTATAGTGAGTCCACAGCTGATGACCGTCACCAGGAGGCTGCCTTGGAATTCGTTCTCAGTTGTGGTTGTTTTTTACTGCTGTGTCACACATCCACAGTACAGTCATCATCATCATCTACCGCTTTATCCTCCACCAGATGGTCGCAGGGAGTGCTGTGCCAAGCTACATCCACAGTACATTCCAGTTAAAACATGAACATATAGAATTTGTTTGAGTACTCTTCAGTGCTCACTTCAAGTCATGATATAATAATTAAATCCAGTTGTCAAACCAAGAATTTTTGAATCTGAGAATATATATATATATATATATAAATAAAAATTGTTAATACGTATACATATACATTATGCATAATTATTCTCACCAGCTTTTCTTCCTGATCTGATGCAATAACAATAGTGTCAGCATTCACTTTGTATTTGTAATCTGCAGACTCTGAGATTTTTCAGAATAAATACATTTGAGGTACTCGTTTTTGTGTTTATATGTATATAAAATCTTGAATTAGTCCCATAATAAAAAATTACCATCATATTGTAAGCGGTTTTCACTGAATTGCATAGGAGCTTCTCACAAACCTTCTGTGATACCTTCCAAAATACCTGTCATCTCACTCAGCACAAACATGTCATAACAATCTGAAAAATGTTTAAAGTAATTATAATTAGAAACAGAACACATTTAAAAATATTAAATTAAATTAAATTAAATTAAATTAAATTAAATTAAATGTGCTGTTCTGTTTCTTCTAAATTGCATTAGCAAACTAACATTTCAAAATTTCCAACGATTCTTAGAATGAAGATACAGCTGCTTAAGACTGAATGTATTGCTTTTGTGTTGGAACTGGAATCAACAAAATGTGTGAATTATTTGGAAGTTTGTGGCTGTTGACAGCTGACCACTAGATGTCACTCGTGGAGTCGTTGGTTTGACGCTTTGAAGCTTCAATTTGTTTTTGGTACAATCAGGAAGAAGCCAAAAACTTCACAAGGCTCCATCCGCCCACTCCTAGAAGCACTCTTGTGAAAATATCCAGCTGTAAAACAACTTACGTGTATTGTAATTATAAATTATTCATTGTGTCGAAACTATTTGTTCCCAAACTTGAAACTTGAACGCGTTATTAGTGTTTATTTTCAAGAAACATTGCGGCGCAAGATGGCGGCCACTGCAAAGCAAGGCCCTTTCATCAAATTCACTCAAAAGGCTCATTTTAGGATTTTAAAACTCAAAGAGGATTAATTGTAAAGCTGTTTTAAATGCATTCAATCATATTTTGTGAGTAGTGAATACACTATCTGCTAATTTGCCCTGCTAAACGTCATGTACCGGACCTTTATCACGACTACCGGAGCTCGGAGGCGTCGAGCGCAGCCGATTTCCGGGTCACGTGGTAGACGACTCACAATAATGAGCGAAGCTGAGGGACCGAGGTGATAACAATGGCCGCGCACTGAAAGACACCGGAGCAAGCTGTCGTTCGGAAGCGGTACCTCACGTGACCGCTTTGGTGAACGGCCGTGCCGGTGGAAGCGGAACACCCATGGGTTCACCGCCGAGCCGAGCGGCTCAGTGAGGAGGAGAACGGCTCACCGGAGCCGGTGGAGGCAGGAAGCGAGTCCGCGTGCCTTCCCTCGGGCAGTCTGTCGGTCGGTCGGTTTCGGTGTGCTCATGATGTAGGCCGCCGGTCATCCTGCTGCAGGTGGGTGGTGGTCGGTTATTGTTGTCGGGGGTTCGTGTGAGGAGGACGCGGTGACGGGCTGCGCGCAGGCCGGGGCTCGACGGCTCCGTCGTCTCGCTGCAGAACAGATGCACCGACAGCAGTCATTGCTTTGTCCTGTACTTAACATGTGATGTGTGCTTGTTTTCACTGTATGTTAACCGATAACAGATCTGTTTAATAAACTGGACAGCTACTGCCGACACAGTTTAAAGAGATTATATGTGTTAAATTAATTATGTTAAGTAGTTTAAGAAATTTCATTAAGCAGTTCGGTTCATTACGCAATGAGTTGACTTTCCCATTTGCTGAAGCTGTGAAGGTTACCAAAACAACCAATCTGCATAAACCATGTACTGTTAAATTGACGTTTTCATCCGGTTTTACGGAAAGCCCAGGAAATAGGACGGAAGTAGCAGCTAGCCACCAGGGGGCGTTTCCGTTGGCAGCAAAAACACCTGAGTAGGTGTCCATGGGTAAATTAGTCGACTTCTTCTCACTTGAGTTTTACGTTTTCCAGATGCGTCAAGGGGCTCGATCACTAGTTTCAGGTCTTGGATTATGGATCATGAGCCAGTGGGTCCCCGAGCACAGACTGGAAAAGGGCCCCCTCATTACCCATTACATGTCATGTCATGTCATGTCATGTCATGTCATGTCATGTCATGTCATGTCATGTCATGTCATGTCATGTCATGTCATGTCATGTCATGTCATGTCATGTCATGTCATTTAGCAGACGCTTTTTTTTCAAAGCGACTTACAATGGAATTGAGTACAATCAGTCAGGGGTGGAATCGAACTTGCGACCTTGATGTCTTTCGCACACAGGGTACCGGTCTTGAGCACTGAGCCACTCCACCCCCCACACTCTCGCACAAATCGACAGTGGTACAAAGGTTGTGGAAAATTTGGATTTTTAGTTGTCATGCAACCTCCTCCCACTAATCAAATGTGCTTATGATAATAATGACAATAATATAATATTAGATACAGCACACAACTTAACCTTTTGTTAGTTGAGTGAGGGCCCATCAAGACATCAGTGGTGATAAAGGAGCCCTATAAAGACATAAATTGATTACCACTGTCATTTGGCTGAGGGCCCCTTTCAGATAAAAGGGCTCATTAAGATATATCACATAACATAACATAACTGGACATTATTTGGCTTTGGGTCTATTGAGATGAATAACATAGTAGCAAAGATATTGGGATAGTAGGGCAAAGGCTTTGGCTTCAGGGCCCCTGGACCTGGATCCATCCTTGAGCCAATTTTGTAAATTATGTTCCCATTTAGAGGAAATTAGACCATAAAGCATGGCAAATATGAGGGGACAGCTGCTATTGTCCAATAAGTGCTGGCTGCAGTTGACGTCTGTGAACTTCCCGTTTGAAAAAACTGACACAGTGCTGGTCAAATCGCAAATGTTGATGCTTTACTGTTCATCCATTATTACATACAGTCAACATGGTACCAAACTAGCACAGTGGTATGTCCGTTCTCATGGGAAAACATGGCTGTCAGCAGGGACACTGCAAAAAAAACCAAAGAGAATCTGTGCCAGTTTTACGTCTACAGTTTAGTCGCTTATCTCATCGTTAGGGAGCCCTTTTTCTGACAGGAAGCTTAATCTGGAAACCGTTCCCTGTCCCACACCATATAGAAATTCAGCATTTTTAATTCACACTGCCTCACAGTGAAGTCACAAAATAATGCTGAAGGAGTCGGCAGTGGTTCAACAACTCCTGTGTGTCGTGATGTAAAATCGCTGATTTTCTCCAGGGACTTTGGTGTGGTGGAGTGCATGGTTTCTCTGAAACTCTCAGTAGATGTACAGGAAATGATCGATAATGCCAGCAAATCCTGCCGACTGTACCTTTTTTAATCCTAAATTCTTTATAAAATAAAATAGTCTCACGCTGACTGAGTGTGTCTGAAGCATTTTTTAATTTGTTATTTATGATCTTCCGGTGCCAGTGTTCATGAGGCAGTTGACATTTAACAACACTTCATATAAATGACCCTCATCTTGTATTACATTTTGTATTTTAGAAATAAAAGGTGCCTTTTATTTTTGAGCATAGAACACTTCACAGCACCTAGAGGCTGGATATATCTGCTAATCCTTCTTTCCCCCCCCCAGGACAGAGTGGTGGAATTTCTACACCTGAACAGTCGGAGAGAGCAAAGGCTTCTGTGATTCCTGTGCTGCTCAGTGTCCGTGCGCCAAGATGAGTACAGACAGACCCAAACGCAATATCATCAAGAAGAAATATGTAAGTCTGGAGTACATCTATGTCAGGTTTTCTCTTGTACACACCTAAAACAGAAACACATTTGTCCACATTCATTAAATGGATCACAATTCTCATGTTATTTTTATGTTATTACGGCGAATAATCAACAAAGCTGATGGTTTATGTATAATTTATCCGTAACTTTTATTTTGTTTAAGGTCACATTGTGATTAAAATCTCTTTTATAAGACACAATCAGTTAGCAGCATCAGACTAGAAGCAGCTCTTGTAGATTGACGTCACATTTGTACCAATAGTTCTTGCATTTCTTATTCAATCAAAGTCAAAGTAAGCTGAAAAATCAGCTTTAATTCCTTAAAACCTCCTCAAACCGATTATCAAAGTAGTTGATGAATAATTTAGTAATCGATAAATTGAGTAATTGTTTCAGCCCTAACTGACAGTCCAATAGATGTATCTTGCATTCATGTAGATGTGCAACTTGACAACCACAATAACGACAAATGATATCGGAAAACCGATACCGGTACAAATAGAAATAAAAGCATGATAATTAGATACGTTTATTTATCAATTAATTCAAGCAACAGCAGTTTGCAGTGACTATAATGTCTTCCTCTTTTGCAGGACATCAGTGATGGGATGCCGTGGTGTGAAGAACGCCTGGTCCGCAAAGTTCTTTTCCTCTCCCTCAGGGAATTCAGAGACACACACCGCACCACACACAAACACTCACGCATTCACACACGCGCTTCAAAAAATACGCTCATTCATGGACAGCAAAAGGCACACACACTCCCCAACACACACACGCAGAAAAAGACACATGCGCAGCAAAAAGTTGCACACAAGCCACGGAAAACCCACACACAGAAAAACACACGGCATTCACAGAATATGCACATTTCGAAACACATACATCGTCACGAACACACCAACAAAGGGCAAAAAGCAAACCACTTGTCTCAGGACTCGCACACACCAAAAAATAAATGTACTTTCACACACAACATGCACACACAGTCCAAAATGTGCACGGGCAAAATGACCCGCAGTGTTCAGCATACTGAAGAAAACACACACGCGCTCCAGAAGAACACAACCAGGAAACTCCGCTCACACACGACACAAAATAACCTGTTGCTGCCAAAATCCAAACACACACACCGTGAAAAACACACACACTGTGCCGAGCACAAACACTCAGTGAAGAACAGCTGCAAATGTGAAAACACAAGGACGCTGCTGAGCGCTCGTGTCCCGGCCAGGACCCTGAGATCACGCACTCCCACCCGGCTCAGCGGTCAGTACCATCACTGCTCTTCTTGTCCTGTGTCTCAGTCATAGCTGTAAATCTGCTCTGCTGCTGGAATGCGAAGATAATCCCTGTTCTCCGGCCCGGCCGACTCTCAGGGCCCCGCCATACTAGTCACTTCACATTCCTGCTTGCACTTACATGGTCACTGTTTTATTCAGACTAGAATGAGGGTCACTCTAATGTTTAATGCATGTCTTTAGTATAAGAGTTTGAAGCATTGACGATTTGGACAAAAGCATTCGGATGCCTGACCATTACAACAGCCTCTTTCTTTAATGTTGTAATGATGTATTCAAATACATATACAGTACTTCAATATAGTGTTGGTCCTCTAGAACAGCTTCCACACGTCTTGCAGGAATTTCCTCAAAATCTTTTCTGTAGAGCATTTATGAGGTCAGGCACTGATGTTGGACGAGAAGGCCTGGCTCACAATCTCTGTAACATTTCATCCCAAATTTGCTCAATGGTGTTGAGGTCAGGGCTCTGTGCAGACCACTTCTGTTCTTCCACATAAAACTTGTCAAACCATGTCCTTGTTGGAATAGAAAAGGGCCTTTTCTCAAACTGTTGGAAGCATAGCATTGTCCAAAATGTCTGCTGAAGCGATAAGATTGTCGTTCTTTGGAGATAAGGGGCAGAGACCAAAGCCTGATAAAAACACCTGAATTCAATACGTAACAGCCGGTGGCCAAATACTTTTGTCCATATTTACCATATTTATCAAAATTGACATCATGTGCTATTGAAGAAGACCCGAAAGAACATTAACTCCTTAGGAAACTGTTTACTGGTTCTTTTTTGCAATGCAATAACCAAAGAACTTCCTTTTGTGTTTGTATACATCGTATGACTCTGTATGTGCAGATGATTCAGCATCAGCACAGTGAGAAAACCGCTTCATGTAAACTTGTCCCTGTTCTCTGAAGGCTCCGTGGTTAATGGCATCACCCGGCGTCAGTCCCTCCTGTCGGCCACTCCCAGTTGGAGCTGGACATTACAGACATGCCCTCAGCAGCGCCGTCCTGCCAGCATTGTTTGTGACAAGGATGACCCTGCCAGCAAGAGGTCAGTTACACATCCACGACCAAACTGTTGGAAGATCAGCATCCCGTTACTCTGGTTTCCTCCCACAGTCCAGAAACATACAGGTTAAATGGACACTCTAAATTGACTGTCGGTGTGAGTGTGAGATTGAATAGTTGGTTGTCTCTGTGTACCCCATTGTTCGCCCTATGTCAGCCGAGGTTGGCTCCAGCTCCCCTGCGACCATCATGGGGAGGATAAAGTGGTAAAAAGAGGAACAAGTTCATGTTCAGCTGTTGGGGTACTCACCTGCTGCAGTCGGTGCCTGCACAGCCTTTATAGGCAATTTAATAACAGAGGCACAATAACTGGCTGTGTACACACACACACACACACACACACAGAGCATATGGTTCTGATTTGTATGTTCCCAGCAGCTGAGACGCTGCTGCTGCTGCTGCTGAAGCAGCTGCTGAGGGTTTCACCCTAATGGAGATGACAAGGTTTAACTTATTTAAAGGTTGAAAACACAATACTTAGGTGTCACCAGTCATTCCAGTCAAGCACACGTGTCAGACCCAAACAAATCTATTGTCCCAGCTAATGCCAGTAATCTCTCATGCCTGTTCTATTCTCCAGTCACCAATGAAAAGCTTCTTAAATGTGAATATTTTCTGGTTTATTTGCTCCGTATAACAGAGAAATAATTCACTTAGGCAAATAAGGTAGAGAGTAAGTGTGACGACAGCTCTGCATGTTCTCTATATATAGTCAAAACAAACATTCAGACTGTGTTGTGTTGATCTGCCTGAATCAGCCTCGACTGAGACAACACCCACGCTGCAAATTCCTCGTTTGAAGACGGATAAACTGTATTAGTATGATTGCCAAAAAAAAAATAACCAAGTATGTGTGTGCGTGTGTGTATGTGTAGACCGAGGTTGCAAGCACAGAGGAAATTTGCCCAATCCCCTCCCAGCTCACCAGGACCACAAGCATTGATGACATCAGCACGGAGCAACCACAGCCAGCATCTGACTGCAGTCAACTGTCTGACCCGACGTCGGACCAAAACTGAGGATTTCTTGTCTTTTCTCTGTTTGAGAGGTGAGCTGCATGTTTGTCCTCAATGAATCATTCATTCTTACGGCGAAGAGAATCTACGGGAACATTCACACTGGCCACATCATGTCAAGTGAAAACACACACACACACATCAAAACCAATTACAGCATTTTCCTCCTTACACTTCAGGTTCAGCAGCGTTGCCAAGCAACATGGCCTTCTTAGCAAGTGGACGAGAGAAGGTCACTCAGCATCTTGCTTCCTGTCTTTCCACCAATCACAGGACTGCAGTTGATGAAAAGAAAACAAGCATTTTCAATAAAACAACAGGTACTTGTCCTCTGAGCACGTCTGCCCAAGATGAGCTGAATTTTGGAGCTTTGTTTTTTTTAACACGCCTGTCTCTGTACCCGTGTGTGTGTGTGACTGTCCGTCCTGCTGTTGCAGTTCAGCGTGACTCTCGACCTCTGAGAGGGAGGACAGCTGTCAGCTCCTTCTGCCCTCAAGCTGCCAGGGAGAGCAGGAGGGAGAGAGTGGAGGAACGGCAGAGGAGGAGGTGGAGGAGCAGGAGAGAGACGACGGAGGACAGGAGAGGGGGAGCTGAGAGACACCTCCTGAGACCCCGCCAGCTCTCCCTACAGGTCAGGAGGACTAAAAAGGTCTGATCATCCTTCCGAGAACATTTCACTATCTAGTACTGCAACAATAAATCGATTATTAATCAATTACTAAATAATTGTCAGCTATTTGATAATTGATTCTTCAGCTACTTTAACATTAATCATATTTTACAGAAGCTAAATATTCTCTAACTGCTGTTTGACTGAACTTGTGAAGAACAAGAGGTCACATATTTGCAGAATTTCCCCCTGTGACTGTTTTCCACTATCATAATCCACCTCTTTTGCAGGTCACCATGGTGACTGGACACACCTCCTCCGTGAGGTCCGCCCCTCCCTTAAAGTCTAGCTCAGGGGTTGGCAGCAGACGATCCGCGAGGCCTTGCACAAGGTCAAGCAATACCTGTAAACCCAGAGGCAATCCTCACATCAGACCACAGGAAACCAGCAAAACACACCTCTCCCGACATAGCAACCAGCAGCTGCCTCAAAAACAGCACCTTCCTCCCCAGCAACGAACAGTCTCAAAGCACTATAGCAACCCTAAGACCATCAACAGTCTCCACAACTCAGGAAAAAGCCCAAGCAGTGCTCCAGCTCAGATACCACTGGCTAATGGCTCGGTCCGCACACAGGCCTGTGAGAAGCCTGGAGTCCTGAGGATGTCAAGAAGGAGGAGAGGTCTCCCACCAGACCCCACCAACCCCACTCCTCTTAATCAGGTTGCTATGGACAAGAACTCCTCAAAGAAAAGCAGAACACTGCAGTACAAGAAAGGTGACAACTCATCGGAGAGTCATTGCCATATTGGTGAGATGCCACAGAAGGAAGCCATTGGTGGTAAATGTGTTAAAAAGGAGTACGAGAGCCATACAGGTAAAACCACTGGTAGCAGCGATGAAGACCTGCGTCAAGACAGAAGTGGCCGTGTTGGAGAGATGAGACGTGAGAAGGGTGCTTGTTTCAGTGAAGACCTGCAGGACAAGGTGAATGTTACACAACTGAGTTTGGTGAGAGTTGCTGCTCTGGAGCCTGCTAAAGAGACGGTCAACTTTGCCAGCGTCATCTCTCACTGCAGCCTCCGCCCCGGCAGTGAGGTCATATGTAGACATGTGCGAGAAAAGCGGCTTCAGAGAATTCAGCCGACTCCATCCACAATCCCCAAGCCCGTTACTAGGAATACAGATTCTAGGACTGTTGCCAGAGCTGCTACTCCAAGGACTACAGTAAGTAAAGCTGCTATCAACTCAGTGACATCCCCACACACTGACCAACCACGCACTTATTCTGCCAAGCACGCTGCAAAGGCACCGAACAAAGGTACTAACACGGACACTACCAAGTGCACTTCACCAGCCGGCAGTTACTCTATCCATGAGCCTCCAGGTGCTGCAAAAAGCTCTTCCAGTGGTAGCGCAGAGGCCCCGCTTAAGGACAGTGCAACTGTCAGTAGCTCTTCCAGCACTTCCAAGGGCTCTACAAAGGGCCTTTCGCAGACCAAGTCTACTACCTCAGCTATGAAGACCAGGACCAGCCCTAGAATCCTTCTGAAACGCTAACACCTGAGTGACGTGTGGAAATGTTCTCAGTCTAGTATTTCCGTTAAAGACGATTAGAAAACAGTTTTAAAAACATCATTGAAGGCTGTTGATCATGTGATGCAGGGTGATGGTTATTGGCTGATTGGATAGTGACGATGGTGGTTATTATGGCTTGTTCTCTATATCTGTCATTGATGGTAGAATTCTTTTTAGGTTTATACAAATATGAAGAGTTGGGGAAAAGATAGTTGTAGAGTTGACTATAGACGAGTTCTGGAAATTGTACATTATTTTGGGAGCTTGGATTCAGTGATGGGGCCTTGCTTACTTCCGGTACTTCGCCGGGTTAATCTCTATGGTGACCGATTTGTGATGCTTCCCTGTTTTTGTCCGACATAGTAGCTTGATATGTTTGTATATTATAATCACGAGGAAAAGCTTAATGTGAAAGCACACGTGCGTCAGTCTGCTGAACTGATCTGCTTTACAGAGAGCTGTCATGCATATGGCTACAAGCCCTTTGTCCAGGTTATTTCTTTGCAGTCGAGTTACAATCTTAAGAATCAACTTATTTACTGACATTTATCTGAAACGGGAATGTTCTCAAAGTTTCCTCCGTCAATTACATAAAAATCTGAAGACTTTCTTGCCTGAAATCCTCAGGAGAATCAAAGGAGACATTAAACTTGTCTCATACTCTGCCCTGCCAGGAAAAAGTCACACACTTGAATATCTTGTTATTTCAATCCACTGTGGCATTAGTTTTTCACCAAGATATGTCGATATTTATCTGTGTCCGGTACTTATCCAAATATTAGAGTATGTGACCTTTTTTTGTTGCACTGGGCAGTGTTTATATAACTAGCTAGGGTTTTAGTTGCAGTAATATTTAACGTCCTAAATCGGTGATGGTCCAGTGTACGTCAGACTGCCAAAGCCTTAAATTATCGTCATTTAAACTCTGGAATGTTTTTGTTGTTTTGTATGGACTGAAGAGCATGGATGTTGTTTCCATCGCATTTGTTGAATTCTAATTTTCCTAACCTATAAGAATGATTTAAGCAGGACGCCCTGTTTTAAACCTTCATGTGGAATAGCCAATATTTCTAATATTGCAACACAAATGCAGTGACAACTTCAATCTACAGATAAACAGATCTCTTGAGCCACTTGTGTGTCCGCAGCTTCACAGTCACCAGCCTCTGTAAAATCAGCAGGACCTTTTTAATCCACTGCTCCGTTTAAGGGAAAAAACGAGTAAGTTTATGTGTGAAATGTTATAAGAACAACAATGGTGACGGTTTTTATTCATTCACTCTTCTCCTTCCACTGAAGTCTTTAACGTCCTTACTGAGTGTATGTGCTGACTTCAGAGGAAATGGCGACCATTAGGTTTGCAAAGGGGCAGAAACTTTCCATTGGTACTTTTGTTCAGGAATTTGGGAAATATTCTTAATATTAGGAAACGTTCCATGGGGATTAATTAATGAGAATTAACTGGAAAATTTGGATACTTTAAAGAAACTGTCATTCTGTTTTCACAGCTGTGATGTCACTCGAGGGGGAAACAAGATCTTTCAGGGCTTTTATGAACTTAAGGAAGTTTTTACAAAAATGAAACTAAAAAATATAGAATTAAAAGATCTATAAATGCCTATGTCAGTGTCTCGAGGTGTCCTGTGAACAGTTTTACAGGCTTTTCTTTTTTACTATTGTGGTCTATAGGAAAATTGTTGTATTTCTTTGTTACAGTACCATGAGTGAAAACATAGCTGCAGGCCAGAGAGGGAGGGGCTCTATCCAGTTCTTATAATACATCCATGGCATGTGATGGAGGAATTGCATTAAATTGCCAACCTTCAACTTTGAAAATATCCAGTTTATTCCTGTTAATTCCTATGGAAAGTTTCCAATTTTGCAACCCTAGTGACCACACGTACCACACAGTCTGTGCGGATTCATACTTTTGTAGATAAAAAAAAAAAAAAAGAGCGTGTACGTTTTTATGTGGCAGCTTAACGACAGATATTGTAATTAAACACTTGCGGTTTGACCTTCACTGTTGATGTGATAAACGGCCATGGAGCCTCCAGTAAATGTGGACATTCGCTGGAGTGTCGCGTGGCTCTTGGATGATATCAGGTGCTATAAGTTTTGCATATTGGCTTATATTTGGGTAGAAGAGTAGTGTGGCAGTATTAAACTAAGAGCTACTCTGAAGATTAATTAATATTGCACATTATCCTCACATGAAAGAAAATGTGTGTAGGATTTTAAAAAAGTGACTGACGGCAGTGTACACTGCTGCATTTGCTTTATTTCAAATATACTTGCCATGAAAAAAATTATTTAAAGTTGTTGGAATCATAATTAAATGAGTGACACATGCATTTGTAAATGAGGTATTTATACACTGTTCATATAATATATTGCATTTGATCCGTCTGAACCACGTGCTTATTTATGGCTGACACACGTTTTAATAAAGTTACCAGTAAAGGCATGGAATCATTTGATGTTATGACCTGTGGAAATATATCAACTGTGTGTGGTTTGCAAAGCAAGCACTCGGTACGATTCCCTTTTTAAGAGGTTGTTGTATTTCGTAATTAAATAGGTAGGAGTTTAATAGATTTTTAAAAAAGGATTATAAAGTGAACACTTTTGTACTTGTTTTACTGTGAAGCCTGAACATTGACTAATCATGAAACTGTCTGAAGCCAAACAGCAGCTGTGTAATTACAAAACTTTCCATATGAACATGAAGACCTTCCCTTTTTTTAGTGTGATTTTAAGTCAGTTCCTTTCTTTGGAAATATTCAATACATGTCTCAATTTCAAATATTTAATGCTTCCTGCTATGCAAAGTAGCCATTGTGTACCCATCAGTGACACTTAGAGAAAGTATGATCAGGAGACAGTTGGACAATCTGGCTTCCTGATACAGGAGTCGCACTGGATATGACCTGTTTTTACTCGTTGAGATAAATAGTGGATTAGAAATTAGATTTATTGCAGTTTACTGTGAACATTCAGCTCTCCACACTCGTGTTTCTCGTGGACACTGACCTTGTGTGAGAAAAATGTGTCCTAACATGAATGAATGAATGCCTTTTATTCCTGACCTTATTAATGCGTGTGTTAGCCTCTCATAGCTAGTTTATAAAACTGAAAGTGTTGCTGAGCAAACTCCGTCAACCCCAGGTGAACATAACATAACACATGGGAAAGTCTTTGAAAAGGAAATTGTAAGAACAATGTGTAAATGTGAAGCATTTGAATGAGAATTTGTAATAAAGTTTCTTTGTGCATATTTTGCTTCTGGGTACAGTTTTTCCTTTCCTCCACACATTTTGAGCAAAGGCCTCCTGAAAACACCTGAAACTTAATTAAGAAAAACAAAAAAATCCCACTTATTCCTCCTTTCTGTTTCCTCAGAGTATCTTCAACGACAATTGTTTTTTCATATTTTTCCTTTACAACAGAGGTCTCAAACTTGAGGCCCACATGTTATAATTATGTGTTTTTCTGTCTGTTTTTAACATTTATACAGTAGATTATATTTGCATCAAAGTGTCATATCATTCCACATCAAAACAAACACCTTGTTTCTGTGAATTCAGTGAAATATTATCAGAAATGTCATTATATTATTAACATAAATGGAATACCATTATATCATTTTCAGATCATGTCACCCAACCCTTCCAAAGAGTTGTTCTATTCCCAGAAAGTTCGATTTTTTTAACTGAGCAGTCAACACTAAAAACCGAGGTCTACAAATGACCTGAGGGGGGCAGCAGTTCGCCTTCGCCGCGTGAACTCTGCTACAAACTGAACAGCAGAAGAAGACGCCGGGCTCCAGCAGCAGTGACAGTCGTAGTGGGAGTGTTGTTGTTGGAAATGACAGATGTCAGAGCAGAGCGTCCACTCTGACAGGAACCATGTTTGAAACCTTCAGAGAGAGACTTCACATGGTCCAGCAGGACTTCACCACCGGGTCAGTCTTCTCTTTTTCAGCGAAACTGTCTCCTGCTGACATCACTAGCTTAGCTTAGCTTTGCTGAGCTGTGAAAGTCTGACAGCAGCGTCATGTTAGCCTAGCATGAAGCAGCCCGCTCATTCACAGGGTTTACTCCGTAAATCTGGTCATGTTCCTCTTTGTGTTACTTCCGTGTACATTAACAATTAAAGATATAAAGTCGTGTCGTGTCGTGTCGTGTTGTGTGTAGTTGAGGTGAAGCACACACTCTCACTCTGTCCCACTCATTACTTTCAGCTGACGATCATGTGATGCCATGACCCACAGTTAACCCCTCGCCTCCTCTGTTAAATGGCGTTTCACCAAAAACTAACTTTTCTGCTCATAAAGCACCCAATTTTATCCAACCGCCTTCATTTAATGTAATGATGCAGAAGCTTCTGTTTTTTAATGGGGCACATACTCGAGTGTCAATGTCTTTTTTTAGATGATATCAGTGGCTATAAGTTTGCATATATTTGGGTAAAAGAGTAATGTAGGTCTGCAACTAACGATTATTCTCCTAATTGATTAATCTGACGATTTTAGATTGTGTAATCGCTTGGTCCATAAAATGTTGATCGGTGTTTACCAAACCTGGATGTTTCCCAAAAGTCTTGTGTTGTCCAAAATCAGAGGCTCAGTCAAAAACGCTCATACAGATTTATATTTTATCAAATGTTGATGATTAATTTAGTAATCGAGTAATTGTTTCAGCCCTGGAGTAACGTGACAGTATCAAACTAAGAACTTACCTTTACAATGTTATTGAGAAGAGTAACCCTACAGTTTTTGGGTTCCTCTATTTATTCCTCCAAGGAAATCTAGATCTAGATACCCATGGGTAAAAATAAATCAAAAGTAAAATATTGGCTTATTAATACACCAAATTTACTCAAATGCAACTACAAGCCAATAGTTACGATTAGGGCATGAGCCGTTATGATATCAAGAGATATACTTCATGTAAATACTTTGTATCCTTGCATTTCAGTATATGTTAATATTATGATCTCATGTGGTAATGCTACATCGTTTTTAAAAACCTGTAACACAGTAAATATTAAAACCGTGGCTTGACTTAAAGAATAATACTGCAAATCTATGTCAGAATTATAATAGCAATTAGATATTTTGCACACAATTGATTAAAACCCATATCTCTCTTTCTCTCTCCCTCTCAGTTTAAAGACCCTTGGAGACAAATCAAGAGACACCAAAGTCAAGCGGAGACCCAGGTGAGCTGTAAACTGTGGGCGTTGAATGTGATATAAACTAATTACAAGCAAGCTCAGTGTTCTCAGACCCTCTGACCCATCAATGTCCAGTATCATTGTTTAGTTGTGATTATAATATGACATCTGCTTGGTTGTTTTAATTCTGTTTTACTCTGCAGAAAATGGTTTAATTGAATCCTCTCTTGCTTGTTCAGGTTTGAAGAAAGCCCTCCTTGTTTCAGTGCTGGCCTGGAAATCCTCAGCAGGTGACAAATACACGGTCACTTTTGATTTTAACATCTTGTTAAAGGAGTGTTGATATTCATGTTAACATTTGTTCCCTGTAGGTATGAGGAGAAATGGTTTCTGCTCCATAAAACAACCAAAGACTGCGCTCAGTCTGCAGAGGTAAGATCACATTAGTAGGCGACAGCAAATGAGTGAAGCGTGATCTTGTTCTTGTACAGTGTGTGTGTGTGTCTACAGCTCTGTCTCTGTCTGTGGGTTTGTCAGGCAGTAGATGGCGACATAGTGATGCTCTCAGCTCACTGGGAGAGAAGAAGAACGGCTCTGACACAGTTAGAGGAACAACTGCAAAGCTTGCCAGCCTTTGTCAGTGAACTGGACACCATCACTGCCAACATAGGTAAAGAGTCATGTTTCATTTCTTCTTGATAAAACCAGTGAGCACCCTCCACAGTTACAAATGATACCAGAACATCAGTATCTGATGACTCTGGTACTAAGATTGATCACGAACCTACCTGCAAAAATCATTGCCTAGATAACGAAGCTTGTTTTCTCATGATATTAGTAGAACTTATCTGGTTCAGCTGGGATTGTCTTCTCCTTAAATGACGAGGACTCATCTGAATGTTGTCTGTAACAGAAAGACACTACACTTTACAGCCTTATTAACCCGTGATAATGAGATGATTATTCCGTAAAGATCAGGACTCAATAATACCAACATAATTCACTTACCATTAAAAGTACAGAGTTCAGTACCCAACCCTAATGTTCACAAACTGTGGTCAGAGAATAGTTGCTGAAATGGCACACACCAAGAGTATTAATGCTGATTAAACTTATTAAAGCTGAGCATCTCCAGATAAAAGACAAAAGGTCATGTAGTGAGACTTGACGGAGTTGTATGTGTGTGTTTGTATCTCCAGCTCATCTGGAAGGCGACTTTGAGGAGATGGAGAGCAGACTGATCTACCTGGAGACCCTGTGTTGTCAGTGTGAACAACAGACACAAAAACAGCATCACGTCAACCAGCTGGAAATTTATAAGAAGAAGAAGAGGTGTGACATGCATTTATGCACCTGTATGTGTCTTGTTTTCCAGGTTAACTCAAGCAAGTCCAGTTTTCTACAGCTAACTACTGAACATTTTTTATTCTAGTTTCACTATCAATTTACATCTGTTTACAACCCATATAATAATAGAATTGATTACATCCATTGCCTCATTATGTTTTTAAAGAATATTCCACCAGTCTGTATATAGTGTGGTGTAGCATAATAACAGAGCTCACTGTCTCACTGTACATGATATTTCATCTGTATAGCAGATAAAACACATACACAGCATTTCATATTTCTTCACTTGCTTGTATTAGATTTTGTCTTTTTATTTTTAATCAACCATGTCCTAAAATAATCTTTAAATATCCCCAGTTCAGAAGCTTCACCAGCAGAAGATGACATTTAGTGTTAGCATGATTTCTTTAGATGTGATATATCTGAAGATGTTTGTGTTCTTCTCTGTTTGTCTTGTAACAGGAAGGAGCTGGAGGCTCTGGAAGGTGAGCTGCTGTGCTGTCACTTTACACTTATAATTATAATTATCGCACTTCACTGACAACACTGATTACAGCATGTTAGCCTTCTTTGTAATTACCCTTATGGGGTGTTGAATAAAAACAAATGCTGTGAATAACTCTACAGATGATGATAAACCTAAAGCAGCATTTTCTCTTGCACAGTGGAACTAAACTCTGAACACGCTCACAAAGTGGCAGAGGTGGAGCAGGCCGTGCAACAGAAACTACGAGAACGACAGAAAGTTTATGAAGAAGCTTTTAACCAAGACATGAAGCAGTACCTGTCCACTGGA
Source organism: Solea solea (assembly GCF_958295425.1). Classification (NCBI taxonomy): domain Eukaryota; kingdom Metazoa; phylum Chordata; class Actinopteri; order Pleuronectiformes; family Soleidae; genus Solea; species Solea solea. Next base: position 22,352,888 of record NC_081146.1, read on the forward strand.
CACCTGCAGCACAGAGGTACGTCAATTTCATCATGTACTTTGTTTCTTTGAGCAGAGTAATGTCAGGGACCTTCAAATAAAATGTAAGATTTTTCATTTGCCACATGAGCTTTGCTATTTTAGCCCAGACAGACAGACAGACACCTTGACACCTTATTAATCCCTTTGGGAGGTTCCCTCAGGGAAATTAAAAGCTCCAACATCCACACACAGCACTGTTAAAATTAGATTCACACTTAACAGGAGACAGGAAAGAAAAAACACCCCAGGTACCAAACACCATAAAATATAGAATAAAAGAGAGTAAAAAAAAAAAAATATATATATATAAGATAAAAAGGAACTACGCATATAATATATATGTGTATCCGTACATATACAGTATATATATATGTATATATATATATATATATATATACATACATACACACACACAAACATACATGCATACACACACATGTATATATACACACATACAGTTACCCCATAATGCCCAAGGTTTTATTGCACATGTTTTTATGAGTTTTTGTTGTAGTTATTGCACATTTTTGTGAGTTGTGATTATGGACAGTTCCAGGGATATTTGCACTTTAAATGATGTCAAAAATGCACTGGCATTGATTAATCTGCAGTCCTGAATGTTCCAGTCAGAGTTAAGTAGAACGTGTCACAGTTAAGGCAGCACTGCAATTACACCGTCTTCTCACCCCCACCACAGAGTCAAACTCGCCATTTCATCACCGCAGTAAAAAAAGTGGTTCCCCATGGTATAAAGTGTTTCCTTCATGGCTTTCACTGCCTTTTAGTGATAATTATAGGTAATAATCCCTTTTTAAAGACCTTATTTTTTAGACCTTTTTTTTTTTGTCAAGTTGATGGTTGTTTTTTTTATTTATTTATTTAGTTATTTATCTATTTCTTTGTGTGTGTGTGTGTGCGTGTGCATAGAATCAGCAGGAGCCGATGTGAGTGTTCTGGATCACATGACACTGACTAACGTATCAGACCAGGAAGCTTTGGATGACTTTCTTAACTCCTGCAGCGATGACATCAGCACCGGATCATCACTTACCTCAGGTAAGAAAAAAGAGAAGGGACCTAAACCCCGAATATCAACATTTATTCATTTAAACATTTATGATCTTGTTCATGGTGAATACATGAGTAAAACTGGATTTAACCAGAACATGTAGAGTCAGGAGTTTTTTAAGGGAGTTTTCATTCACAGTAGTGACGCCCTGCTTACTTTGACTAATTTGTTAAATTCATACTTTTCCTGTGAGGACGTCTGAGTGACACTGTTCCACTGCGACTAAAACCACGACGGTGTCTTCTCTTGCAGGTCCAGACCTGGAGTCTTTCTCCTCTGAATCCTCGAGAAGCCAAACAGAAAAAGTGCTTCCCGCAGACGAGCAAAGATCCAACCAGGACGCAGGTTTGGAGCGAGAGGAGGAAGTGGCCAGTGAGGAGAGCGATGAACCTCTGGTGCAGTCGGATGAAGAGGACATTCAGCCTGACACGTCACTGGTTGGCCTGCAGGATGTTGTGAGGAGCTCTGACGACAGTGACTCCACGGGGGATCTCCCCTCTGGGTAACCTAGCAACAAGGCTATTGACACTTGATGAATACTGGGACGCTATGTTCACCCTCTGATGTTGTGTAGCATCTCCTGCCAGACTTTTTTTCATTTAAGGTAGAAAGCGCTGAATTTTTCTATGGTAGTGATGCTACATAAAACGGATTAGTGCGAACGTTGATAGAAAAGCTTCATGAGTGAAGGAACAAAGTCACAGTCAGAGCTCGACATGCCGGCCAGGATATGATATTTACCTCAGTACCAGGGGTCAGAGGTCATTTAAGTTGTCCCAGACTACATCCATACTACTTCTTCTTCTTCTTCTTCTATTGTGCTCCATATACACATACATTTCTACACTACCCCAGTATTTTAGAGCCCCTGAAACAAGTTTAGAAAGCACTTCAGAAAGCTCTGTTTCAGTTTGACGGACAAAACCGCAGACTTTTGCAAAACTGACTTTCAGTTCCTCAACAGTCTAATCAAAACAAATACCTGCACTTACTTTTTTTACCATTGTTTGTACTATATTCTGAAACTAAGCAAGGGGGCGTGTTTATATGGACGCAGATTACTGCTGATGTGGAGATGCAACATTTGTATTGCTGTTGACTGTCTCCACATAAATATTCTCAAATGACAATGGCAGTAGTTTAGATGTAGTCTGAGGCCGACATGCAAGTAACATATCTTCATCTCATTTTAGGTTTAAATCCGTCTTTGGTCCATTCTGCTCATAGGAAATTTGCCTCATGTAGTTTCTCACGGTTCAACGTCCTTGAGATTTGGATTCATATGTGCTTCGTGTGTCATGTTTGTTTGTGTGTGTTCTCGCGAGCAGCATCATTCAAAAAGTTTTTTTAATTAAATGTCCTGTTGCATAAAGAAGAAATTATTAGATTTTGGTGGTGATGCAGAACGTGAGCGACTTTCTTTAGTCATTATTATAATGTACTGATGGGAAAATGCCTGTGGATGGAAGAGCTGATGCTCCTGTCACATCACTTCCACTGTAGGTGGTACAAATAAGTGTATCTAGTTGTGAGAGTGGGCCACACGGTGGTTAGCACTCTTTGCCTTTGCAGCAAGAAGACCTGGGTTCAAACCACAGTTGGAACAAGGGCTTTCCTGCATGGAGTTTGCATGTTCTCCCCATGTGTGCGTGGGTTTTCTCCAGCTTTCTCCCACAGTCCAAAAATATGCAATATGAGGATTAGGTAAATTGGACACTCTAAATTGACCGTGATCCTCCTTCATGTGGAGGATAAAGCAGTAAAAAATGGATGGATGGAGAGTTGTGAGAGTCTTTCTCAAAATGAAAATCAATATTCTTCTTATTGTCAACTTATTGTTTACTAAATTATTCGTCACCTATTTTGATTTGATTTGAATTTGAGGTGTTTCTTTGATCATTTAAACACATTCTCAGATTGTTCTGGTTTCTTTGCTCCATATAACTAAGAAATCATTTAAACTCAATCATTTCATTTTGTCGATTAAAAAAAAAAAACAATTGAGAACTTCATAATATCAGGTTAATCCATTATGAAAATAATCTGTAGTTGCAGCTCTGTTGTCAACAAATCTTGAACCGATAGAGCCGTACGTCTCGAGACCCAGACACCACAACATGGTACAGCTGTGCAGAAATCCCATCAGACAGGATTTAACATTGTGGCAGTGAGAGTTACAGTGTGTCGTCTTCCACCAGGCTCGTCCTGAAACAAGTCTGTATGTTGTTGTGTTTTAAAATGATTCTCTGTTCCAGACAATCAAGTCAGCAAGTCTGTTGTCAATGTCTTTGAAATAAAAAAATGGCCATCTGTCTGTTCATTACGTCTTTGTCTCATGGACTGTAATTTAGCTTTGTCGACATGTCCACCAGAGGGCAGTCATGTTCTGTCGCTCAACATGGAATTTAAGAGTGACTCATGCAAACTGTAGTGAAGTAATCCTAAAATAATGAAAGTCTGAGTGATTATACCCTAAAGAGAAACTTAAATATAAGATTTTATTTACTCAACATGAGAGAGAAATTAACCAGTGAAGCCAAATCCACCCTGAGCAAAGCAGGTGCATCACACCTGGGTGTGATTTGCTGATTGTGGGAGGGTGACCGATCCAGTCTGGTGATTACAGACCCAGAGTGAGTCCTCAACGGGCTTCAATTTGGAGGCCTATAAAAGAATGGAAAAGTGGCCAGGAGTTAATTCTGGACACGGGAAGTTTGTGCCAGTGATGCCAGGAATAAACCAACAAAGTCTGGACGAGAACCAAGGTTTTCAGGCTGGAAAGAACAAGAAACAGCCAGAGACGAGGCGAGGAGATGGAGAGAAGCGTGTGTGAGAGAGAGAGAGGTGCAGACGGTCTTCAGAGCAGAATTTATACAGAGAAATGTAATGACAGGGCTGCTCGGCCACAGAGTGGTTCTGGTACAGGAACAGGGGACATGGGGTCACACACACACACAGGTTTGTGCAGCTAGTCTTCTGAGGACACTGCAGTGACTTCCATTCTTTTGAAGAGACAAAACCAGGCATTATCCTTAACTTAATGCCAGGTAACCCTGACCTTGCTTGACTTAACCACAATTCAAATTTTAATCAGTTCCTCAGAAATTATAGGTTCGGCCTCATTAGGACCAGGTTTTGGTCTCCATAAGGATGAACTTCGTCCTGTCAAGGTCAGTGTTTATACCAGAAAAAGTTCCGAAAAGAGTTAACAAATACAAGTACAAACACACACATACACAGAGTGCACGCTGAAGAGGCTGAAACAGGAATAAAGGAGGGAAAGGAAACTGTGCGGAGGAGAATAAATGTGACAGGTATATTAATGTGTTATTCTTTGAATTCTTACTGTACACTACAAATAATGTGGCTGAATTACAGACATTAATATCAGTTTCATACAGTATTTGGGGATTTTTCCAATCACTCAAAGCCGTGTTTCCAACAGTTTGCTTTGGTACAGTATTTCCTTTAGAAATAGTCCTTAAATAACCGGCACGCTTCCCCTGGGGAACCAGAGTTAGGGTTAGGACTCTCACCTGGTCTCTGGAAATCAAAATGTTTGTTATCAACAGATTAATCCTTCAATATGAGATGATGACCTCACTTTCATGGTGTGAGTGCATTACAAATGAAACACACAGCAGTTTTTTTTTTTTTTCAGTTTTACAGAAATAGCTTTAATTCTTTAATGATGTACAATATTTTACACGTAACATACAGGTGTAGGTAAGGGAGTGAAAACATACTGTACATGATGTTTTGTAATTAGAAAATACACTTAACCCTCTGCATTCAAATATAAGTAGTGGGATTACTCTAATCTTATTTGGCTGATTTGTCTCTTATGTACAGTTATTGTCACTATGTACATTGTGCTTGTTTATCTGGCAAACAAGTTTTTAAGTAAAGCTGGGTAAAACACACGCGCACACACACACACACACACACACACATGCACACTCTCTCATTCCCCTCCTTCTCTTCTTTAAGTCTTTAAGCCTCACTTCTTTCAGGCTTTGTTGTTGTTTCTTGCTCTTTAGAAGCAAACATCCAGTGTCCAGGCACTTGTAGGCAAAAAGTAAACTCCAACATAGAATACATGAATATATCAAAACACGTCTTTTATTGCGTAAGTATCATATCGTAAATTGCACATTAAACATTTTTTTTTTTGCTTTGTTCACTTAAAAAAAGAGGACTTTCACTTCTGAGAGAGACTGAGAGAGAGAGAGAGGGAGAGGGAGAGACACCCATGTGAAAAAATACTGTCTCCGTGCTCAGCACATCTTTGGAAACTTCCAGTTTATCCGTTTCTTTGGCTCTTCAGCTTTCACAGCTGATGATGGTGAGTTGTTACAGAAGTGGACGAAGTTAAAAAACAACAAACATACAAACAAACAAACCCCAGAGTTTATCTGAGCTGGGTTACATTGAGATATGACACTGAAACTCGTCCTGCAGGAGCTCAGCTCCTGAATATCACTATAGAGACGTCCCACCGGAGGAGACGAGGTGTCCACGCCTCACTTCTCGTCGCTCACCGAGCAGTCCACAGCTATGACGTCCTGGATTTCTGTGATTTTCACCTCCTTCTCGGGGATCTCCACCTCTATCGGGATCTTCAGCTCCTCGGGAATCTTCTCCTCTGAGGAGCTGCGGCAGGACAGTTTGTCCAGCTCGTCCTCCATGTCGGAGATGCGCTCGGCGACGCAGTGCGCCGTGAGTCGGGCCTCGGGGTCGTGGTCCCAGCATTCCTTTATGGTGGCACAGATCACGGCCACACCCTGTGAATGAGAAGAGGACGACGATATGAGACAGTGCAGCATATGCACAGTTTGATTTAAAGCTGATATGTGCAACAAACACAAAAAATGACCACGATGTGTCTCCAGAGAATGAAAACCTTTTCCCCAGCCCATACTTTCTAAAGCAGAGGCCAGCAACGGTATTTGGCCCGGCAGATGATTTAAAAAATCAGATTTTTTTTTTAAAACAACTTCAGAGCGTTTATTCTGCAAAAAAAGAAATAAATCTGTTGCTAGAATTGACAATTAAATTACTTATGTTCCGTTAGAAAAATAAAAAATAAAACACTGCTCAGAGAGTAAATAACCATCAGCATGTGTTAGACTCAAAGAAGAAGAAGCAGCAGTCATTCTCAAAACTGAAATGATTCTCATTCATTAGTAACAGTTCAAAAAGGCAAAATATAGTTTGTTAAGAGCATTTTTTATGACATTTTATTCTCCATGTGTCACACACTTTGTCTCTTAAAAGAGTCTTTTTTAACAAGTTGGTGATTTAAGTGTGTGTGTGTGTTGTGAAAAGCCCAGCCACAGACATATGTCCACTCTGTCTCACTGCATTGTCCGTGATAAATAAAATTCATTCTTGATTCATTGAATTGAAAGTCACTGGCAACAGTCTGTGGCATTTTAGCTGATCTCCTGCTCTAGAGCAATCAGGTCCATTAAATCCACCTGTGTCTGATCAGCTGAGCCCATAGATGTGAGGCAGATTCATTTATTTAATGATATGTCTGTGTGTTTGTTGTGTGTCCCACTAGGGAATTGTGTAATGGGAGACAACGTTGCTTCCCATCATGAGGACGTGTTAAACCATTTTTATTTATAATAAAACCACGTTGTTTTTTTGTGCATGAACATGTTTTCTGGAGTTCCCTTTTAACCTTTATCTCCAGCACAAAGTGAATGACATCTTTGTTTGTTCAAATTATTTTCTAAACTTTTATATTTTCATGCATAGTTTTAGTACTTAATTATTGTTCTTTTAATAAAAAAAAAAAAAAAAATCAGTAAGGGGGTGATTAATCACACCTGGTGGCCAGCCTATAGGTGTCCACTGTGCTTATATAAGGGTGGTTCCTGACATATCTGTAAAATCAGTTGAGGAAGATCCACACCTGAACGACATGTTCTCATCATATGGACTAAGTGCTGAGCCTGCAGTTTCTCTATCATTCATCCATTCACACAGCATGTCGACAGTAAGTGCAGCTTTTTTTTCTATGCTACACTGTGGAGTTGGGTGTGGTTGTCAGTCAGCTGCAGGATGAGAATGAGACGGTCAATGAAAGCAGCTTCAGGTGAGCTGATTGACACAGCTGCTGCTCGTTACTCTCTCTGTTTAAACACAGTTTCAGGCTGGAGCTCAGATGGCTGATGTCTGTCGAGCAGTCAGGACAAACACACCACATGTTTGTTTGTGCAGCAGTGAAATTAAAGCCATTTAGCTGTGAATGATCCTATCTGAGCGTGTGTGTGTGTGGGTCTGTGGGAACACACTATGACAACAAGCCATGCTACAGATTACCAGGCTGAAGTGATCCATAATATCCAATTATCCATTCCTTAATTCTGATTTTCAGATCAGATCTGTGTCACCTCAGGATGAAGTTCTTGATCAACTAAATATCCAATATGTGGAGTAAATTGCACAGGGAAACACCGGCATGTAAAGTAGCAGAGCTCGACCATGTGGGGACATTTTCTGTGTAAATCTTTTATCACAGAACCTTTGTAACTGTGAATGGTAACAGGTGTGTGTTCTTGTATGGATGTCTTTGTGAGGACCAAAAACCAAGGAAAACAAAAAGGATTTTAGGAAAATAAGGACATTTTGGCTGGTCCTCATTTTCTGTCACCCCTTAAAGGGGCTTTTTGAGGGTTATGGGTTGAGGGAATGCATTATGTATTCTATTCTTGTTTAGACTGCAGCCCCAATCGGATTTGTAAACCAATCCATTCGGAATCTGATCTTCCTGACCAACTGTTCACATTATATATTGTGAGTGATCACATCTGATCTGTGAGTGTCCATATTGACAAGGTCTAGTCACGTCTTCCACATGGATTTCTACAGTTACAGGAAGTAGTCTAAACAAAATAAACAAAACAGAAATCTGTGCATGTTTCTGTTTCAGATGGTTATGTGAAGCCGCAGCACAACCTTTCTTCTGATTTTTTAACTAGTGTCTTCCACTGTGTTGATCGTTTAACACGCCTCCAATTAACTTCCGTCTCTCCAGATCTACGTCATTGTCGTTCAAGTCTGAGTGACCAAGACATTTAGATTGAAGTGGATCTGTAAGAATCCGATCAGAATCTGATTCATAACCACCTCCGTATGTGGTTTGAATCAGCTTTGGAAAAAATGAAATTAGCTGTTCAGACTGACAAAATATCAGACGAGATACAATCTGGATTTGGGCTGCAGTGTAAACGGGGTTGTGATGGTTAAGGTTACGGTAAGGGAATGCACTATGTCAATGATGTGTCTTCACTAAGGTATAAAAACAAGTGTGTGTGTGAGTGAGTGACCTGATGTTTGAGCCAGGTGTCGGGGATCTCAGGCCTTCCTCTGTCTCTCAGCACGTTGTCTTTCATGCTCTCCACACAGGGGTGCTCTCGCACTTTAGATCCGTACGCGGGCTCGTAGTCCTTCACCTCTGCAAACACAAACACAGCCACATGCAAATCATCATCATCACAGAACAACAGCATCTTTTCATTTTCTCTGTCATTTTGTCGGAGAACCTCGCGTTTCCCTTCCAGGCGTGAATGTGGGAACAATATGTGGAAGAGGCAAATGTTGCTTCCACTCAGCCTCAACCTATGGCAGTAACAAACGCCGTCTCAAGTCGGCAGTATCAGCTGACACAGATGGATGCAATAAAACGTTCCACTTCTGTGATGCCAACGTGAAAACAGAAGTACACAGTTAATAGCAGGGTTTATAACGGAGCCATTTTTAAAGGAAAAAACTAACTGAAATAAGTCTTTGGAGTGAAACAGGTGGAGTTCATGTGGTTTGTACTTAGTGTATGAGGTAATTTAACCTTAAAGCACTGAGCTGGTTTTCTACCAAGCTGCCATCTTAGTGAACTGGCACATGACAGAGGGGAATAAAAATGTGCTCTCTTGTGTTTGCATTTCAAAAATCACATTCAGCTAAAAAGCAATCACTCACAAGCCAACTGTTCAGAACACTAAATTCACAATCTGGCTTTGTGTTTGTGTGTGTGTGTGTGTTGAAAAACTAGCAGAGAGAAAAAAAGAGAGGAATAATGTCAAAACCATAAAAAAATGGGAAACAACGTTCCGGGCCTGAGTCCAGACATCATGAAACTGAACTCACAACAGCTGCAGCCGGTCTCCAGCCTCAAAGACGAGGCCTTCAGGATCTCACACTGACTGGAAAATGAGACATTAGTTGACTAACGGACAGTCGTCTTTCCATTTACCAAACACTGGTTGCATCACGTTCTTCCCGTAGCACGCTCTGTTTTTAAACGCTGTTTATTACAGCTTGTCAAGCGTCATAGGTACCGTGTGTGAGAGTTATTGACATCTACTGGTGACGCTGCAGATTGTGACAAACTAAAGATTAACTCTGCTCAACCCTCCCTTTCACCAAGTGCAGGGAACTTCAGGGAACTATGGAAACCTTCAGGGAACTATGGTGCAGTTTGGATAGTGCTTGGTATTAACCTTTCTGTTACCAATCCTGTCGTCGCTGACAGGATTTGGCCTGCGTACTTCTCATTACCGTAACTCCTAAACCGTTTTTTGTTATATAGAAAATAAAAAAGGATGTGAACCCACTTTTCACCCTATGTCGGCTGAGATTGGCACCTCGCGCGATCCTCATGTGGAGAATAAAGCAGTAGAAGACGAATGGATGGATGCCAGAAAGCAGAGAAATAGAGCTTTGCGCCCATATACTTGTCAGTGCGGTAGAACCTCACAAATTCCCGCAGAGCAACCGTCCAATCACAGACCAGATTCATCAGCGTCTGGTGTTTGTGACGTCAGCTTCTCATTAGCATAATTCCACTCATGTGGTTGTTGTGGGTGGAGCGGAGACATGTATTTACACTTCTGTTCAATGTGGTCACAATGCATCTCTGACCACCTTCAGAAGAGGTTTGGCAGATTGGATAACAATCCGTCCTCAATGCGTCTCAGGTGTATTTAGTGATCTGGTGTTGTCCGATTGCAATCTGATCACAGAAGACGCATTTTAATGCCAGGTGTAAAGGAGGCCACTATGTTCATATTTTATACACATTCTATAATTACTATCCCTGAAAAACTGCCTGAGACATCAACAAAATGGCTGCCTGAGTGGCGAGACTCTCTTATCAGGCATTGGGAGCCATGTACAGGTTTCCATCATTCATTCATTTATTATAAATGCATGAAGGAATCTATGAAAAAGCTGCACCATCATCATATAAATCAGGCCAATGCAGCATCCGCTACTGTGCCCTCATCCACAGGAAGTGGGAAGGTTGGACTGGAACCACCAGACAGGAAGCTGGAGGACTTGGATTGAGACCGTGTGTAGTGAATCTGACTCCTACAGGCCAACACTTCCTGTTTTTGACATGTGGAACTTCCCTTTCTTTTTAAGAGTTTTAAAACAGCTTGGACCCAGCCGGGGACGTCCCATTCCCCTGGAGCTCATTTATGTCAGGGCTGGTATTGTCCTCAGCTCTGTGCTGCGTCTCCTGCAGCAGAACTGGTATAAATACCACACATTTTCCTGGACTGGATTGCGATTGTGGAAACACAGGCCAGCAGAGAGCACACTGACCGATAATAGCAAAGCTGAAAACAGGAATCAAAAAAAGGTGTTTTTTTTCCCCCTCAACATATCAAGACATGATTGGGTGAAAAAGATCTCTTTCATTCTGTGTTAAGAACTTGGCAGCTATAGTCTTTTCCTAGGAATTCTATCTTGGACATGAAAGAAAAGTGGGCAGACAAATACTATCAGTACAGTCTGTAAGAAATGTGCAGCCTGCTTTTCTTCACTTGACATTTGAATGCTATGAGAAGAATTCCATCCATGGTTTGGTTTGAAAACAGATTTCACAGGAGCCTGCAACCAGAATCCCAGTCTCAATTTTCCCTCGCCGTCTGGGGCCTTCAGTTAAAACCCTGGTTTATCCAGTCCAAGGGGCGGAAAGTGGTTTACGACATTTTCCTTTTCAGATTATCTGTCTGAAACCTTTGTGGCCTGGAGGTCACCAGAAACCTCTGTGGCTGACTGCGCTGTCTGGGATCTTCTATCTTTAGAGAAATACAGCTTTTATCCTCACAACAGACGTATAACATGACACTGAGCGCGAGCAGTTTTCTGTGATCAGGGTTTTATTACACAACAACTGATTTTGATGACATTTTCTATGGATGTAGAAAGGAAGGAATCATTTCTTCTGGCCTGAGGAAGAAATGATTAGATTTTGGTGGTGATTCAGAAACTGAGTGGTCTTGGCAGATGTTTTCTCTGGTTAAATGCAGTCAAACCACCCATCCTTCTCATTAGTGGATGACTTTTTCTTTTCTTACTGATCCACACGTTTATGATTGACAAAAATGACATGCATGTCATTAAGTATGTTATTTATAGATGCTAACCCGTGTACTTCTGTATTTGTTATACATTAAAAAAGCAAGGGAAGTTGTTAAAGTCTTCAAATAAAGTGAAGCAAAGAAGAAAAAGTAAATAGATTGTGCACAGGGCTGCGACTTAATACTATTTACTCGATTAATGGAGTACTTGTTTGGTCGGTAATGTCAGATAGTGTTGAAATATTTTTACCAAAACTGGAAAATATGATTTTCTCAAATGATTTCTTTGTTATATGGAGCAAAGAAACAAGGAATATTTATATTTCAAAAGTTGAAATATTAGAATGCTTGTTTTAATTATTGAAAAATCTATTACTAAAATAGTTGATGAGATTTATTTAGTTAATTGAACGATTGTTGCAGCCCACACCTGAGTAGTATCTCCGTATACAATCGCAGGCAATAAATAGGATGAAGCACAGGCTGTGCATCTCCATATCATCTACATTTTTGAAATCATAATAATTATTTATTGTCCACAGAAAGCTACTTTTAGCCTCACTTCCTAAATGGTTAACCATAACCAGTGAACACCTAACAGCTATTCAAATCTTAGCCCTAAACCTAACCCGTTCCTCAGAAATGAGGTTCCGACTCATTGGGACCAGGTTTAAATCCCCATGCGGACTACTGGGGTCCTGACCAGGTCACAAATACAAATACACACACACACACACTCGCACACATGCAGGGCCAGCTGCTGGTCTGCCTCCCTCGTCAGCCACAGGGTTTCTTGGCTCAGTGTGACGCCTTCTCTTCGCTCCATTACTCTGCCCAAACCCTCCCTGACACACCCTGCAGGCTAATTCAGGATATGTACATGAAACTATAACTGACCACAACAACAACAAGACCGGCAGCGGCCTGTAATTCTATCCTCCATTCTGTCCTCTGTTGTTGGAGGGAGACAGGGGAAACCCACGCACACACACACAGGCCCAGATTAAGACGTATAAATACAGGACTGTACATGATTATGTAAATCGACCCTTTGGTAATTCACACACACACATATTTACTGGAATGTGACTGTCCAGTTCTGAATGTCCCAGACTGTCTGGAAAAGCTCACAAGAGGAGGACGATTGATCCTCACGGCACAGTTGTGTATCTGAGAGTGTTGTTTTAAAAGAGTGGAGACATTTTTCAAGGTGAAGACATTCACCTGTCCGATCCACGTGGTCGGTGGGACTCGAGACCAGGTCTTTGAGTAGAAAAATATCATATAACTGTACTTGATTTTGATTTGACTGTTTCAAACATATGGTCTCCATCTATTTAAATTATATTCCAACAAGTTTCACAACAATTCAACCTGATGCAAAATTAGATTTTAACCAACATATTTAAAACCCACAGGATTTACAGAGCAGATATGTTGATATTTGAGATGCCTGTGATGTCATTTCTGATCTTCTGTTTAGGCGTGAATTCACATCGCTGTGATCATATCTATCCATTTAATATTACTGGTCATATAATTTTATAATAGTTATGACACTTATCGTTGTTGTGATTCACTTTGGAGTGTTGCCACATAATGATTTGGATCTGTGACTGAAGACAAATTCTTTCTTTGTGTGTTTTGTGTTCTATTCAAAAAAATAGCAGCAGCAGTTCAGATCAACTCCTTCACGTATCCCTCATTCCTTAGATTCCACTGGAGCTGAGGTCGAGCTGAAGTGTGACAGACTAGACCACCAGCTTCACTGCTGCTGACCCACAAACCTTCACTCACAGTAAAAAAACCAGCATCCTGAATCACACCCACACAGAGATTTGCACAGCTATTCTCTTTAGGACTCTGCATTGATATCCATTCCTTTGGAGAGTCGAAACAAAGCGTTATTATCCCTAACCTTACCTGTAACACTAACCCTTAACTAACCCTTAACTAACCACAATTCAAATCTTAGTCCTAAACTTTTTTTTTCAGTTCCTCAGAAGTGAGGACACTCATATACATAATGCATTCCCTCGTTCCTTACCCTAATCTTAACCATCCATCCATCTTCTACTGCTTTATCCTCCACACGAGGGTCGCTCGTGTCAATCCCAGCTAACATAGGGTGAAATATGGGTCCATCACAGGACCACAACAACCATTCACTTTCACACTCACACCTACCCGGGTCTTCTTACTGTAAAGATGAAAAGCTCTAGCACTTTATGTAAAATACCTAAAGATTAGGAAATGAAGTATAGAGGAGGAGCAAACACCTGCTGTGTGTGGGGCTGCAGTACCACTCATACAGATAGAGGTTTTGAATATGGCAAAACCAGCTCTGTGTTTGTTGACCGTATGTTATTAAACTGCGACCAAAATGGTGAAAATGTCACTTCAGTTTGTCAGAATCCAGAGAAAACCCAACTCACATGTGGAGAGATCATGCAAACTCCATGCAGAAAGGTTCTGATGGAGTCATGAACCCGGGTCTTTCTGTTGCAAAGGCAAGAGTGCTCCGAACCTTGACCATCACAACTAAATGCCTAACCCAATTCAAAACCTGAAAACCAAGTCCTTACAATGATACTCATACAAGCAACACTTGTGTCTCTGCCCCTGTTTTGCATTAAACTACGTAACGTTTCCTAAATGCAAACAAACGTTTCTCTGAAATGAGTGAGTTCTTGAGAGCAAACTCCAGTCAAAAGGGAAAGAATGCCGTTTTGTGAGCAGATGAAAGCAGAGACGTCGCCTCCACTTCTGTATCTTTGGATGTTTGATGTTTGTGTTGTAGCTTGAAGCCCTGACAGGAAACCACTGCATCCTACTGATTGACACTTCAAGTTACTCATCAGTTCCTGCGTGTGTGTGTGTGTGTGTGTGTGTGTGTGGTTTCTGTGGACGCACTGACCTCCAATAGCTTCACACCTCGAAGTTATCTCCCACAGAACCAGGGCCATGGAGTAAATGTCAGTCTGTTTGAAGGACTCCGTGTTCTCCAGGTCCAGTCGGGCTTCCAGAACCTCTGGAGCCATGTAACGAGCTGTCCCCACCTGCATTACAAATACTACAGTCAACACATATATTACCATCACTGCAATAAACCGTTTTTATTAGTGTGCACGAGGAGTGTGCAGGTTTATTTTGTTTTCCCCACTGTCTATCCTGTGTTTAATGGAATTGTTTATAAAAATCCAATGGCTTTAAATCCTTTATATCAATCATCAATATAATATTATATAATATTATATATAAAATACAAACTGGTGGCATGGTTTCTTTTTTGTTTAGTCAACTGCCTGATGACTGTAATTCAGCTGCTACTACACTCAGCACCAAGCTTACTTTGTAATACAACATCTAAACCTCTGTTATTATTATTATATATATTATTACAGTTATCATGTTTTAAATAAACATTTACTGGTGAAGTTGCAGCTGAATGTCCCTCACCTCAGTGTTGAAGAACCTACGTAGCTTTGAGTTAGCATCAGAACTCAAAATAACTTTCATTTGTCCATTGTGGGCTACTGTAAAAACATGGCGGTCCAAAATGGCGGCCTCTGTAGAGCTGACCTGGCTCCTGATATAAATGTATAAGGCTTCTTATGGTTGTTGTTGTTGTTATTGTTGTCGTCAGCAGAAAATCTGACCTGTCCACTGTTGGCGAGGTCGTCCACAGACAGACTGCTGTCCAGACAGAGAGCCAGACCAAAGTCACACAAACAGCACGTCAGGTCATTCTTCACCAGGATGTTGGAGCTCTTCAGGTCACGGTGGACGATGGGCACCTTCAGGAACAAAGTTCACAATCTCATTATAGCACATTAACTTTCTGTTTTGGACACCTCTGAGATTTCTTGTTCGACATGGTGACTTATGAATACACAGAGAAACCACACACACACACACACACACATATTCGTACCTTAGGGCGTCCACACAGCAGGCGGTCACTGTGGAGGTGGGCTACGCCCCGAGCCAAAGAGCTGCCCAGGACCTGCAGCTCCTCCCAGCTGATCACATGATGGGTGAGGTATTCCTGAGCAGCAGGGACGATGCAGTTAGTATAAAAAGAGGAAACTGACCGGAGAATAAAACAGCTGATTTATACAGCGACTGCACCAACTATTATAGCTGCACCATATCAGCATATTGATATTATATCTACTTTATCGTGATAAAGTATCTGTGATGATGATTTTTCCTGGTTTTCAAGGCTGATGCATTGATGATCATCATATTTATTACACTGAATAAACTAGTGAAATACACTTAATATTAAATATTATATATATACACTGATACAATACATGGAATCCACAAAATGATATTTAAAAAAACTCAGTTTTTCCAACACACATGTACATAAATATCCTTCATCTAACATCAAAAAGCCTGGTGTTATCTCAAATGAAATGTAATAACTGGATACCAATTGTATTTGTTTATCAGAGAAATTTTTTTTGTTTATTCATTTCAACAATCAATTTAGTAAAGTTGAGGAAAACATTTTAAAGGTGGCATTAGGATGTTGTATATGCTCTACAAACTCTTTGTTTGGGTCGATGTACAGCAGCAAATGTAAAGCAGAAGGACATCAATATCATGTACTTAAATATATGTTTATTTTTATTGGGGAGAAGCCAAAAGAAGAAGAAGATATCATTTTCACAATATTCAACAACATTACCACACGTTCTTCCTGACCCTGTGTATCTACTGTGGTTACTGTGATGACGACATGAGTCACAGTCTCACCTGTAGGTTTCCTCTGGGATGGAACGCAGTGATGAGCCAGTACTGCTTCTCCACCTTCCTCTCCTCTGCTGTCAGGAAGTGCAGGATGTTCTCGTGTCGGAGGTCAGTGTTCGAGAAGACGTCCTTCTCGTTCTTCCAGGAAGCGTACTCCTCATAGGGGAAAATCTTCACCGCCACAGTTTCAAACTGATCTGAGGTTGTCTGCTTCAGCTTCCCCTTGTACACCTGAGCAAAGCGACCTTTGCCCACCTAAGACGGGATGGACAGTTTCAGTCATGTTAGTTAAAATGACAAAGTGCAGTGAATAGATCCACTAAACAGGCTTTAAATAATGGATCCATGTACCAGCAGGTCCAGGTCTATGGGCAGTGGCTCAGTGTTGTGGTTCAGGTTGTTGGCGTGAGTTGAACTGCTGTCTGACCTGTCGTCGTCCATCATTATGGCACAGGCGTCGCTACAGTCCAGCCCACCGGCTCTGGGCTTGCGTTTCTTCCCGTTGCTCTCCCACTCTTGGCTGAGCATACGCTGCCGGTACTTTCGGTACCAGTAGAACATTCCCGCAACAATGATGACCATCACCAGCAGGGGCAGCAGACTCACCAGGATCACAGATAGTAATGTGTCATCCTGTGCCGGATCCACAACTGGAAAATGTAAAGTTAGGATTAAAAGTATGAAGATTATGAATTCTTGTTGGTATTTAAACAGCATTTGATATAAAAACACACAACAGTCATAATGTAGCATATGCTGATTGTGGAGAAAGTTGATAAGAATCATAATTATTTGCTCCTGTGACCTTTTCGAAGCTGATTTTTTATAAATGCAAACATGGGGACAACAGTGTTGAAGAATGTGTAGTAAAAACTGGGGCAACGTTTCAAGTGGGTGATTTCATGTAAAGTCCTTTCACGGTACCATGGCGTCATAAAACAGCTGGGATACTGTGGAACTGTGTAATATTGCATCCATACGATGTGAGCATCAGAAGAAACAGCTACCATTTATATAGAGAACTAGAGAAAGCACTCAGAGACCAAAACACTATCACACACAATCACATGTTACTGGGTTCTAATCAAATGGCAACCAGTTGTGACGTCACCCCAAAGATGTTGAGGTTCTGCAACCAGGTGCTTACTGGACAATACCAACCGTCAGTGACACTAGTGTGCGCTTGTATGAGAAGATGTTTTATCATCTATTTTCCTCTAAACAGGAACATCATTCACAAAATCTACACCATGCTATTTTGAAGACCCTAAACTTGTGATTGAGACATTAACTCATCATTTTCCAATAGACGTCCATTCAAACTGAGTCTCTCTCTAATGGATATTCAGTGTAATGGTATTTCCTGATTGGCTTCAGGAGGAAACTGAAAGACTATGTCTATGTTTTTCCAATACAAATACAGAGCTAGGGAAAGATATCCTCCCACTAGGCCCCATGTTATGATGCTGTCCTTCATTCTTGCTAATGTAAATGTTAATGTAAAGCTCCTTCAAACCCCTGACGTTTAAAGAAGCTGTGGACTGAGTAAAGGGACTGCAGAAGCAGCAACGTGTTCCTCCCTGCGCTGTAAATGCTGTTCTTAAAATAAATCTAAGAAACACAGAGACAGTAGAGTGGCTCCGTGTTGGAGAATCACTGTGCCATGGCGGTAACTGCCTTCCTTGGCTATGACTACCAGCTGGACACAACAGTGGCCAACCCTCAGTGTGTCGACTGCAGCGAGGAACAGTGGAGAGCCTGTGTGCCCTGGACCTGGTGAAGCTGCTCCTTTGGTGGGCCGGAGTCCTTCACACCAAGAACGGACCACCAAAGAAACTCGACCCTGCATCTATTATGCGTTAAAACTTTCCACTCACAAGACACACGTCTCAGAATGGGAGCTCAGGCGAATACAAGGTTGTCAGAAGAGTCGAAGCTGTGATTGAATACATCACTTTTGCCGTGACTTGTTCCAGCCTGTGTCTGCGCTGCTGTCGTATAATTATACAACCTCATTAACAGCAAAGTATGTCTGATTTATACGCTTTAAACTCAAGTGTGCCGTGTGATCATGCGAGTCAAAGGTGCACTCACACGCCGAGGTGAAGAATATGATCGTTTCGTGGTTGTAATTTTGTGATTATCAATAAGTAAATCTTTGAGGAATAGCTCTGGGCAGAGCTGCAGACGCAGTGAATCACAAAAACACACTGATTTCAAAGGTCTGGTAGTAAAGTGGGTTAAGACCTAAGACTTCCAGACAGTCAGAGACTACCTCTCACATTCCATGCGTCTGTACATGTGTGTGTGTGTGTATGCTTTGAGCATTTTTAAATTGCTTGGAGGTTTTTTTGGGGGGTTTTAAGGTTTGTTTCCTCGCTGTTTTTCTGCTATGATTGGACGGTGTCGTTGAGCTGAGACAGACGGTGCCAAGACAAACTGGTAATGAGACTCGTGTTGCCTTTTCCCATCAGGATGCCAGAGTGTTTTCATGCTGTGTTCAATGAGATTTGACACATCATTTGTACATAAAAGGGGGAGATCATTTACTCACGTCATCAGCGTATATGTATGTGTGTGTGTGTGTGTTTAATGACATAAATGGTGCCATCTCTGACTCACATCCTTAATACTTTAACCAGCTGCTAATTAATTAAACACCAAACGTTGTGATTTGGAAATTGAAGCAACTGCAGTATCCTCAGAAAACGACAGAGCCAGACATGAGTTCATGTTTGAAACAGGTGGTGGGTGGATACATGTGAGCCACATGTCTGCGAAGCTTCATCACTCACGCTGGAACTTTGTGTCCTTCTGCCTCCTCAATATTCATAATGGGGGTAAGATGTGGATGTCGCGTGGTGGAAACTGAAACGTTTTGGGAACTGCCCCACTTCTTTTTACACCACAGCACACGGGAGTTGTTGATCCATCACTGCTTCCATCAGTCCAAATGTTCTATTTTGTACATTCTGTGTTTGGAATCCTTGGTTTGGATTTACCCAAGTGCTGCAACTCATCAAATGAGGCAGCTATTGTGTCCTCACATGCTACAAATGCTGACTTTGGTGTGAGAAAATGAGCCGTTTCCAGCTGTAAAAGGCAGAGTTTCTCAATCCTCGGTCCTGGGAGACCACTGCCCTGCTCCAACACACCTGATTCAAATGATCATGGCTGTTATGAGGCTTCTTGCAGAGCTTCACGGTGAGCTGACCATTTGAAACGAATGTACTGTATTTTCTATTTTATTCAAAACACCTTTATTTTGCTTAAGCCAGGGACTACAAGGGATCGCAAATGAGCCTTGGCTAAGAAATCCTCTCTATGCAAGACATCTGTTTCATACTACTGTGATATGTTATACAGTTTTTTTTAATTGTACCTGACAAATAAAAGAGTGAATAAATAAATAAAATAGCATATCGCAGGCTGCGCACTGTTGTCGTCTGCACGTAGCAAAGTCATCACTGACTAGACAACAGTACAAGATACACTTAAGAAAACCTGAGTAATCTGATTAGAAGTGGATAGTCCAGACACCGACACATGTGCACAGTCAGACTGTTTAACAACATCTTTGTATTACACAGCACTGGGGAAGTGAGATCTGGACATGAGTCGTCACAGGAGACGCAGGACACCGTCCACATGTGATCAGATCACTCAGGACGGATACTGATATCAGATTTGATCAATCAGGGTCTATGTCGTGGGTTCCCAACCTGGATCCAAAACCTTTTTTGGTCCAACTTTAAATTCATTAAGCTATTTATGACCAACACCTCTGTGACCTCTGAACTTCTGTGACCATTACTGTGTTAACAAGTCTCATCAGGTCAGTTAGCGGCTATACCTGATCATGTCCTGCTGTTGTCAGCATCTGTACAACAAAATATCACATCTGAGAAACTTAAAAGTACTAAAGACAAAGAGTCAAGGTATAAAGAGTCAAAATTCTGAGATAAAACGTCATACTTATGAGATAAAAAAGTCGAAATTAGGAATTTTACCTATTTTTTTTTTTTTTTCTGGTTTCCATTCAAACTGGTGTCGAAAAAGGAAAACAATAACAATATCTCAAGTTACCTTGGTTTTGATTTTATGGAAGCACGGGACAGCAAGCAAGCCTATGTTAACCTGGAGAAACCATCCCTCAACCAAAGTGTTGACACAAACAATCGACCACCGACAACGTAAACAAGCCGTAGATTCATCCACACAGCGACGCGACGTATGAACTTCAAAACATTTACACAATAGCAGATTAATCCTCCTAAATGTATAAATAACCTGCCTTTTTCCAGACGCCTCTCGTATTACGGTGAGTGTGCGTCCACTAATATTAACTATAGGTGCTTGTTATGGTAACATGACTGTACAACCACATGAAAGTGGCTCACATCTCTCCATTGTTCTCCCTCACAGTCTCAGTCCACTTCTTGTTTTTTTTTATCTTCCACTGCCCTTCTTCTTTTCCCTCCATTTTCTCCCCCCTGCATCTTAAACGGGTCCTGCTTGAGTCATCTGTCTATAAAACAGTCTGCTGTGTTACCAAGTGACTGATATACTCACTCATGCCAAGCCAAGATTCCACAGTTAAGGAGGAACTGTAAAATATAACCATAAAAAACAGATCCTGGAAGATTCACAGAGCCATTTTTTCCCTTTACTGCCACATCCATCATCACATCCTCTTCCTCTTTGCACACCGCGTCATAAAGTCATTCTAATTAATTTCCCCCTTCTTTGTATTTTTATGCCTCTTTCGTCCCATTATGAGGGACATTTTCTTCATCGCGTCCCATGAAGCGAGACGAAGTGCAGAAATAATTTGGATTCATCACAGGGACGCAGTTGTCTTGCTGTGGTTTTGATTATTATTTACGCGGCGCGTCTCCAAGCACCACTGTATGGCACTTACCCAAAAACGCATGTTACTACAACAAGACAGTATTTACTATCAGTGCCTCCCTTTCTCACTGAAACCTGTCGACAAGCTCCAAGAACACATGTTTCGATGACACTGTCGGAGGAGTCGAGTCAATCTGCTGCAAATCATCCTTACACGACGTTAAGCAGGAACATCTGCCGTGACACAGGCACGGGTGAAAGTCGCTGCGGTGGAAACGCAGCAACATGTGGTCACCAAGCAGGTAGTCACTAACTTTGTCACGGTTTCCCAATAGATTTATTGTTCTCGTCCCAGCCTTTCACTTAAGATTCATGATATAACACAAGTAAGTTGTGATTAACCCGTCAAACATGCAGCGATATCTCTTGATTTACCTCCTCAATATAATATTAGATGGAACACAAATGGCAGTAACATAGCCAGAATAGTCAGGAGAGCTCATATTATTACATCTTGGAATACAAAGCAGTCACAATAAATTGACTTGGGTGAATTTCCATTATCGTATCATAGTCATTTATTTTTGAAGTGCCAGCATTTTTTTTGAGATTCCAGTTTTTCGCTTCAAAAATGTATTATAAGAAACATGTTTTGATAACTTTTGTAGCATTAGTGGATCAATTTCATCTATATCAGTAAGTTTTCATAAAATGTGCACAAATTCGGGTAAAAGTACAAACTAAATGACAGTAGAGTATGGACAGAAGGCACAATGCATTTAGATTTGAGAATATAGTTAAAAAATGATCCCACTCATTTTTTAATTTCCACTAATTAAAGGAATCAGGCTCCCAATCCCGGGACAGGTCAAGGTCTGAGGTACCCCTGAGCAAGGCATTACATCCCAGGGCACAGATAAGTGCTGCCCACTGCTCCTGCGCCCGGTTTGTGGTGAACACACATTACTGGTGTGTAAAAAAAGATGGGCTAAATGCAGCTGTCAAACACAATATAAATGGTGTTTGTGCAAAATTAACTAATACTAATTCTTCTCTAAATATAAAAGTTGGAGACAATAACAAGCAGAAAGAGGCTAAACACTCATCTGAAATGAAGGGAATACAAAGTGACTCAGATAAACAGCAGCAACAAGTTATTGTTGAATCATCTACAGAGGGATTGAGTTCTGGCAGGGATTCAACGAAACAAACGACGACTTTCTGCTGCACGGATCAGAATATTGAGGGTCAGGATGACAGATTATGTGGAGCAACAGCAGCAACTTTGACGGTATCTTACATTACTGGATTGTTTGCCCAGTGAACTGTAAGCCCTCAGCATCAGGATGTCTGTGTAGATTCTCATTCATCCGAATGTCTCTCTGACTTGAAGATTTCTTGAATTTTGATTTCTTCATAAAAAAAAAAAGTCAATTTGCTACTGATTCAGTGACTTTTGGTCAGAACCAGGGCAGCCTCCATTCACCCTCCAAGATTATTAGCAGTTTAGATTAGAGAGTCAATAAAACAGTGAGTGGGGCAGAAAGAGAAGGAATCAAACCTGACTTAATAATGCTATATAACAGGAAGTGAAAGGACTTAGTTCAGCGTTATGCACTATAGTGGTGCATGTGCTGCGTGTTCGGGGCCTGTTCACCATGTGCTGGAGATGTTTCTGACTTAAGTTAAACACAGACAGGAAACCATATGTCTGAGCTCTGCAGTGCGGCTAGCTTACACACACACACACACACACACACTCACACACACACACACACACACACACACACACACACTCACACACACGCGCACACACACTCCCCAGCACGGCGAGGTGCTGCAGCCAAACACAGCAGAGAAGCAGCTGAGCGAGCGACCACCTTGAGGATTCCCCTAAGTGTGATGCAAACCCCAAGTTTCCACTTCCTGTTGTGATGATGCATTTCAGTCATTCTACGTACAGTATAGCAACAAAGCACTTTATCAGGTACACAGAGCAGATAAATGTCGGGCAGACAGCAAGGAAAGCTCTGCTTCCTCTAAAATGTCATAAAATAATAAACATTTCATTATTTTTTTGCTCCACACTTAAGTCTATTATAAATATTCTAATGATGATAAATTATAAATGTCCATGTTCATTGCATGTTTTGCACTGCCTCTTATTCTTATAACATAATTATTCTACCCTTGCAAGAATGTGGCTGACTCCTAACTTGGCAGATCGCAGAGTCTTCAGGTAGGCTTTGATGTTTTACTCAAGAAGATCTGTGAAACTGCAATAAAAGAAATAAAATTAAAAATGTCAGACTGCAGTGCAGCAGCCTAAAAAAAGGGGCGGCACAATAAACATGATATTCAAGTTATTGAGTATTGGCTTCTGCATCTGATATCAAGTGATCGCTACACAAGTGGAAACCATCGTCTGTAGATTCCCATCACTTTGTCTTCTATGCTCGCGTCGAGAATGTTTTATGCCAGCGTCAGACTGAGTCATGCGGTAAAATGTTCTCTCTCTGCTTCTTGGTTTCCCAGGACACAACAACTGTCCACAATCACCACTTTTTCATGAAAACAACTGACGAAGGAACACTGACATTTCGACTGATATATAAGGTGCCTGGTATATGTTCGTCTATAGATTTGAACAGCGCGACTTCCTGCCAAAATCGCCTCCTTTTTGATTACTGCATGACGGGATAATGTGACGTCAGCTATGCGGTGTTGTTTTTCTGGGTTTTCCCTCAGAACCATTAGTTCCAGTAAAGGAAAAATCTTAATGCTTCGACTTATCAAGAGATTTTGGAGAGTTGGGGAGTGTGTGAGCGATTTAGGGAAGAGCCCTTTTCTGTTCCAGCGTGACCGTGCCCCAGTGCACAAATCAAGGTCCATAAAAGCATGGTGAGGAAGAAGTTGAGTGTCCCACACAGAGCCTTAACCTCAACTCCAACACACCCAACACTTTTGAGATGAACTAGAACAGAGACTGAGAGCCAGGCCCTCGCATGAAACATCAGTGTCTGACATAACAAATGATCTAATGGATGAAGAGGCAAATATTCCCACAAACACTCTCCAAACCCTTGTAGAAAGCCTTCCTGGAAGAGTGGAAGCTGTTACAGCTGCAAAGGAGTTACGACCACAGACTAATGCCTGTAGATTTAAAGTGGTTTGTCCCAAAAACACTGTACGCGTACTGTGTAGGTCAGAGGTCTCAAACTCGTGGCCCATCACTTAATCTCAAGTCATAAGAGAGCTATTACTATATGTTTTATAGAGAGTACATTTAGTAGATACACTTTTATTTTTGAAGTTGTGTGAACTATCGATGATGGAATATGATATAATTTTAAGCTTACGTTGCCCACCCCACTCGAAAATGGTTGGCCCCAAGATTATTTTAGTTTGAGACCCCTGAATACTTTTAATTTAATCTATTTACGTAGTTTCATGAGCAACATTTTCTTAAGTGGTGTATTCATAAACCCAGCTGACAGCTCTACTTACTCGGGGGGAATATCAGCTTGTCGTTGCACTCCTCCTCATTAGTGCAGGAGCAGAAGTGAGCCAGTCCACTTGTCGTGTTCTTCTCCTTCATCACACAGGTGGTGCTGTTGTAGTCGTCCAGCAGGACGCCGTACAGCCGCCTGGAAGGATTGTGGCACAGAGTTTCCACAGAGAACCCACTCTCGTTCTTTCTCCTTAGAGAGAGAGGGACAGACAGAGGAGAGGTGACGTCGTCTAACGGATAAAAATCACATTCCAGAGGAAGTAAAAGGCCACGTGCTGTTCTCAGGTACCTACCAGATAGCCACACAGACATCGCTGGTGTCCATGCAGATGGATGTGATGGAGCAGTTGGACATGCAGGTCCCTGTGCCGGTGCACGAGGACAGCTCCCCATCACAGAACTTACAAAGCTGCCGTAAAGGGTAAAACGGAGGCAAATCTGCAAAAACACACACAAGAGTATCCATCAGTTATCTTGTTACACACATGATGATATTACTTTTAATGTCACTGTTGTCAAGTCTTTACTCTGGATGAGAAAAACGCTCATGAGCAACTTATGCAACATCTTAAGCTGGTCAGAACCACCACACTACTGTGAGCCACAGTCACCATGTAGATATGATCACTCTCACTGGCTGCAAGGTTTTGCATGTCGTATAGTGGATTGCGTGCCACCTGAACCAACGGCACAATCAGTCCAATCTTATCCCTGTTATTCTCCTTATAGCATCTATGTCCGTCTGTGACCTGTTCAGACCTGTTTGGACTCAGACTCACTGCCTGTGAGCTAAAAAACACTTAACTTAGAATATGTCAGTGTGCTGTTTAAAGAGTTTCAAATCTAATGAAAATTCAGATACACTTTATTGTCCCCACAGGGAAAATGTTCTCGACGCAAGACATAAGCGAAGTAACAGTGTGTGAAGAAAAAAAAGGTAACATGTTAAAGAAATCTAGATATAATTAGATATATTTAAAACTTTGCCTTAACTGGTGTTTTAATTACAGCTGTCCATGTTGTTATTTACTTCATTTCACATTTATTCTTGTTTGTTATTGATATGAATAGATTTATTTTGCGTCATAAACATGTTTTTATGTATGCATCATTCCATATCAGTACAAAGACTTTTACTTTTGTAAAATTTGTAAAATATCATCACATGATGGAATATTGTGTTGTACTTTTACGATCATATTGCCCACTCGGTACCCAACAGTTGTTTTCCAGACCGGCCCCCTCTTGACCAGACTAGCCGCTCATTGGCCCCCAGGTCATTTGAGTTTAACACCTCTGCTGTAGAGCATTGATGAGGTCAGACACTGATGTTGGACGAGAAGACCTGGCTCACAATCTCTGCTCCAGTTCATCTCAAAGGTGCTCGATGTTCTTCCACACCAAACTCAAAGCCTGATTGAGACACCTGCCTTCAATACTTAACAGGTGTGGCCAAATAATTTTGTCCAGTATCTGTACTGTATGAAATGTGCCACTCCGCAGATGACCTCCTGCTGTTTGGCGTAAAATACGTGGATCCAAGATGCAGGTAGTCGATCAAGTCTTTCTCTTAAGACTGAGGAGATCAGATTGAGTGACAGATATCTACTCCGCTTCTCTCCTGCAAACAGGCTTCACATCTGAAAAAATCCAAGGCATAGTCAAAACAACTGCACGAGGGTGCAGTCTGTGCTATCGTTGAATCAGCCACGTCTGCAGATCTGAACGTAAATAATAAAAAAACCGTGACTGGAGGAGGACCTCATTTAACACACATGAATCCTCATTACCCTCCCTACATGTCAACAAAGACGGCCTCCCTGATCCACTGTGTGTGTGTGTGGTTTAATGTCTGTGTGTGTGTGAAACATATTCAACCACAGTCTGCATGGATGGACTGGTTTATTCATTTCACAGGAGGCACAGAACACTTCCATCACAATAGGTTTGGTTTGTGGCAGGAGAAGAGAAAATGACACCTCGCACATTCGGAACAATTTTATGTCTCATCCTGATTTCACAGCCTCGGAATCTGCTGACAATGATCTAGGTCCACTACAGTCAAAATACACTCGTTATTTTGGGGCTTTTTTTCCTGCAGCTCACACGTTCACTGCAGTGTATTGGTCACATGACGTTGGTGACGCATGTTTTTAAACTGTGAGCTCAGTAAAGTTAAGTTTTTTCACTAAGATTTTGACCAATATCAGACTAATATTGATACTGAATATCACATCAGCTCATCTCAATTATCAAATAAAAGCTGCTGAGTTAGTGCACACAGAGTCTCTATGTCAGAGGTGTCAACTCACGGCCGTGGGCCACATGCAGCCCCCCAATCAATTTGTCAAGTTATAATGAGTTATTTCTGTATGTGTTTTTTTATTTTGCATCATAAATCTGTTTATATTGTGAACTATTTATTATTCCACATCAAAACAAATACTTTTATTTTGAAATTACGTGAAATATCATCATATATATTCTTATTTCAAGGTCTTTTTTGCTGACCAAACTAGACACTGAGTGAATTGTGATTTAATTACTTATTAGTGTCAATATAGTAAAAACAAATCCTTATTGTTTTAAATGATTTCCCAGTGTCGTTTCAGATCAGTTTAATCATGATTTCCACAGCGAGAGGGGAACCTTTTCAGCGATACAGTGCAACAGAAAAGCAGCAGCAACATGAGGAGAGAAAATATTTACAGAAGGAACGTGATAAAGTTTGGAGAGAACCTTTTCTGTGTGGGAGCCAGAAACACCCACCCAAGGAATGCTGCATGGGAACGAATGAAACAGACCTTCTCCATCTCCGCTCTCTGAGTCTGTCTCACCCTCCCTCCCTCTCTCCCTCCCTGCCCTTCCTTCACTCTCTCTCACTCCCTCCATTCTTTCTCCTTCTACCTTATATGCTGTGACATAATAGCACATTTTTGTGGAATGAGCCCATGTCACCTACCATGTTTTTGAAGCTGCTACACTGATAGACAGAATATGCACCACTTTATTAAGTGTCCTGTGTACCTAATAAAGTGGCAGGCAGTGTGCCTCTCTGCTGCTGCTTCCCAAGTTTGATGCGTTCATATGATTTTGAAGCCGTCCGGTCATTTTGCTCATCATTTTCCTCCCAGAGAGCTGCTGCTCACTGGATGTTTTCTCCTTTTTCAGTTTCAGACGGTTATGTGTGAAAATCCCAGTGAATCGTCAGATCCTGAAACTCTCAGACGAGAGTTCGAAATTTAGCAGGTCTTCTTGGCAATGCATTGAGTTGCTGCCATGCAATTTGACTGATTTGTATTATTCAGCAGTTTAACAGGTGACCAGTGAGTGAACTCCAGATTTTGCAGGGCCCTAACGAATAATATTATAAATAATAATATGATTACAATAAAATAACAATATACGTATTTTGATGTTTGTAGGTATTTTAGGACAACTGATGAAAAAGTTTGTATCAGTGAAGTTTAGTGGTTAACAAACAACAACTGTTGACCTTACTGCAGCTTGGCATACATAATCTTGCATATTCATTCACTCTATATGGAGTAAATAACTTTTCCAGTTAATAAAAGTGGGAAATCAATCAGAATATTGTGTCAGCTCACACATGAAGCAAACATGTATCAGTCATAGAAGTGGGAATCACTGGGTACCTTACGATACAGTACAGTCCGCGATAGTACATGGTCCACGATACCCATAATATTCCTTTTAGGAATTCTGGGTAATTACTCAAACAGTGCTGGTGCCTCTCCACGATGTACCTCAGTGATCTCATACCACACCCATAGAATCCACTTCTGAAACTTTTCGTGGTCGCGTCCTGGGGTTTACGGTCACACGCCAACCTGTTACCGGTGTCTCACTTTGCTAACGCTGAGTTGCTTTCCGTGCCTTCATCAGTCTTGGCGTAAAACGAATCACTTCTTGTGCACACGTGTGCGATTGTCATCAAAAAATAATGGCTTAACGACGAGTTGAAAAGTTACACACTACACCTTTAAAGGGGCTGCGGCGCAGCTTCACAGTCTTAACTTTGAAGTCCGTGCGTTTAGCGCCGGTTCAGGAAGTCAAAGGGTAACTGTGTACAGAGGTCTGTGGTGGTATGTGGGTCACTGCACCAGATGCTAAAGTACTTTGACTTTCTCTTTTATTACTGCGGCACTTTCCCTCTTCCTGACAGTCCATGTGTGTGTGTGTGTGTGAATCACAGTGAGTGAAAACACCAATGAGCTTAGTGCGTCACAGGAAAGCGCCGGCTGTCATTAAACTGCACTCCTGATGATTCCTGAAGCGGCTGGATTTGAAACTGGAGATTTGGAGGAGTGAAAACTCTTCTGCAGTGGATGCACGATAAATTTTGCAGTGATAAAGTAGCAAAATAGGAACAATATAGGAGTTTATGTTGAGCATAAATTACAACTAAGACCAAACACACTCTTGTAGTGTTTAAACATAACACTTTTCTTGAGTGTATTTGGTCAATTTGAGTGTTTTAGTGTTACTTCAGCGCGACAAAATTTACTGTGCAATGTTTTTATGTCAGAGAAAGTGCAATGTAGATGTTTTTACACATAATTACAACTTTATTTTTTTTCTAGGAAAATCAGAAATACTGTTCTACTGTCGATACCAGTGTTTGTGTGGAATTTTGACCGGAGTGTTGTTCATGTGCAACTGCAGTATTTTTCTAAATAAAAGAGTATTTTAACATTCATTAATTTGAAAAAAACTAAGAGGTATTCTGGAAAAATGGAAAAAGGCACTTTCTCTTTTCCTTTTATGGTCAAAATAAGCTGTAATAAGCTGTATACATGTGTTGAGGGTTAGGTGTTAAAGGGTTCAAGAGCTCAATATTTTCTCAGGTGGATCTTAGTATAAAAAGAGCCACTGTATTAGAACAAACATTTTGGGTAGTGACATTTCATCTTTCTTGCTGATAATCCTAATCTATATCCAATCCATAGCTGCAGCTGCCACAGAACAAAACTTCACATTATCAGCTTTGCATCTTAAAAAACACCTCATATCTCAGTCCACTCTTTCCACCAGCTGAAGTATCCCCCTCCATGTCCTGCCCCACCTTCTTTCTTCCTCTTCCCAAACCACAGAGGATGTGAGCTCACAGTGGGCAGAAGGACAGACAGGAAACCTGACTGTGATTTATCACATATACAGGAAAGGCTGCTCCAAACTCTACTCTACTGTTAACGGAAAAAGAGAAAAGCCTTCACAGCATGTAAACATTCTATAGCATGGTGTCACTGAGAAGATTCAACTGTTGAAACAAAGACTTCAAGTGTTTGGAAGTGTCTTTGAAGTGATTGTTCCGACAAACGTGAGACTGGACCGTTGTCGGATCTAGAGGCGGGGCCATGGGGACACTGACCCCAGCTGAAGTCTAACTGACCCCTGAAGAGCCACTGTCCTGTTAGTGTCTGTCACTACCCCCTAACAACTGGTGGCAGTCAATAGAAATGTCTCATACTCAAACAAAGTGTTTTAGATTTGACATGAGCAAACAAATAGCATAACCATGCACTGGAAACATGTACAACCACCTGCCCCACTGCATTAAATAGATAAATAATAATAAATTAGCCTTATGTGGACCCAATGAACAGGTATTGTAGAACCTGGAGGGCATGTGTGAAGACTTGGAGTGGTTTCCTGACATTTGAGATCGACTGGCTACTGAACTACATTGGCTCTTATGACCAATGAGGGGCGGGTCAAAATATTGTCGTCCTTCATCAATACGATAATCGATACACCAGTAAGAATATTCTGAAACTTTCAGCACACGATCAATTTCAGCCACAACCCATTATTCAATTTCTATTGTGTTTGATATTTCTGAATTAATTTAGCATGATTAATTTTTTTTTGTGTGAAACAACAACACTCCACAACAAAAACAAACACTTTTATTTTGAAATTCTGAAAAAAACATTGTTATTGCTATATGATTAGAAGCTAATATCGCCTGCTCCTACTCAACAGGTTTGTTTTTTTCTTTTCCACTTGACCGGCCGTCTCTTGACCAGACTAGATGCTCACTGGCCTTTTGAGTTTGAGACCTTTGCTCTAAAGTAAACAGTTCCTGACAGTTTCACTCGCCAGGCATCACTGCTTCATGTCACCTCATGGTGGCGCTGCTGAAATGAATGAGGGAGAAACTTGGGTGGAAGTTAATTGGCCGAAGATGAGCAAGAGGGAGTTTACAGCGGGATAATGGCGAAGAAAGCTACGTTAAGAGATGCTCCATCCATGTTCAATACATGGACTTTATGAGAAATCCTGCATTTTTAGCTTTTCACGTTAACATTTTGTTTCCTTCAGTTAGACAGATATCGTGATGTATCGCTACATGATTGTCTCGCAATATATTGATTATCACAGAATCGTTGAATTGTGATATTATTGGTATCGCGAGGTAACCTGTGATTCTCATCCCTACGACCACAACAAAAGTGATTTACTCCATTGTTGTCAAACCTGAGACAGGTGCTCAGTATCATGATTCACTTTTGTACGTTACTTTCTTATTCAAGTTGAAAAAAAAAAAAAACATGTACGAGAGAGTAAAACCTGCATTTGACAAGGCTCTTCTGAAGCAGTGTGGCATGGAAAATATAAAGTAGAGGTATAAAAAATCCTTTTTTGGTCACTGAAACGAGAGAAGACAACTGGCAAGAGGCAGCACAGGGCCACATAACTGCCACACAGCAGGAGGCTCCGCTCTCTGCCTCTGCTACTCAAAGTTATCCCTCTTACAAAAGACTCTACCTTAATCCCCCTCTCTCTCCATTTTAACCCTAATCCTCTCATTCCTCTCATCTTTATCTTCATCTCTCAGATTACCACTCTTCCTCTGCCACCACAGCATCTATCCCTTCTTCTTTCGTTCTTCCTCTTTGACCTGGAGATGCAGCAAAGCGAGTCACAAAGGGGAAGACGACTAATATGGTAATAAAGCAAAGGGAGACACTTCAGAGGGATTTAAGTGAGCGACCCTCTTCTCTTCTCTTCTCTTCTCTTCTCTTCTGTTCTCTTCTGTTGTGTATACTAGGCCTCAACAATTTACTTATGGATTCATCTGTTGAAGTTTTTCTCTACGTTTTGTTTTGTCGACATTAAATATACGCAGATATTTAGCAGTTTAGAGTCACAGAGACGCAGAGAAACGCATAATATTCACATTTAACAAGCTGAAGTTGTGTTGTTCTCTTCTCTCAGGTTGTCTATGATGATCCACTTCTCTATTATTTTTGTTGTTGCTTATTTCATTCATACACTATAAGTTATGCATGATAATAATAAACTAGTATAGCTTTAATCAAAAACAGAACTTCATTTGGAACCCTTGCTATTTTTTCAAACTATACTTGTCGTTTAAACTTTTCTCTCTTACTCTGCCACTGCCTTGGAGAGAACGCCTGAGTACACGGTGGGCGACCTCTGCCCTGACATGACGAATCCTCCCTGAAAAGGAAGGGTGAAGGAACCTTCCTATGACAGCGCACCGCCAAGTCAACACCAGTCAAGTGAAAAACAAGCAATGTAAAAACAAAAAAATGACACAGCCCTGTTGTTTGCATAACACAAGAGTCAGGCTGCTCTGGTGCAGGGAGAGTGATGAGCTCCAGGGAAATCAACAACAAGTGTGTGTGTGTGTGTGTGTGTGTGTGTGTGTGTGTGTGGGGCTATTTTCTGACACATACAATGCCGCACGACCACACAATCTTTCTGGTATGTGGGATTTCCAGGTTCAAAATAGGCTCCTCTGAGGGTGGAGGGCAGGAACAAACAGCAGCGAGGAGTAGGAGGAGGAGTGCAAATGAGATGAAGAAGATAAACAACATGTATGAATTATCACAGATCATGTTGGTCTGACACCACATTAAATGATTTCCACAGTCACAGACAAATTTACCCAAGGTGGAATAAAATCACGAGCGTTTCGCTGGAGCTGTGGCTCATCACAGTTTCCCAAACGTTTCCCACATTTTTTGACCCAAAACACAATATAAATTGCATCAAAAGCAAATTTCTGCATCATGCAGCAACTCATTTACACCCACCCCTGTCAAATTCACAGTTTTTGCACATTTTTAAAACATATATCTTAACTGAAATGTTGGGAAAATTCTGCAAATTTCTTTGGGGACCAAAAAGAAATCTCCTGCGACTCATCTGTGGGCCCCCAACCCAGTCTTTGGCAACCAGTGATTTAGTGTAAGGAGGTAATCCAAGCTGTTTCCAGTCTTTCTCGAGTTTCCTTGTTACACAAACACGTTTGATGTCTTTTAGTCTTGGCTCACGCAAACAGTGTCGTGACAGTGTCAACGAGGAATTGATGAGCTCTCAGCAAACAGGAAGCAGAAAAAAAACAGACAACAACTTGGCCGAGAAACAAGACGGCGGTGCGAGAAAACATGTGGAAACACAGAGGAAACCAGAGATTTACAGTAGATGCTGTTTGTAAGTGACCCTGCAAGATCCACAGTCTTTGCAAAACCACAATCTGTGATTTAAAAACTCTACAGACTTGTCTTTAGATGTGAGAATGTAGTTTTTCAAAAGTCCTTTCCACTGGTCTGAGCATCTAGTCTGATCCAATGAAAAAAGTTGGGGTAAAAACGACTGTTTAGGGTTGATATTTCAAAGAATTTCAAAGTAAAAGTCTTTTGATGAGAGACATTTAGCTCACTGTGCAAATATATTTATGTTGCAAAAGGAATTCACTTCAATTACATTTTTATCTCTATTTCATACAGTACATTATCTCAAGGCATGGTGAGGCCAGAGGAAAAAAAACAACAACTCTGACAGAAGCAGACAAAGGCTACACAGTATATAACAAACGGAAGCAAAATCCAATCAAAAATTAGGTAAATAACACGTGCAATTACAACACTTAACAAAACTTTTCCTTCAAGTACCAACAGAGGAAGCTCGCGTACCACTGATGGTACACGTGCCACAGTTTGAGAACCATGGCCTCATATACACATACTCAGAAAATCTCATGTTACATATCCAAATTTTGTTGAACCATCCAGAGTTTCATCAAGATTTAAGATCATTACAGCTTAAAAATGTCCACATGTATTATTGATTATTCATCATCAATATAAAGCTTCCTTTACTGGAATAATGTGGTCAAATAAAGTTCAGAGTTTGATAACTTTACTCATGGAGAGTCTTCTCGCCATTTAAGCTCTATTCCAATCATTTAGCGTTAATCTGGCTTACTGCAAGTCTCTATGTGACCCTCTATGACTCTCTTACAGGAATCTCTTACAGGACGACCTGCCTGATGAGAATCACATGGATTCCTGTTAAATATTTCAATTCAAGAAAACTCCCTGACACCATCAGGGAAAATCAAGACCTCTGCCAAAAAAGCTTACGCCCAATCCCACCACATGTAAAACAAAGTTCTGCCCGTTTATCCAGATTTTCTCCAAAATGTTTCACTTGGGACTCCACAACTCAACAAGACCTCATGGACACATGGAGGTTTTTTTTGGGTAATACTGCTGACAGACAGACATGCATACAGACAGACAGACAGACTGACAGACAGAACATAAGGTTCAGACGTTCACCAAAAGATATAGCAGATACAGACAATATAACTGTGACTGATAACTTAAAATATACATTATGCCACAAGCGATTTAATTTGCACAACCGTCTTAAATTAACATTTTCTCCCCAAAATTCTAATCCAGACTCAAAACCCACCTGTTCTGACTGACCTTCCCCTCATGATTCTTCTCCACATGACATCACATCTGTTTTTATTTTCGTCTCTGTCTTTCATCTTTTCTATATGTCTTGTTTTATCCATGTTTTACTGCTTGTTGTTATTTTTGGACGTATACTGCGACCTAGAGAGCTCTGAAAAGGGCCTCTAAATAAAATGTATTATTACTGTTATGGACATTTTTATTTTTATGAGAATTTTGACATTCATTTTCTACATTGAATTTTTTTCTTTTTTCTCGTTTAGATTCATAACTTATGGCTTTAAAAAAATACATATTATATTCATATGTTTGCACATTTTACAGTTAAAAGTGCTTCATAATAGAAACCTTTAGTGGAGCATGAGATATAAAGAAAGCCAGTTTTATAGAAAATGATGGTGTTATGTGTTTGTTTGTGTGTGTAATCAAACATGTGCTGTGTAGGAAAAGGCAGCACAGTTTGTTGTGACAGTATCCAGCAGCAGCAGCAGTGAGGAGCATAACTGAACAGTGCGTCAGTCCGCTGCGCTCTGAGTCACCTGTTGCGCCTCTCAGCAGCACCACACTGAGCCATGCGTAAACCAACCGGAAAGAAAGTTTCCCAACACACACACCTTCAACTTCTGTTGTAGTCAAATGAGTCTTAAATGGACGGAAGTGGACATTAGAGAGGACACGAGGAGTGCGTAACTCACCGGCAGTCCCGGGCTCCAGCAGCACAGCGACGAGGAAGACACATAACGCTCCCCGTAAAGACATCAAAGTGCGCTGTCCCTCCATCTTTCTGTCTGTCCCCTCTGTCCAAACACTGTCATTCACTTTCAGTGGTAAGTTACCGAGAGTCCAGCGGAGGGACTGTGTCTTCTGCTGTCTCTGCTCTGCTGGACTGTTGGACTGTGCGCTCCACCGCGCTGCAGCTGGAGACTCACTGCTGCTGAAGCGCACACACGCGCGCGCACACACGCACACACACACTGCGACAGGAAACCGGGAGAGGGCGGGGGAATCGCTCTCTCTCTCTCTCTCTCTCTCTCTCTCTGTATATGTGTGTGTGTAATTGCCCAAATAGTGTAAATCAGAAGAGTAAACAGCTCTGTTACATAAAGTCAGGGCCATGAAATGAAATGTTGTCACAGCTCCTCCGCTGACCTGTCCACTCACAGTGGCCACACTATGAGAGGTGAAACACTGTGAGTTTGTGCTGCAGATCATGAAACTTCGAAGGTCGAATACTCTGAAATACTCTAAATCAAATGTACAATCACCTCGAGGCCAGAATGACGGTTTATGAAACATCTTTTGAGTTTTGATGATGAACTGAAGGCTACATACAGTACAGTAGGTTCTCCAACAGATTTGGAAGGAAAGGATATTCAGCTGCAACATGTAACTGCACTAATAAAGTTTACACACTGTACCTTAATGCATAATGGAACCAATATTTGTCCACACACAGGAAATATAAATAATAATAAAAAAACATTAGCTGCATACATATGTACTATTACATGTGCAGTGTGTAACTTTTGCATGTTTTTTGTTATTATTCTGCCTCTGTTTGGTCTTTGTAAACAGAAATGAAGTAACATTGTACTACATCCTCTGTGTCAAGCAATACTATCAGACCTGAGTAAGGGAGCGTTTGTGAGAATTTATCCCGTCAAACTGCTGAACCGGCAGGTTTTGAGCAGTAGTGTTCACTTCTGAAACTTTTAGTGTACACTTCTTAGTGTTTTCAGTCAACCTCCGACCTGTTTACTATACAGCGCAACGTTGCTCCCTCTGTTTTGACATAAAACTAAGCAGTTCCTGTGTGCAGCGCGGGAATGTCGCCAGGTGTAACGACATCTAAACACAGACAGAGTCATATAGAGCTGATAGTCTAAATGAGCATTGTTTGGACGATGGTTCGAATGACAAGAAAGACACAAAATAAGAAAAACAAAAAGTAAAAGTGACAATCGTGGCATGGAATATTAAAACTTACCTTAAAACACATTTTTACTCTTTGGCTTTTGACCCAGTTTGAGACTTTGATTTTATCTGTTTTTATTGCATGACTTGTTTATTTGTGCTGTTTTATATTTTCTACAGGATTTTGTCTCTTTTATTGTTACTGTTGTGTTTCTGCATTTGATTTATCTCTGATGTACAGCACTTTGTCTCAGCTGTTGTTGTTTTTAAAGTGCTTTATAAATAAAGTTGGACTCGACTGGAGCGCAGCATTTTTGAAACCTAATATTGCTTAGGTAATAATTATCAATTTCACACATGCAGGCATAATTCAGGCAGCGTTTAAAGTTTTTTTTTTCTTTTCTTTCTTCTAAATATTGTTCTGTTGGCCGGAGGCATTTTGTTTTTTGCAGACTCGAGGCTCAGTGACAGCGAGACACTGAACGCGAGCAAGTCTGTTTGGTCATATGATGCAGCAAGTCTGGACATGCTGCTCTCTACCAACATTGGAAGTGAGCCACTCAGTCCAGGGTCTGAACCCACACAGTCTCAGAAGAGCTATGTTTATTTTTCAGCCCTACAGTACATGGCAACTGTGGTAGAACATACAGTACTGTATCATTTCATACACAGAGGCTGCACATAAACTCATCATGTGGCGTAATATCTTGAGGAGAAATTCTGACATTTACTTCCACTGAGGAAGTTAGGATTCCAGCCGCATTGCTCTGTCTCTTTGTTTGTTTCTCTATTTGTGGAGCAGCATATCTTCAAAATCTCAGGAGGGATTTTGAAGATATTTTGTGGGAATGTGGGTTGTGACCCAAGGAAAAAAAAAATAATTGGTGGTGATCCAGTCATGGATTTGTTTTTAAACATTGCAAAATAGGGGAATTGACAGTGTGGGGAAATTGATGAGACTTGGCGTAGGTTTACAAACTTCTCTAGTGTTATTTTGGCATGGGAACGGTCTCTTCTCAAGTAAAGTTAACTATATCTGCATTGTGTGCTGTTTATTGGTTGTAATATGTTGACCTATTAGTAGGAATTTGCATGAACTTTAGCTTTTGGGCCATTTGACAGCTCTACCATCCACAGCATGAGCTTCAGCTCTTGTAGCAACTGGACTTTTTGAGAAGACGTTTCACGTCTCATCTTGGATGAGAAGTATTGAAAAGACCCCTTGGATGAGAGTTGAAACTACAAGTCCAGTTGCTTTGATTAAGTGACTTTTGGGTGGTTATAGTTGGATCAAATTTGGTGCAAATATTCATAGAAGCTATCAAACAACAGTTTTTTTCAGGACATTTAGCACGACCACAGTAATTTACTGTGTGTACAGTGACAGTACTGTAAATGGACAGCTGTTTACTGTCACTTCACAGTAATTACATGAATTACTGCGATTTAGCAGTATTTTCATTATTAAATACTATATTAGATTAGACTGTATAATCATATTTTTTCTGTAACAGCCATATCAAACTTACAGTGCAACACACACAAAAAGTAAAGCCTGATAAATAATGATGATGTCATTTATTGTGAGTTTTACTGTTAAAGCTACATAATACAGTACAATACAATTCTCAATTAAACAATTAAAACCTGCTAAGATCCAAAATATGCAAAAACATTTGTTGCCAAAGTGAGATATCAAACAACAGTGTGCCGTGTCAGGTTACTGCCACACGTTAATTCATTACTTGTGAAGGCTGAAGATCACATCGTCTCCCGACGAGGCAGCTGCTTCCGTCTCGCTCGGTCTCACACTGGTTCCTGATCCACAGCTGCCAGAAACCATCTCAGACATCTCCAGCAGGACAAGTGGAACGACGCGGTGGAGTGATTTCACTCGGCGGCTACGTCTGTGCACATCATTGACACACACTGCACACGATAATCTGCAAATGTGTGTTCAGACCGAGTGCGTGTAATCAGATTCTGCAAATATGTGATCGGATTTGGAGATTCCAATTAGGTATTAGAAAAAGTAAATGATTACATCCCATCTGGAGCTCAGTCACGGGTGGTGATGATGATGATGGTTTTTAATCTGGAGGATGAAGATAGATGGATATGATGCTACTGCAAAAAAATGAGCAGCGATATGACAGCTCATACCTGAAGCTCACTGTGCCGCACAAAGGTCCACAGAGAAAATCAACATTTGCATCACGAGGTCAATTTAAATGAAGGATTTCAAAGCCTGAAGTCACACAGTCACACGTTTACAGATGGAGACAGCAGTGGATCAACAGCTCCTGTATGTCAGTGGTGTAAAATCTCTCCTTTTCTCTATGGACTTTGGTGCAGCAGAGTTCTGAAAATAGATCGTTTTTTTTGCAGGTCATTAACTATAATCTGATAATGAAATAAGGTCCATATTACACACTGTAGCTTTAATAATGACCTGCAGGGAACATGAAAGACATTTCTGTTGCTGCTCCTATGAATGGTCTTGTTATGGAATTAACAGGTATTTCACATTTTGGCACTGTTCTGTCAAAATGCTGTGTGTGTGTAAAACACACAGTGACTTTTAACAGTGTGCCAAAATGTGTGTGTGTAAGAAAGGGAGAGAGAGAGAGAGAGAGAGAGAGAGAGAGAGAGAGAGAGAGAGAGAGAGAGAGAGAGAGAGAGCCATGAGCTTAGGTTTCTGTTTAAATTCTTTGAGTTATGTTCACAGCTGTTGTCAACATTCCATACTGGAGTCTGCTGGACTTCCAGGAGCTGGCAAGACACACACACACATGCACACGCGCACACACACATGGACACTGTATTGACTTCTTTTTATTTAGACAGCATAAACAGAGTCTTATCCCTAACCTTAACCATGATTAGTATCTTAGCACTGGACATAACCAGCTCTTCTGAAATGAGGTTCGGCTCATTAGGACCAGGTTTTGGTCTCCATGAGGTCTCCTACGGGTCCTGACAAGGTCAGTGTTTATGCCAGAAAAGGGCCTTCAGATGTAGCAAACACAAGTACACAAGACAATTGAAAATATTCATCAATCCACTTATTTCATGGTTATTATTTACATCCAAGTCACTGCATTTACTACTATTTAGGTCATTAAAAGTGTGTGTGGGTGGGTGGGTGGGTGGAGCCTGCAGGTCAGCAGGAGCAGTCAGTAGCAGGTGAGTTGATTGGCACAGCTGCAGCCAGATGACTAATCATGCTCTGCTTTAAAAAGCAGTGGAGTGAAGGACGGACATGTTGAGGGCGGGAGAACATTACATACATGTTAAAAGTCAGACTTAGACAATAATTTGGTGATCTGAGTGTTATGTAAACACGTTAGTGAAATCAAATTATTCTTAGTTGGACTAACACACTTAGATAAGTCAGATTACTCCTGCATGTATACGCTTACTAAACGGACTGAAGTCGGACTAAATTTTCTCTCCGCTCTTTGACCCAGAAGTAGAAGGAGACAACATAACAACAAGTTCTGAGCTGTTGCCGGAAAAGACCAAACAACACCGTGGCATCAGCTGAGTGAACGCTGCAGAGAAGACCCACTCAAGATTAACAACAGGTAAGAAAACATACAGAACCACAGCACGATCCACCTCACCGTTCACTGTTTGTTTCTCTGTGACGTAAAAGGTCAACAGCACAAGCTTCTAGAGAGATACATAGACGTACATGGTCAATAAATTGTTTTGGACAAAAAGCCACATGGATCCTATAGAGCTCCAGTAGCTGACATCATGCAATCCCTTTGGATCAGGAAGCCATGTTGGTCAAATCCATACCAGGCAATGCTGTATGTCAGGTAACTAATGTCCTTGCCGGCTGTTTTCATAAACAGTGACGACAGTGGATAGCTGTTGTGTCCCTGGATGAAAAAAAACAACAAGCATTTTACCAGACCACCAAACATCCTGAGAGACGGCGGAGGTGGATCTCTGTCATAAAACACAACTCAAAAAACGAGTACAGAAGATGGGACCAACTCTGCTTGTGTAGTGGTAACTTCATATCAGGGACAGAATCCAACACTGATTCACGCTAATATCTTGTTTATTTTACATACTCTTATTGTCAAATTATGTGTGAGGATGAAGGAAAGTTTGAAAAGAAAGATGTCGGCGTACAGCAGGTCTGGAATAATGTTTCCATAGAATTGTAACGATCAGATATATTCCGTCTATTGAGTTATTGCGATATTTTTGCTCGATCTTTTTTGGATTTAAAGTGCCCGTTCATCTTTGCAGAAGCTTTTCCTGCCAACATGGCGGTGTAAACAAACCGATGGCCCATAGTAATGATGTTGCATGGCCATTAGCTGTTTCACGATTCTCCGATTTTAAGATCACGATTTGATCCTCTAACTTTCTCTCTCTCTCTCTTTTAGCCATTTTTACGCTTGTCTAGTTTATACTAGGATCATTGGTTTCATGTCCTGATATAATGTCCATGATTTGTTTACAATGTACCACACTAAACCGTTATTGTCAAATCTAAACAATTTATAAAAAAAAATATGAATGTAACAATAACCAGTTATGGTTAAATCCAGGGTTCCTACAACTCTAGTTATCGCTTTAGTGTGAGTAGAATTTTGAGGAAGTTTCGTTCCGATTGAGGACAGAAGAGTTGCCTGTGTTAACAGAGTTTTAGATTAGATTAGATTAGATTAGATTAAAGTTGTTTCTGTAGTTATGCCTTACATCCTTATGATGCATGCAGAGCTTTGCTACACATGCATAACATCGCTGGTAGTTTTTCTGTCGACAGCAGGGGGCGGTTCGAGTTCGATCGACGTTTTGCCCCAAATCAGCAGTTGCCGTGGTTACTATTAGTTGGCAGCAGCTTTGGGTTAGCGGGAGGAGCTCATGTGTAGTAGTGCATCATGCATCAGATATTTAGCTTAATCTAGGACCAGATTTTTGTGTCCACACTGCATGAAAAACAGCTCCATCATCATCTGTAATTTTAATGTTTTATTTAGCGTCTTTTATGACAATTTATTAATGATTTGTCTAAAGTGATTTTCACCGTATTGTTATCCACGGAAGAATGAAGATCTACTCATGGCTCCGCTCGTCCAAACACAACGGGCGCACGCTCATAATTTAATTTACACATTCTGAGGTGGTTAGCGCGACACATGGGGGTTTTGGTCACTCACACATACACGGCACTAATTGAAGGCCGTGTTGACGTGTGCGCAGTGTGAGTCTACCCACCTGCTGTCCTGTGGACTGAGGGAGAGCTAATGTTGCAGCTTAGAGCGAATAACTCTGGGTTAGAGAAGATCTGAAAAGTCAGGATACGTGGCAACGAGGAGGAGAAGAATGAACAATTTGTTGTTGACAGAAGTTTGTCCATATAAAAATGTCAGTGATAATCTTGTAGGACAATAGAAGCTTCTTCTGGACTTTTATTACTTTAAGATGGTATTTGCAGCTGGGTCTTTTGTCTTTCTTTATTTCTGTCACGTTCTGAGTCCCTGTCTATTTTTTTAACTAATTACTTTGATGCCTTTGAATTGTTTAAGGGTCATTTATTTGATTTCAGAGCAATGGAATCTTAGAGTGATGTTTGTATGAAGGACTAACACATGAAGCCCACTGCTTGAAGTTTTTGAAGTGTGGTTGGATGAGGTGCTGACAGCGATTCTTACTCTCACTGAAAACATGGCTGCCAGTGAGGAGACGAGACAAAAGACACTATTTATTCACTTAAAGCTGCAGTAGCCAGGACTGCAAAAAAAATGGTTCTATTAAACTTTGGGAAAACGATCATAGCTCTCTCCCTCCTGCTTTCCTTTTGTTGTATTTCTGTGGCCGCCCTACAGCGCCACATACAGGCCTGGCATAATATGGTACAGCGTTTGGAGTCGTTTGGGAAACAATGCCATGTTTAGGGAAAACTTTTCAAGAAGGAAAAAGGGTCGTTTTTGTTGGGTGTCTCCAGCACAAGAAAAGGCCTGTATGCTAACGAGTGGAGCGTCGAAAGGATTGTCCTCTTGTCCGCTCTGTGTGAACGGCTGTGTGTTTGGCCAGAGTCACTCTTGGTCAAAAGCTGCCAGTGACAGGACAGATTTAGTTATGAGGCTGTAAACAGAGCTCAGAGGAGGTGTAGAGGTGTCTGCAGCAGCATATCAGCCAACTAACGGTGTTAAAACTGTCCCGTCTGTCTCATGAAAACACACAAGACGTGACACAGACCATGGTTTTTATTCTGTGTTTCTGTCAGGGCTCTGTCTTAATCAGGTGTGGGTTTGTCTTTCAGTTGCTCTTTTATTTTTATACTTGCCTGTTTTCCACTTCCTGTACCTGTTTTTTTTCAACGAAAAGGTCCCAACAACAATCTCTCACCTGAGTGGAAAACAGCATCAGTTCACTCAAGTAAGCGAACAGCAAGGACGGTTCTCAAACCCGGAAGTACATACTTGCTTACTTGAGTATTGAGAAACGGCCCTATCTAGATATACAATCCAGCATTCACCTCATGTCCTCGCCAGATTGTCTTTGTTTCCTGCCTGTTAGCCTGTTAATCTTCCACCGGGTTTGAACTGGACGTAAGCCTTTGTCCTCTGAGTCATCTGTCTCCCAGTGTACGTCACATTTTCCCTTCTCCCTTTTCTCCGTGACGAACCACAGTTGTATTAATTTTCAGTGGTTTCAGCTGCTATCACGCTTTCCTCGTCTGTGATTGGTTGGGAGTGGGTGGATTTGTCGCAAACTCAAAAAGCCATCGTGCTTCAAATTGAGAGGTTTGTGAAGTGTCCGT
Organism: Solea solea; assembly: GCF_958295425.1. Classification (NCBI taxonomy): domain Eukaryota; kingdom Metazoa; phylum Chordata; class Actinopteri; order Pleuronectiformes; family Soleidae; genus Solea; species Solea solea. Next base: position 22,395,948 of record NC_081146.1, read on the forward strand.
ATGTCTCAGCAGGTTGTGTTTTCTAATTGTTTCAGACTTTGCGACTTCATGTGCCGATTGGCTGCAAGCTAGTTGCAAAACCTGGCAACCGGATCATTGCACTCAACATCATGTAGTGGGTTTTAGGCTTTTGTAATGAAAATTACAACCAGAAGTTGTATAAATACTCTCCTCATCACTCTTATTTTTTCTTCTTCTTCTCGTGTTTCTCATGTTTCTTGACTCCAGGCCTTGTCCATCCTGTTGGTAACATTCCTTAAGGACTACTCAGCCAGCGACTGCATAGAAGGCTGCTGTTAAGAAAAACACTCTCTTCCCAAGAAAAACACTGCCAGCATGCAGGGTCAGAGTGGGAAGTGGAATCAAATGTTGTTTATCTCTGGATGAAAGGAAAGCAAAACGGTCAGGTGTTATGGGAACCTGAATATTAGCAGCCTACTACATGTGTTTTCATATACTGAATGTAATTAGCATGGCTGGCAAAGATGGCTTCTTGTCTCCTCCTTGTGGGGAAATTTTTTTTCTCCTCTTCCGCGTCTGTTCATTGAGAAACGGCAGCGACAAAACGGAAATAGGTCACGTTCACGTGGATCAGACACGTGATAGCACCAAACCAGGAAGTCATGATCAGATCGGTTTCTGATCAAGCTTTTAATTTGATTACCTGAGTCAGGTGAGGCACTGGCCTCCACATTACTGATAAAAGTAGATTCTGAATGTCATCATAATGGCATTTTTTATAAAAAACGTGATATTTCAGAGCAGGTCAATGAAAAAGAAAGTTGTGAACTGAGAACTTGTGTTTTACTGTCAGTTTTTGTCAGTGCAGCCAAAAGTCAGTGCAGGTTCTACCCAACTTCCTACCCAAGTACCCAAGTATTTTTGTAAAAAAACAAAACACCAAACCGTGTTTTGTGGTTTTGTGGTCCAACAAGTTAGAGGAGAAAACTCTACATTCCTCATGTCTGGATCATACTTTCCACATCTGCATATCTTCAGCGGTCCTTTCGGGTCCATGTGACGTAAATTTCATTATCTGCCCATTTCCATGGGGTTTTAACATGCGTGCACGTCTACAATTTGCATGCAACACTTTCCAGTCCAGTTGGGCTCTTGTTTTGGTTAAAAGGTGAAACACAAGAAAAGACAGCGACCACGGATGTTTGCTTGAGATTTTGTGGGGAGGTTTTGCCGGCGAGATGGAGAAAATGCACGTGTGGAATGGTGGATTGACGCGGATGCTTGCATTCAAACTGCAGAGTGACCGACTTAGCGTTACTTTTCTGAATTCATAGATGCAAATGCAGCGGCTGCAGCAGATATTATTTCCAACTTGTAGACACAGCCATCTTTATCTTGTATCTCTAGGCAGGCTTCAATCAAGCCGAGTGTGTTTGAACAAACAGCTGATAAGCGTGGGGTGAGAGTGCATGTGTTTCACGTGTGTGTGCATATGTGAGGCGGTGGGTGTTTCGTGTTGCAGCAGTGCGTATCTGTGTTGAAGGACTACATTTGTTCTTGTACGAGTCACATGACCGCTACAAGAATGGAATGTGTGCTGTACACACACGCACACACACACACACACACTTATCATCATCACCATAAAAAGAGCAATTTGCTTCATCTGTCACATGAGAAAGAAGAACTGAAATGATCCGCATCTCTTTTATTCAAAGCGCTGCCTCCTCGGCGAGGAGAGAAGTACCTCGGTAATATATTTCCAGTTCCTCCCGTGTTTCCTTTTCTTCGTTACCACTTATCTGTGTTTTCCTGGCACGGACAAAGGAAAGACACACGTCAGCAACACAGAGTGAGGCACTGTTGGGAAAAGGCCGTTGGAAGGGAAGAGCCTTTTGGATGGAGACAGATTTGAGGATGCGGTGCCAAACACTACATCACTCAATAAAATAGATGAGAAGTGTTAGAGTTTGGATGAAAAGTCACTTTCAAAGGCTATTAAAATATATGTAAACTATAATGTCTATTAAATTTGTTGAGAAAACAGAAGCGTGATCGCACACAGAGGAGTGTGTGACGGCACGTTATTACTCCACTGTAAATTCACAGACGTAATCGTTAAAGGCTACACGGTTGCATTTTGGACCTTTGATATCACTTTCCTGCTCTGTGCATGGCAATAATAATGTTGGATTTACACATGCACGGTGCGTCAATACTTAACCATGGGTGGGACCAACACTCTGTGCTGGCTGAGATGGATTATGAGCCTGTGGGGCCACTGGGCACAGGAAAAGGGCCCCTCCACCCCACCCAATGCTTGCACACACACACACACGCCCCCCTGCACTCATGAACAAAAGTGGTCCAAAAGTTGTGCAAAAGAAAATAGAATTAAGTTAACTGTATTGTGGTTGTCATCTCACAGATTGTCCTCCTCCAAATAGCTAAATGTGCTTTTGGACAGGCAACACTGGGCTTATGGTAATAATAATAATAATAATAATTATTATTATTATTATTATTATGTAATAATGATATTAATAATATTAACTTTCGATGACCAAGTAAAGGTACTGTTCTCAGTGGAAATGCAAGCCTGATGCAGGCTTTTACCATTCCAAACCGTACCATGATGGAAACACGGCTATAATAACCACTGTTATTTGGCTTCAGGACCCAATTAAAATATAAAAATGAATAACATATTAGTGAAGATATTGGGATGGTAGAGCAGATGCTTGGGCTTCAGGGCCCCCTGAGCCCTTGGGCCTGGGCCTGGGCCTGGTCCTGGTCCTGCTTAATTCCTTAACTTTAGGTTAAGGAATTAACCCCGGTTCTCTGAACCATGAACGCTGAAAGAGAACTTTAGGTTAAGGAATTAACACCAGTTCTCTGAAAAATGAGCGAGGTAGTGAGATACAGGAACAACTGCTGAAAGTGAACGGGTGAAATGTGGACCTGGAGTCTTTTTCAGCTTTAAAGCGTCAACTCTTTCACAATCACATTTTGAACTTGCTGGATTTTCAGTTTAAAGACATTTTAACAAACTCCACTAACTAACTCACTCACTTAGATGTTTTTGTTTTGTTTTGTTTTGTTTGTTTCCCCCTTGAAGTCATGGAATTTCTGAATTTGCCTGTAGAGGCTGAGATGTCCAGCTCCAGTTAGGTTATGGAAGTATAACCACATCGCTTGTAAAGTGCTTCCTCTCCTTTTTCAAGCTGGCAGAGCAGCAATGCTCTGGCCTCCACACACACACACACACACACACACACACACACATCTGTTTGAACACTCACCCTTCATGGTGGTAAGTGAAAATCAAGAGATGTTTTGATCTGAGAGAAATATTACTGGAGAGGAAAGAAATCCAGATTTATTAAATTAAAAACTGGGGGGGGGGGGGAGTAAACATTAAGAAAGAATAAAAAAGAGCCTGAAAGGAAGTCTCTGGTGTGGATTAAACAAAGAAAAGATGCAGAAGATGGAGACAAACTCTGGATATTGAAGGTGTGTGAATGTTTCTATTCAATCAAAAGGAGACGGGGTGAACTGCCGAGGTGCAGCCTCTCATTCGTCAGCAGAACATGATCTGTTTGAGGGGCTGATCCTGTAATTCCCCCACTACTGTACTGCTGCTGCTGCTGCTCTGACGTTGTTCCTGTGCAGCCAGAACAAAACAAAACCCCTAAGATGAAATAAGATGAGAGGGCAGAACATTCTCCCCCCACTGCCGTCAATTACTCTTCTAATGTGGCTAATTCTTTTCAGATAATGCTGCTTCTAATTATTGCTGCTGCCCCTTTTATTTTTGTTGTCACACATGATTTTGGTATAGAGACGAGACGCACACACACACACACACAGAGCTTTGTTGCATTCTCTAATATGAACTCTTCTCTAGTTCAAAAGACGAGTCCAAATTAAAGTCAAAGTCATTTTGTGGTGTTTCTAATTATAGGGTTCATCAATGTCTTTTCTTTTTTTATTGCATTTTCTTCTGAATATACTCTCTAACATTCTCCTACATGTGTTTTTTTCCTCCATGTTTTTCTTGTGTTTCTAGATAACACATAATGCGAGTCTTGCTCTGATACATCAAACACGACTTAGAGAATAAGGCTGTTGCTGTAGTTCCATATATTCTGTCAAATATTGAACGTGCAACCACTAAGTTTATAGCATAACCTCTGCACAGAGCAGACACAAATAATCCTTTGATTAACTCAAATTGTTCATGTCTGACTTAAAATCTTTTTTCTATTTTCACTTGCCCCTCCCATTTCCAGTTTTTCCACACCCATTCACCCATTAAACTACTTTCACACGTACACTGATGCATGCAAATGAAATTCCATGCGTATTGTGACATGTTTAGGCCTTCAAAAACGCTTCAGTTTCAATAGGGTCCTTACGCACACTCTGACCCTTATTATGTATTGTAAATACAATCTGCATGTATGTGGAACTTAAAGAAAATAATATATATAATATTCGCGGATTGCTCATAGTTTTACGCTGGATTCTCATGCTCTTAGTGTAGATCATTAACTCATTCACTTTAAATGGGAGTGGGAGTCATGTGTTGCTGACCTGCACAGTGGGCGTGTTACTTCTCTCAGAATGTTCAAACTTTCCCGGCATCAGCCAATTAAAATCATGCAAATATCCCAGTGCAGGCACTATAGGTAATAACACTGGGCTTAATTCCTTAACTTAAAGTTCTCTTTTAGCATTCATATTTCAGAAAACCGGGGTTAATTCCTTTACCTAAAGTCTGTGTTTACTAGCACAGCTGTTATGCTTACGTCAGTCGCGATGTGAAGCGCATCACTCTGTCTCCACAGACACTAGAGGAAAACACTATCACATCATGTCACATTGAAGCTTTAGTGAAGCTGAGGACTAAATTACATTCATAGAAGCTGAACATGTTGAATCAGTAGAAAAACAGCTGAATCTTTAGTGTTATCTTTCAGTTTAGTGCATGTAAAAGCTCTGGTTTGTGTTTACTTGTAAAAGCAGACAATACTTTCCCAGTGTTTCCATTTTAAATCTTGTTTCTTTGTCCCATCATTGTTCTTCATGCAGCAAAACATTTATGTTTTTCCTTATCCTTATTTTCCCGATTTGATCCATAGCAGACAGAAAGTGGGATTCATTTGTGCTGGTAAATGTTGTGTGTGTCTGTGGGTCTCTGCCCTCAGGTTTTTTTGAGGTCATGAATTGTTGTGTTGTGAATGAACATGTGTGTGTTTTGTGTGAGTTTGAGGGAGAAAAAAAAAAGAGAGCGGGTGAGAAAGAGGGTGTGTGCGTGTGAAGGAGACAAAGAAAATTAAAGAAAAACAGAACACATTTGTCCATAATTAGCTCGAATGTTGATGAGGAACTCACACAAAGTTGCCTCAGTATCATTCATCCTATAACACGTGTGATGTGTTTTTCCTGGACTGCAGTAACGTTTCAGTAACAGAGACCCCCTTGAAAACAAGATAGCTCATCTTGAGGGGTTTATCCTAATAAATACAATTTACAACAACATAATATTTCATAAACATAGTCCAAAAATCCACTCAGACAAAGAGAAAAGGGAACATTTGGTACAAGCTGTACTGTTTACTCTAATAGATGAAATTGGAGAAAGACGTATATGAACATCCACAGATTTCACCCATATGTTTGTAATGTTGTAACCGTTGTCTCTATGTTTATGTTCTGATTTCAGACTTTCCGCCAAAACCTGACTTTGGTGATTTGCTCCCATTCAAGGAGAATTAGTTAATCCCTTTACTGATGTTGGGCAATACTAATACTAAATAATAATGTTCCATTTCACAACAGAAAAAAAAGACATTCTGACAAACCTATGTGCATCAGGACACTGTCATATTATAACAGGGAATATGGATTAAAAAAGGCATCATAATTATAAAAACACACATTATTAGTCCTACAACTGGGATATTTACAGTGGTACAGCAGCAAAAATAGTAAAAAGTAGAAGTAATGAATAATGAATAAACAATATTTGTAGATAAAAAATAAAAAAAACCTAAAGTAACAACAGTGCAAACCTGTTACATAAGCTTTCTTTTATTTATTGTTAATGCAAATATCTAACCAGTCAAGGTCAAGACAGGCTGCTGGAGTTCAAATCCAGCATCATTTTGAGGAAGAAAGGTGATTTAAGTGACTTTGAACATGTCGTGATTGTTGGTGCCAGGCGGGCTGGGTCTGAGTTTTCCAGAAACTGCTGATCTCATGGGTTTTTCATGCACAAACATCTGTACGGTTCACAGAGAATGGTCCAAAAAAAGAGGAAAAAAAATATCCATTGAGCAGCAGTTCTCTGGGAGAAAAAGCCTTGTTGATGCCAGATGTCAGAGGAGAATGATAAAAACAATCATTACAACCAAGTTATGCAGAAAAAGCCTCTCTGAACATGTTGACCTTTGAAGCACTCGAGCTACCACACTGGACCTGGAACTCAATCAATACACACCTGAAACACCTGAAAGGGCAAGTGCAGTATGTAAGTTTGAGCTCACCTGTCTCTCACAACACACATGGACAGACGCACTCGGAGACTGTCCTCCACACATATGTGAGTGGAAAATGAGGCACACACCCAGTGCCAGGCATCAGCGCTCACGTCTGAGGAGAATGAACATGAAGTGTGAGTGCAGTGAGGTGTGAAGTGACGACCTCTGTCACTACAACCGCAGACAGGATACTTGTGGTGAAGAACACGTCTGTTTTTCTGTTATCCTTCCTCTTATGATTATATCGCCACATTTCAAATATGCACTCAATAATTATCTTTTACTCACTAGATATAGTGATACTGTATATAAATATATATGAATAAATCTGCCTCTCCCTGTTGTTTATGTTGATAATACACTTGAGCACAATCAGACGCTCCTGCTCATCTCCTGTGGCAGTGAGCCGTGACTATGGTCAAAGGCTTAGTGGAGATCAAACGCTCACTTTAACCAGAAAAGACAAATCAAAGCTCAGTTAACCCTGTGTACATGACCATCAGCTGACTCTTCTCTTCTCTTCTCTTCTCTTCTCTTCTCTTCTCTTCTCTTCTCTTCTCTTCTCTTCTCTTCTCTTCTCTTCTCTTCTCTTCTCTTCTCTTCTCTTCTCTTGCAGGCAGTAAATAATGTGTAATGTTCACAAAGATTCTCTGCTGCTCAGTTTTTTAATACCATTTGTATATTTATAAATTCATTTAGTTTACTAGTTTACATTTAGTCTGTGACTTAAAAAAACATTTTAATTTAATGCAATAGGTGAGATAAAAGGTTGCAGTACAAGACTCCATACAATATATTTATAGCACAACCCTTTTTGCATGATGTATGCAGACATTTCAATGTACTTGCTATTAAAAACAAGTGTATTCAAGAAGCCACGCTTGATCTTTTTTTAATCTACATTTATTTATAGTTTTCTTGAGTATCCGAGAGGAACCACATGACCACAACAGGAAGCAGGAAATGTCCTTTTCCTAAAACACACAAAATGCTCCACAATTGTTTGGAAAACTCTGTTTGAACCACTAACAGTAATGGAATATAACAAAGTTTATTTAGGAATGTACTTTTATTTTTTCTTCTTACTGTTTGGTCCTGAACTGAAACAAAGTCACATGATGTTACGCTGCGTCCTTCATCCAAAAACAAGCACTTTCTAGTTAATGGGGGGAATTTTTCGTAAATGCTGAACAAGCAGTTTTTTTTAGCTCTTGTTCTCATTTCTAAAACTTTTTTTGTGGGCACATATTTGTGTTTTTCACTCATCCTCCAACCTGTTTGCAGCCGTTTCGGTGCAATGTTGCTGTTGCCTTATCCTGTGAGGAGATCTAAACACAACAATACTGAGAAACACAGAGGGAGTCATGTGAAGCTGATGGTTAATCAACACTGTGTGAACTCATGAATGTGACATAGATTTGTTTCTGTTTAAATTATGCACAACAGTTATAAAACTGCTAAAGAAGGTTTGGTTTCTATTGATTCTTTTACTTGAGGGAATAATCTCAACTGCTGCCAGCTGCCGTATACATGTAAATGTACACTGGTGAAAGTACAATGCATGCCTCTGAGATATCAATGTAAAGAGATAAAATGAAGTGGAACACATTTTAAGGGGGTTTCCCCAGACCTAGAGCATTTTAGCAGCACACTATCTTACCATAAGTGACTCAAAGTACAAGGGAATTCATCTGATAATGGTTCAAATATGCATTTGCACAACAAGGACACATTTGTTTTTATCTCTGACTGTGACTCACTGTCTTGTAGGTTTATAGTCTCTGACAGAGCTTTGGGAGTTTGGGAGATTTTCTTCTTATGAAACTGGTGCTGACCAGCTGTGGACTCGGCGATGAGACGGTATAATCACTGCAAAGTGGACAATTCCAAAGTAGAATGTGTGATGTTTGTCTCTCGGGTTAAAGGTTTCTGGGATGCAAACATTGATAAAGATGAGTCTTTGTGGAGAAGACGGGACTGCACAACTCTTTAAACCACCATTGAGCAGAAAATGTCAGAAAACACAGAAGTTAAGGTGTCACTCCTTACTGTGGTCGAGCAAATGATGCTCTGCATTCAGCAAAAGATGAAATGAATGTATGTTGAATGATGGAGCAGTTGGTGTGGTTCCAATCGGCTGATAATGTGCAGTAGTGTAAAGGCAGAGGAATGCTTCCACAGAACAAAGCTCTCTCTGTGTGGCAGGGAAATGTCTTCTTTATTTGCCTCTCTGTGGTTTGGAAGTATTCTGTGTCTGTCTCACATGAATCCTGTGCAGTCTTACAGAATGGAATCATGCAGAACAAGTGGCTGCACATATGTTCACTCTTAACTGGACATGCACTCTTAATGGATCTTTTATTCAGCTGAAATGTCAGAGAATTTGGGCCGTAGGGGTCGCGTGGATGGCGGGTCAGGGTGACAGGTCACAGGTCAGCAGAGTCAGATGAAGCAGCTGATTGTGCACTGGACACCAGGAATGAGTGAGTAGGTGGAAAAGCAGCGGAGAGGGAGAAAAGGTCAAAGTCCAGATGATTAGACGCTCGGCCAAGCTTTGTGCTGCCACAGTGTTCCTGATACACACTTTGTACATTTCTCTGCACACACGCACACACACACACACACATACACACATGCATGTACTATTCGTAGTGAGGACTCTCATAGACATAATGAATTCCCTTACCCCTTACCCTAATCTTAACCATCACAACTAAGTGCCTTAACCCTAAAACCAGGTTTTTGCCCAGTATTCATAGTGAGGACCCTCTTAGAGATAATGCATTCCCTAACCCAGGGGCCTACTGGAGGGTCCAATCTGGTCCGCAGGATGAATTAGTGAAAATGTAATGTCAAATACTAGATATTTCAGTTCCAGATACCTATGACTAAATGTTATGTGTCTTTCTAGATTCACTGTGTTCTTTCATTTCATGTGTAAATGGTGAAACTTAGGCATAATAATGTTGAAATTGTACTTTCAGGTTGTTCATTATACTGTATGTTTTGTAAAAACACACTTAAAGTGACTGTTTACACTTAAACTGAAAGTAAAACAAGGGGGAAAATGTGGAGTTCTTGTTGTTGATCAGTTATTATGTGATAACCCCCCCAAAGCTACAAATACAAATACGACTTTTGCTGCTTAGGCGCTCTCTGGTGGTGCAGTTGTGAAGATGCAGAATGAAGAAGTGACGTCTGCAGGTCTGGTGAAGGTCTCACCAGACCTGCAGGTTCACTGTTTTCGTCTAATTAATCAGACATTATTCTAAAATAAAAGCTTCAGTTCTGAAAACTGATCTTGTTAAAAAAAAAAAGGAAGGTTGAGGAAATAGTGTATCTAAAACTGATTGAAGGTCAACGACAGTCAACAGTGGATCTTAACTGGGCTGAGGGCGCCCTCTGCTGTTAGAGGAGAAGAATACACCTCATGTTCCCCCATTTTCTAATTACTTCAACCCACGGAGTGGGAGTGAAGTATTGTTTTTGGTGTCTGTGTGTGTCTGTGTGTTGTGTGTGCTTCCACACTTGCTTGCAATATGAGCAACAGAGGTCGACAGAGGCTTGTTAGAATTGTAGGAATAATTTTTTTTTTAATTTTGACCTTGACGGATTAGAACATGCAACCTTCTGATCTGGAGTCAGACCCTCTACCGTGCACATTTAGGCCAACAGAGGCTTGCTGTGTGAATGTTTTGTATTTTCTGCCACCACCAGGAGGCGCTGTTTTCAAAATGTACCGTTTTTTTCATAGTCGTCTTCAGCAACTGCCCATCATCATCAATCATAGCAAGTTTGGTTTGGGTCGGACCTTCTGTCGCAAAGTTATAAGAGTTTCATTGTCTGGTGCAAAAAATCCAACTTTGCCGCCCCCATCACGTACGCAATGCAAACGACATTGCATTCAACCCAAGAAGGCGGCCTTCCTGTTGGACTTACGACAGCGTCCTTAATGATTTTTGGACTGTCCTGACATGATTAACGTGTACCAACTTTCGTTCATATACGTGAAACATTTCAAAAATATCACCTGATGAAAGCGTTTTTTCCTTTTTCTTTAGACCCTCCCACTTCCGATTTTTGAATTTCCGAAACGACTTTCACACGTAAATTTTCAAAAATCTGTGAGTTTTGGGGTATGTTCAGGCATAAGTGCGATTCATTTGAATCTTATTTCACTGTACCAGTGTCTGAAGTATATGCGAGGAAGAGGAGGAGGATAAGCGTAAACACTAGAAGAGTATTTCTTATTTCCCTCCAAGTAGGAGGAACATGAGCTTCTGGTGGAGAAATTATTTTGGAAATAACATGGAATTATTAGAATATTATCTCCTTATCACCACACTAATGCCATTGTTATTTCAAGCTCTTACCCCAACATGGTATTACCTTATTGCCATACTATTCTGTTATTATTTATCCAGTTATAATATCAAGTCAAACTGTAGCTCACACAGCTCACTGGTAGCATCTCTTTACTTAAATGGTAATTATCCAGACCCAGTGCTCTGCTCATTATCCTGAGTTAATGTCTGAATGTCTGGCTTCAGTGAGAGTCTCTGCTCGGGGACTTTCACGGTGTCGCACTCCTTTGTGCTCAGAAGAAAAAGAAGACACAAATTCCTGCCTTGTCTGCCTTGACGACAAGCTTTCACTCAACAGTGGAACCCTTCATTTAACACAGACCGAGGCCTTCAGTCATTATCCCAACTCTCAGTCACCCTGCAGAGGGTTAAAGGTAACGTCGAGCAAAACATAACAACATGTGATTTAATATCTTTTTTTTAGTCTGGATTATCCCTATTTATTACCCTCCTTAATCTCCTTGTGCTTGGGGAATAGTGTGAATAATTCGATTTTATTCCCTGTTATTAGCGACAGAAGTGAAAGCTTGAGCTTTATTAAAACTAAAAGAGGCTTTGGATTTCCGTCTGTGTTGTGTTTACTATGTAAAAAACAAGATTACCAAGGGAATGAGAAACGTGTGTTTTTTTTTCTAATTTGTACCTGTCTCATTATTTGTAATTCTGTTTTATTAATCTAATTTAAATATAATCCTTCATATATAAAATGAAAGAAAGATTAAGTGTTCACCCGCTGTTATTAGTCAACACACTATGGATTTTATGGATTTTCTTACACCCCCGACTCTGCAGATTACACTTTCCATACACGGCACACATATTAGTCACACATGTACATAATTCGTTTTTTATTACCCACTGCGACCAGGAATGTGTCCATGGTGCAGAGTGTGATTTAACCTTACACTCACAGTGTTTACATTATATATGCTGAGCGTGGTGAAGGCTGACAGCAGGGTCAGTGTGGGTGGAGACATTACATGTAGTTTATAACAAAGTTCACCGTCACAGATATTTGAAAATGTTTGTTGTAAAAATACAAAAGACATTCTTGAATCAGTTAATGGTGTGTTCCCTTTGCATCGGAGGTCAGAACCAAGTTGTAAAAAAACTTGAAACATTCAATAACGATGCTGTACACCAGTGGTTCCCAAAGTGGGGGCCGCAGCCCCCATAGTGGGCCGTTACTTTACGCAGGTGGCCCATGCAATGTCATAAAATATAAATAAATTAATATGTTTGTAATTAAGTTTTAAATTGCTGTAAAATATGTACAATTGATTTTAGGAAATACTTATAAGGAAGAAAACAAAGCTGTGGCATTTAAAGTATGTATTATTTTTCTTTTATCTGACCTTTACTCAGACTTTCATTCAATATATTCTAAAATTAATTTCCTGAATGAAATGCCATAATATATATCATATTTCATAGTTAGGAATAATGTCGTCTATAATTGATGACACTTTTCGGTAGACAATATAGACTTCTATTCTATTCTATTCTTGTCAAAATGTCTGCTTTTTACTCTCATAAATATGACTTTTTATCGTATAATTTCAACTTTTTTTTAAAATGTCTAATATTATTAATTCATCTCCTTTCTTTGATCTTATAATTATTTCTTTTCAGGTTTTGAATGTTGACTGATCTCACATGAAATAATTATTTTTTAATTTCACTCGAGTAAATGGGCTTAAAGTGTGTCCACTGTGTGCTCCTCCAGGTTAAATGGTGTCACTGGCAGGAGGTAGAGGAGGAGGAGGAGGAGGAGGAAGAGGGGGAGGAGTTGGGAGATGTTGGTCCTTTAATGCTGCCTCCCCTCTTCACCTCCTCTCCTCCTGGTGCCTCTACTCTCTTCCCTGGAGAAGCAGAGACGCACAGTCACTCTGCTGGAGGAGAAAACTCTGAGAGCCGCACCTGTCCTGGAGGAACATCTTCACTTCCGAGGACCGAGAGCTGGATGAAAAATGAAGTAAGTCTGTTTCACCTGTTATTTACCCGGAGGAAACGCCGTCAGTCTGTCTGTGCTTCTTTAATATTTCTGGATCGTTTACAACTATCAGTCATTATTGTGTGTTTCTCTGCACTCAGGAGTTAAAACAGTATTTCAATCATAATATTGTTCAGTGTCAACATCACAATAAGAGTAAAAGCACAGGAACATGATCCTATTTTATTTAAAGTGTCAAAAAAGCACATGTGTTTATGTTTTCTGTGATTGAATGTTACTATTTTTTATTTAATTTTTTCAAAATGATGTATATAAACTGTGAAATGTCCTCATATAAATAGTGCAGTGTGTGTGTGTGTGTGTGTGTGTGTGTGTGTGTGTGTGTGTGTGTTCAGTTGTGTTCAGGTGTTAAATGGAAGTAGGCTAAGCTGATTAGGCTGATTGTCCAAAAATACTGTGCCTGGGAATAATCACTTGTTCTGCTGAGAAAGTCATGGCAACAATCAGTTTTACAACAAATCCTTATTCTGAGAAAATGATCAGTGATCAAAAACATGATGCACTTCTTATTACTCATATTACTCGTTGAATCACTTGTTTAATCATGTTACTCATCATAAAACTTGACTTGTTTTTGAACATTCTATGAAACACCTGCAAAGCTGCAGCATGTGACAGGGAGTGCAGCCGGGTCACTGCAGCAGCAGCAGGTCGTGCAGGTTATCGGTTATTTGTCTGTAGATTGATGTTGTTTCCAGCAGCTCTTCAAAAACATGTATCAAACTAAATAATTAGCTGTGATGAAGTAGTAATACTTTGTAACAGTATTCTGGTGGAGCATTTTGTTCTTTACTTGAATTTTTACGTTTTACATCCCTTGGTATGATGAAGCGTTAAGATTGACCTTCACTGGAGAAAAGGGGTCTAGTCTAGAGCGGCAACTAACGATTATTTTCATAATCGATTAATCTGTCGATTATTTTCTCGATTAATCGATTAATCGTTTGGTGTTCAGAATATCAGAAAACCTTAAAAAATGTTGGTCGTGTTCGTCAAACCTGGAAACGATGATGTTCTCAAAGGTCTTGTTTTATCCACAAACCAAAATGATTGACTTTTAATGATTTCTTTGTTATCCAGAGCAAAGAAATGAAGAAAATATTCACATTTAAGAAGCGTAAACAATCGGAAATCTGGTTTTAATCATGGAAAAAGCATCAAACCGATTATTCGATTATCAAAATAGTTGCCGATTAATTTAGTAATCGATTAATAATCGATTCATCGATTAATTGTTTCAGCTCTAGTCTAGTCCAAAGCCTGATTTAAACACTTGAATTCACTACTTACTAGGTGTGGTCAAATGCTTTTGTCCTTATAGTGTATGAGTGGACAGTAGTGTGATTGGTCAAATCATGAATCTCAAGGCTTCAAATGGGAGTTCAGATTCTTAATGGTGACGTCACAACTAGTTCCCACTTGACTGTGATACATTTCGTAAATAAATTGCGTACATTGATGCATTTTCAGAGAAGGGAATTTGGTAAGTTAATGATCAGGGGTGGGTCAAAATATGTATATCTGGTGATATATTGTCGTCCTTTCTCATGTAATATATCGTTTTAATGAACAAATGAAGGCGCTCCAAAGTAAACAGTCGCCGCCAGTTTCACTGCTACTTGATGTCACCTCATGGTGGCGCAACTCAAATGAATGAGGGAAACTTGTGTGGAAGTTACCTGGCCTGAAGAAGAAGGAGTTTACAGGGATAATGGTGGAGGAAGCTACGTTAAGAGATGCTCCATCCACGTTGAAAACATAGACTTAATGCGCTTTGTTCTCCATGTTGTCAATAAACAGAGACATCATGCACTTTTAACTTTTCACAGACGTTTTGTTTTCTTCAGTTAGAGACAGATATCGTCACGTATTGCTATGTGATTGTCTTGCAATATATTAATTATCACACACACACCACTGATAATGAGTACTGTGTTTGCTGTGTTGCTTCTTTTTTTTTGTCCGCCTGTCTGAGGTCATAAGGTCCTACACAATTCTTGCCATTTTTGACTTTTGTTCCCTCATTAAAAGTCTGTGAGTCTGTGGCTAACAGCTAATAAGACACGGCTCCTGCCTGAGGCTGGCGGGTCGTTTCTAATCATAACGTCTCTCTCTTGCCACTTGCTCATGCTGTACGGACCTTTCTTCTGTTTGTGCCACCCTGAGAGTTCCCCTCAGGCTGCTCCTTACTTCCTGTCAGATTGGGTCCGGGAGGATGAGGAAGGTGGGGGTGCGGTGGGGGGGGGGGGTTTAGTTGCCCCTGGAGATTGGCAGACTGAGCCCTTGAAGGTGGCGCGATGTGGGACTGGTCGACTCGTATGATGGAGGAGGTGACGAGGGGCAAAACCATGGGTAACAGTGGTTGTTGTTTCTGCGAGGAAGACGTGGTGGTGCTGGTGGTGGTGGTGGGGGTTCCTTTGAATCTCATCCTTTATAAAAAATCCACTCAACCGTAGGTTCACCTTTGTATGTAATTAAAACATTGAAGAACTCTAGAGTTTGTAATCACCTTGTGGGAGAAGCGCAAATTCATGAATCATGAATCAAGTTTCATGAAGCGATAATTAAGGTATAAAGTTGAAAGTGTCTGAGTTAACTTATGGGGTTGTTGTTGGGCCGTTTACATTGCACAGCATGTTGAAGTGTAAGGATGGGTGAATCACTGAGCTGCATGAGTAAATGGGCCAAACTCTCACAAAGCTGGTGCAGTCCTCAAAGAGTGTAGATCACTTCCCTCCCCTCTCTCTCCCCTCCTCCACCACCAACCCCTCCATCCTCCTTCCAGCCTCAAATGACCCTTGCTGGCAAACTGAGCTGTCAAACATCCTCTTTCTTGGCCATCGTCGCCTTCCCCTCAAGGTGAAGTCATCGACTATTCAGCCACTTGTGAATGTGATGCCTCTCTTTGCACTAGTTGCCTGGGCTCTGTCGCTCTCTGTCTTTCTGGGCCATTACCTCTGCAACACATGGTTGATGCGTCATAACATTAACATGTAGGATATGAATATTAGCACACCAGTCTTTGCCACAGGGGTGTTTGTAGTCATTCGTTATAAGAGGTACTGTGAACCGTACTGTGAAGATATTTTAATATATAATAATAAACCACTCACTCCCCACACCAAAGTCCATAGAAGATAATGATGACCCTTTACCACCTTTTAAATTGCCATTAGGCCATTAGAGGATATTTTTTGGGGGGGTTATGGGGCATATATAATGTCGAAATAATGTGTTTCTTGTGTCTGATAAAAACACTATAGCGATACTGACCTTGAGTCTCTTCCCATACCAGTATCAGTCCATTTGTATTAAACTATAAAGCTTTAACAACACGTCACAATAAGCAAATATAAAGCTCAGACTGTATAACAAACAGTCTGTTTCCAGAAAGAACAAACATTATTATACATTTTTATTTTACCTTTTCTGCAAGTCTGTGCAAATATTTATTAAATACTATTTGGATCAAATCAGAATTCACATTTTTACCTTTAAAAGTTTCTGGTCTGGGCGAAGCAATGCCGATAGTGAGTATTGTATCACTCGAGACCAGTTACCATGTAAACAGGAACACTGGACACTTGTTAGATTGCTGCTAGAGCAATGTGCATCATAATGACACACTGGAAAAGTTGCAGTCTCCCTGTCAAGGCTGCCAAAAATAAAGAAGCAGATGGAGAAATTACCACATTCATCCAGGGTACATTTGACTTCAATGCTCATTGTATCTGTTTGCATTGCAGACAAAAGCCAGACTTTGTTGTTCATGGTGTTTTACAGCAGTTGGCATCCGTCATGTTGTATTACTGCCCTAATATTAATGGGTGTTGGTAGTTTTTTCGTAGGGGTCGAAGAGTCTTAATGACCTGCATGTGAGTCAGTGGAAGTTATAGCTTTTAGATTTTAGGTAAATTGTGCACGTACCAGAGGGTAACACGTTATCAGTTTTCTAACAAAACAAGGAAGAAAACAAGGTCTTAAAAGAGACAGTGAACATGATTGAAGAATAAAGGTAATAATGGTAAATCTTGTCCAGTCAGAGTCTGTGGCTTCAAGTCTCAATCAAAATTCAGCTCACACTCTGCAACTCCTAGAGTCTGAGTCACAGCAGCTAAAGCTCCAAGGACACACAGGAGTCCGTCTGTCTGCTTCACACACACACACACACTTGACTAACCCTAACTCCTTGTTTTTAACCTAACCTTGCCAGTGAAGTTCTTTAACCTACCTGCTGCTGTTTAAAGTGTTTTTAAATCTCTGCCTCAAGCAAGGGCGTAAATCCCTGAAATTACATTGTGAACACAAATTAATAATGTTAAATAGTATATCGTAAAGTTTGTTGAAGGCACAAACCAGCTGTGCTAATTATAAACCTCAAACAATGTGTTGGGATATTGTTTGTTGACATTAGAATAGATACATGCCTTTGAAAAATAGATTGATTTTCTTTTTCTAGTTTTAGAACTTATTTTGAGCTATTAGTTCTTGTAAAGCCACTGAAGAGGAAATTAGACCAAAGATCATGGTGAGCAAGGAAAGTTATATATTGTGTATCATTGCCACTTATAGTACCACCCACTACCAGTCTTGGTATTGCTGGTTGAACATACAAAAAGTGTACACAGGTTGCATATGGACTAATAAGGATAAAATAATATCATTCCTGATGTGTTTTCTCCACAGACTGGATGAGCTTCCCGCACTGCTGCTGTGTGCCATCTGTCTCCTTGTCCTGCCGTCGTCCTCTACCTCCCACCATGACACAGGTACACATCCCTCGCTCCCTCCTTTTCTCCCCTTCTCTTTTATTTTCACGCTAGACTAGACTTGATTAAATCATCCATGACCTTTGACTGTAAATGTTAGGAGAGTCACTTCATTATGTGTGAACTGAAAATACAGGGTTGTCGGGGGAAGTTAAGTTGAACTTCAAGACTGACACCTTTGCGAAAATCACCTCCTCCAAAACTTCAACCTACAAGTTGCTTTTATATGCTACAGAATA
Source organism: Solea solea (assembly GCF_958295425.1). Taxonomy (NCBI): domain Eukaryota; kingdom Metazoa; phylum Chordata; class Actinopteri; order Pleuronectiformes; family Soleidae; genus Solea; species Solea solea. Next base: position 22,413,840 of record NC_081146.1, read on the forward strand.
ATTTCCCAGCCTTACGTGCAATAAACAAACAAACAATCTGCTGTAAATAGCAGATCATTTGCTTATTTTTAAAATGTTACCTTGTGAAATTAAAGCTTGCTTCTCTTCAGATGATTCAAAGCTTCTCCATGTGACCATCCCCACGCCCTCGCCAGTGTTGGCCGTACTGGGCGATTCTCTAACTTTACCCTGCCTGGTGTCACTGGCCCACCCTCCGCCCTCGCCGTCCACCAACGGCCGCCACGCCGTGCTTTCTCTCCCCCGGGTCAAGTGGAGTGTGCTGAATCATGGCCATGAGTCAGAGATCCTGGTGGCCCGTGGGGACAGGGTGAGAGTCAGCGAGGCCTACAAGGATCGCGCCTCCCTTCTGAACTACGCCTATTCCCCTGCTGACCTCACCCTGCACCTGGAGAACCTGAGGAAGAACGACACCGGCTTCTACCGCTGTGAGGTGCAGCAGGGGCTGGAGGATGCTGACGAAGTGGCTCACGTAAAAGTCAAAGGTAAGAACCATAAGAAGGAAACCATAATATGAAGACAAAGGCAATTTTGGACAGACTATGAGTTTAGTTCTTTGTTTCTTGTTTTCTGTTTGGCGTCCCTTTTTTGTTGTTGTCTTATTTTGTAGTTTTCCTACCTGTGTGGTATGTTTACTTCCTGTTATTTCGGTTATTTTGTAGTCCCGCCCTAGTTCAATGTGATTGTCTACTCCACCTGTGTCTTATGAGTTGCACCTGTGTGTAATTATCCCTGCCACTCTGGTGTACTTGGTCTTCATGCTCCCCAGTCTTTTTTGTTGGTTCATCTGTTCTGTTTTGCTGTTTGTACCCATTCTTGCATTTATGCCCCTCTCCATGGGTCACGGTAAATGCAGTGACCCATGGATAGTCTTAAAAAAACCAGGCTCATTCAGTGCTGAACTGCCTTACTTGTACAAGCGTTAGCATTAGCACAACCACTAACACTATAGCTGCCATGCTAACACTTTTTTGTTATGTCTGTTACTGAACCTCTGCAACGTCTCTCGTCCAATTCAGGATGCATACACACTTGTGCTGTATGTACATAGTAAAAGTGTGAATGAAATGTTTTACAGGGGTGGTGTTCCATTATCGAGATGCATCGAGTCGGTATGCCTTCACCTTTGAGCTGGCCAGAGAGGCCTGCAGGGATATCGGTGCTGAAATTGCTACTCCAGAGCAGCTCCTAGCAGCGTACCACAGTGGATATGAGCAGTGTGATGCAGGCTGGCTCTCAGACCACTCAGTGAGGTGAGGACCTGACAACGCAACACAACCTTCAGTTTCCTTTTGGAAAAGGCAAATAAGTAGAAAAGGGCGGAGAACATACTCTTAAAGTAGTGAAGCTGATATAGATTTAATTTGGAGAGCGTTTAGTTAAGTGGCTGCAATCAGTTTTTCCTTGTGTCCCTGCTGGTTCTATAGGAGCTAACTATGCATCATTGAGCCAAAACACAGAGTCAAACAACCATTCACTCTCACATTCACACGTACGGTCATTTTAAAGTGTCCATTTAACCTCAGCATGTTTTGGACTGTGGAAGGAAGCCAGAGAATCTGGCGAAAACCCATGAACATGCAAACTTCATGCAGAAAGGCCCTTGTTCCGACTGTTGTGGAAAAATTTGCCTTAAGATGTCTGATGAGGATGCAAAGGGAGAGTCAAGATGGCTCTGAGGCACAGAGAAAGATGCACAGTTTCATAGCCAGATCTCACGTCATGAACTTATCTGTGTAGCACACAAAAGGTGCCTGTGAAAGGAGAAGTATGACCTTGGGTCTCAGGAACAGAAAGATTAGTGAATCACTTCCGTGTGGGCGTTACCCAGTTTGGTGTGAATGTTTAGACAGTAAGTGTTTGAACAAAACTATGCAAGAAATATAAAGAATAAGTGCTATTTCCATTCCACTGACTGAGCCACAAACACAGGTCTTTTTGCTGCAAAGTCAACAGTAACTCAGGCAAAGATTCAAATTGAAATAACCCTTGGATGCAGCTTCACATAAACTTAAACAATAAGTTGACAACATTGCGACACTGACATGCACCATCCAGTTTGGCTGTGGGTCACTTTGGAGGGCTGGTAGTGGACCACACTGTCAGCTGACATTTGAAATGCTGTGTATATCCTCACACTGAAAGACATTGATGATTGAGGAGCTAAGAGGTACTCAACAAACTTTTTGTCCCACTTCAGCGCTCCCTCAGAAAAGAACTCAGACAAGTGTGAGGGTTAGAGTGTTCACAGATGAAGAGGTGCTTGGTGTTTCAGTGCCATGTGTCATTTCCTTCTGTAGATACCCCATTCAGCAGCCCAGAGAGGGCTGTTTTGGCGACATGGATGAATTTCCTGGAGTGAGGAACTATGGACACTTAGAGCCTGATGAGCTTTATGACGTCTATTGCTATGTGCAGAATATTGAGGGTAAGAAAACCAACAGGCTTTTTGTGTGTGTGTGTGTGTGTGTTTGGACCATTTCTAAACAGTCATGCTAAAAACTATGTTGCCAGTATTACTTGCTGGGATTTTAGGATTTAGAATTTTAGTCAAGTGACAACCATTGTTTTGTGAAGCCGTGAGTTGAGTTTGTCCAGTACCATACAAGAGTAGGAATGGGACTGAGAGCAGACCGAGAGCATGTCCATTTGCACCTGTGTACCAATTGCATGAGAAATATCACATCCTTTATGATCCTTTATGGTCTATTAGGTTTTCTTGATATTTAATGAAGGAAGACCTGAAACTCGTGATTGGGGTTATCAACGTCTGAGGATAATTTTTTGTCATTTCATCTTGCCTACAAACCAGGAGTCCCCCACCAAGTTAATAGACATTGAATAGAATACACGTGGTGATATGGCCACAACCCATTTGCTGTGTAAATGCTTCTGTTTTGTGCACCAAACAAAGAAAACCTTAATGTTATAGTATAAAATTATGTTTTGGTTATTAAAATTCTTCATTTAGTGTTTGTCCCTTTCCTCTTCCAACTTCAAAGTGGCTATGTTCCAAAAGCCAGCAACATATATATAAATGTTTTTTTTCCGAGACTTTGACTGTCTGCATAGATACCTGACCTCAATTCCATCCAATACCTATTAAAATGAACTGCAAACTGAATTTTATCCCACAACATCAGCGTTGGACCTCACTAATGCTCTTGTGGTTGACCTGTGTTACAGCTTTATGTAAAATGTCATAATGTTCCTTAAATTAAATAGATAAATAAATGAATAAATAAATAAATATTCAACTTACAAATTAGTGCTATAGGTTATTATTTGACAGTTATTTACAACCTGTGTCTTTATGTAAAGGTGAGGTGTTTCATGGCTCCGCCCCCCTGCGATTCACCTTCTGGGAGGCCAAAGCTTACTGTCTGAAACATGTGGCGGAGTTGGCCACCACTGCTCAGCTGTATGCAGCCTGGAATGATGGACTCAACCACTGCAGTCCCGGGTGGCTGGCAGATGGAAGTGTGCGGTACCCCATCGTCACCCCCAGAGAGCGCTGTGGAGGTGGCGAACCAGGGGTCAGAACCGTCTATCGCTACAGCAACCAGACTGGCTTTCCCGAGGCTCACTCACGTCATGATGTCTACTGCTTCAGAAGTAAGAGAGTGATCTTATATGTGATGGATGATTTTAAAATGGATCTGAATGAATCTTCCAATCCCCTACTATTTGCACCAGTTTTTGATCAGGATCCCTTCATGGGGTTCCAAAATACATCTGAGATGCATAACAGAGCAAGACTGAAGAATATTTGTACCACCAAAACATAAATTACCCTGACCATCTTTAATTTTAATGAGGCCTTTCTAAGGCCCGGGTTCTTTACTGTATTTGTATTTTTCTTAACCAGATTGGAAAACCTACTTCCTCTAATTGTATCAAAAATGCTTTAAGACTTGGAGAATCTCAGCATTGAACTCACAAAAATACCAAATGAGAAACTGGGGTCTTTCTGTTGAGGAAAATGCCCATATGGGAAAGTCATGAAGTCCCAGACAGTTACGCAAACCATACATATTAAGATCACTTGCCTTGATCTCCTATATTTCTGCATCTTCTAAAGTAGCCAGAAACACTGCAGTCAAAGATACTCACAGGTGTTATTCTTCTTTCTTACATGCAACTAAACTTTGTCTAATTCACAAACACGTTATTATTCATAACAAGTGTAATACATAATTTATAGGAGTAATAGTGTAATTATAAATAACATTTTGTTTGTTCTTTATTTCAGGTGATCACCATCCTTACACTGAATCTCCTCAGGATTTTCTCACCACTGATTCACTAGACATTGTTTTCTTAACTAATCCAGTTCATGATGAGGTAACCCATGGTGAGGTTAGCCATGATGAGGTGACCCATGGTGATATTACACATGATGAGGTGACCCATGATGCGGTTACCCATGATGCAGTGACCCATGGTGAGGTTACCCATGATGAGGTTACCCATGATGAGGTGACCCATGATGAGGTTACCCATGATGCAGTGACCCATGGTGACATAACTCATGGTGAGGTTACCCATGATGAGGTTACCCATGATGCAGTGACCCATGGTGACATACCTCATGGTGAGGTTACCCATGATGAGGTGACCCATGATGAGGTTACCCATGATGCAGTGACCCATGGTGACATAACTCACGGTGAGGTTACCCATGATGAGGTGACCCATGATGCGGTTACCCATGATGCGGAGACCCATGGTGAGGTTACCCATGATGCGGTTACCATTGATGATGTTACCCATGATGATGTTACCCATGATGCGGTGACCCAGGGAGAGGTTACCCATGATGAGGTTACCCATGATGTGGTGACCCATGGTGAGGTTACCCATGATGAGGTAACCCATGATGAGGTTACTCATGATGATGTTACCCATGATGATGTTACCCATGATGAGGTTACGCATGGTGAGGTTACCCATGACGAGGTGATCCATGGTGACATTACCCATGGTGAGGTTACCCATGATGAGGTTACCCATGATGAGGTTACCCATGATGCGGTGACCCATGGTGACATAACCTATGGTGAGGTTACCCATGATGCGGTGACCCATGGTGACATAATCTATGGTGAGGTTACCCATGATGCGGTGACTCATGGTGATGTGACCCATGATGAGGTGACCCATGGTGACATTTCCCGTGAGGAGGTGACCCATGGTGACATTACCCGTGATGAGGTGACCCATGGTGAGGTGACAGCAAAAGTGGATGTAGAGGTGCTACATGCCCAGACAGTCAGACATGTCCAACAGGTCCATGTGGAGGCTCAGTCCATAACACTGACATATGACAAAGAGCCATCGTTCACAGAAGACCTTTATCACTATGTCACTTCTCCACCTGAGCATCAACAGCATCTTACCACCCAAGATATCTGGGAGCCTGTAGAGAAGGCCAGCTATCCGGAGTCCTATCAACCAGCACCTGAAGAAAACCCAGACACAAATCATGAAGAGTCTCACATACATCCAACGTCTTCAAATGCAGATCACGAGGTAACCACTGTTGAAGACTCAGCTCTTGGTAAAGTAGAGTCTTCAACAGCAACAGCAGCAACTGCTGCTACTTTAGCAGCTGTTGATGAGAGAGAGAGCAGAGAGCCAACAGATTCTGAGACTAACCTAGAGACTCAAACCCTGGATGTGCCAGGTGTTAATGCAACATCTGGAACAGACTTGGACGAGTTGCTCAGCAGTTCTTCACAGGTGCATCAAGAAAGTGAGCTTCCCGTTTCCCAAGAGGACCACACTCCAGGCATCCACTTAGAACAAGATTTTGACACTAAGCTGATATTCTCAACCCCCTCTTACGATATTTCTGGGCAACCAGAAGAGGCCAGTGCAAGTAATGAGGAAGTTTCAGTTGTGATAACTTCAAACAGTGTTAACTCCACTACACCACATGTGAACCACCCAGCAGAAGTGGAGCATGAAGGGGAGAATGGAAGTCCTCCAGTCGATGAGACACAAGCCCCAGTAACTCAGAGTGTGATTGGCTTTGGCACCTCTTCCTGTGTTGAAGTGGACTCTGTGACTGATTCAAGTAAGTACACAGTCAGTATTAAAGTCAAGATGTTACGTGGCCTTACAGTTAGTGGCTGTCATCAGCATTCCGGCCACAGTATGTCATCTATCTTTAAAGTACACTCATTGCCAGTGAACCTGTGAGGATTGATTAATTACTTTATTCAATTTGCATTTGAGAACATGTCTTCAGTTTCAAGTCTTTTTATGTGACAATATTGAAAATATTCACATTTAAGGAGCTGAAAAATCAGAAAGCTTGTATTAATTATTAAAATCCCTCAGACGTTTAATCAATCCCTCAGACGTTTAATCAATGTAAATCACATGAACGCACATGTCTAGTGTACAAAAGTATATGAAATGATTGTTTCCTGTCGCAGATTTCTGTTATCATTCTGAAATTCTTTAAAAAAGAAGAATATAAATATGACAATCTCTTTCCTTCACAGCTTATCATAATCCTCAACCCTTCCCAGTCGACTATGATGATGAGGAATTCAAGAGCGTGTCAGATCCAGTCGAGCAGAGTGGACACATCCATGCCACTGAAATCCCAACCTCAGAGGTCCTCACAGTCACAGAGCACTCTGACTTCACTGTGGACGCTCCCATCCTGAACAATGATCCTGCCACTGTGTTGACATCTGTCAGCCCGTCTCCTCCTACTGGGGTTGAATCCAGCCCCGCAGAGATGATCACTTTCATACCAGAGAGCAAGGCTTCCTCTGGGGCCGAACCTCTGGAAGACATCAAGGAAAATATTGAACAGCAGACAGTTGGTGAAAGCCAACAAGCATTTCTCAGCACGAGGGAAAACATCACAGACGGTGACTCGGAGGAGAAGGATCAGGACGATGGAGTAGGATCAGGAGAATCATCGGGAGAAACGCCGGAGATGAAACCAGAAATTCCTTTGACCAACCCGACTGTTTGTCGTTGTGGTGAGGCCGACAACGGTGAAGATCCTCATTCAGATGTAGAAATCACTCTGATCCCTCATCCGACCCTCACACCAGGATGGGAACCAGAACCTTCCTCCTCCTCATCCACTCTGCAGGAGTCTCTCTCTGATCGAGAATACAGCGCTGAGAGTTCCACTGCAGGGGAAATGTACGATATCTCCAAAGAGCAAGAGGTGATCACCGCCAGCAGCATCTATGGTGAGTGTAAGGTGTATTTCTACAAAAGCAGAACATCTCAGACAACAGTACATCATTTCCTACAAAATATTTCAGAAACACATTGTGGAAATCAGATGAATACAAACAAATATTGTAGTAAAAAAGTAAAGAAGATGATTCCTTGAAGTATTTATAAAGCAGTTAAAGACTTTCCTTTTTAAATGGGCTTTTAGACAAGGGTTTTTATTGTTTTTTTTCTTTCATTGCACTTTCCTGTTTTTGTTTTTAATGTACCCTGTTAGTATTTTACTTGTATTGCCTTGTGAAGCACGTTGTGATTCCATAGCTGTGAAATGGCAATACAACAATGAGTTTCATAAAACCAGTAAAATCAGTACAAACATTTTATGTTTAATCAAATGATTGATTCGTTGACTATATCAGACCAAAACATGTTATTATTTTTTTATAACTTTGACTTATTTCTTAGGTAGTTTTCATTCGACACAAAATTCTCAATCTACTTTACACATATTTTTTCTACAAAGCATCGTCATGTGTGTTTCGAAGTAACCAGTGAATGAATGAACTGTCTCAACAGAACACGAATTAGCAGCAGGTGTTGGAGAATCCGCCACATACGAGCCCTCGGATAGAATGAGCACGTGGCACCAAGGTTTGGAGAACAGCGACGCAACTCTCACCACAGACGGTCATGATGAGACTGCTACTGATCATGGCTTCTCCTCCGAGGACGATGATGATGATGATGATGACGAGGAGGACAACGTCAATGAAGAGGAGGAGGATGAGGGAGAAGACTCCCTGCCTGCTGTGATACCAGGAGCCATTTCAGGTGCCGCCATGTTTGATGACCACAGAAACTGCTAAACAGAGATTATCTTCCCACTTTATATAATTTAGCACAAGCTCTCGACAGAAAAGTCATCTCTGTTATTTAAGAAGTTTTATAAATATGTGTGTGTGTGTGTATATTGTTATATCTCTCTCTCTCTCTCTCTCTCTCTCTCTCTCTCTCTCTCTATATATATATATATATATATATATATATATATATATATATATATATATATATATATATATATATATGTATATACTGTCTATGGTGGGTTTGTTTTTGTATATATATATTGTTTTTTTAAACAATACAAAACTGAAACAATACAATTTATTAATTTATACAAAATCATTTTGGTCGTCATGTGTCAAACAGGAAAATCAATTTGTTAATATGGGTCTTTGAAAAGGCTTTATTCTTAACATGTATCTCCCTAAAAGTGCTATAAACGCACAATATCTTAATATTAGTTTTAATAAGCTTTATTTAAACATGAGTAATAAGATACTTTCAAATTATTATTACAATATTTGTTTTTGAAATGTCACATTACTTCTTATACACAATGATATGCATGTAAAACTGCAGCACAGCCTTCACGCCATTATTAATGTAACAGCTCCCTCTAGTGGGGTTTATTTATTTGACTTGGAGGAACAGTGATTTATTTTAGGAATTAGGTGAAAGAAAATGGTGTGTTTTAGCTTAAAAAGTCAATCGAATAATTGAAATGAAACTTTCCATAACACAACATTATATAATATAATATAATATAATATAATATAATATAATATAATATAATATAATATAATAAATATAATATTTATTATATATTATCTCCAGATATTAAAGATATCCAGATCCAGACTTTGGCACTTTACAGTAAGAATTTGAATATCTGAGTTGCTGAATAAGTAATTATGATACATATAAAATAGGAATAAATATGTATGAATCCAGTCCACATACAGGAGAGCAGCCAGGATATAGATTCACAGCTATTGTTATTTTGTCTTCGTGTGTGTGTGTGTGTGCAGTTTCCTGCCTGGAGAACTCCTGTCTAAATGGAGGCACTTGTGTTGAGGGTGAATCACCGCGGTGCTTTTGTCTCCCTGGTTACGGAGGAGACTTGTGCCAGACAGGTGCAGTGTAACTTGTCTGAGACACCCACACTCTCACACAAAACTTTCCAAATACAAATGGAAAAACCTTCCAACTGGTTCCCAATTAATACTTTCCCTCTGCTCCTTCACTGTGTGTGTCAGATGTGGAGGAGTGTGAGCCAGGCTGGGAGAAGTTTCAGGGCTTCTGTTACCAACACTTTACCAAGAGGCAGAGCTGGGAGGCGGCGGAGCAGCACTGCCGTATGTGTGGTGGACACCTCATTTCTATCATGACCCCTGAGGAGCAGGACTACATCAATGGTAAAACTCTAATTTTAGCAGACAGTCTGTCTCAACCACAGGTCAATGGTGCATCTCTGCAGCTTTTATCCAAGGTCAAATCCATTATTCGTTCTTATTTTTCAGTGTCTAATTCATTCTTTTGTCAGGGCTCGTCTTGATTATTGCACTGCAATTTACGTCTTCCTGCACATTTTAAGAACTCATTTAGATTTGTTTTGAATATTTTAATAGATTATCACCCGTGTACTGTATAACTGACCTTTTAAAACGCTACATCCCTTCAAAGGTCACTGAGGTCCATGGATTAAGCTGCACTTGGTGGTTAGCACTCGCAGCAAGAAGGCCCAGTTTTGCGACCCGGTCGGAACAAGGGTAAATTGGACACTCTAAATTGACCATGATGGTTGCTGAGTGTACCCCACCCATCGCCCTATGTCAGCTGAGATTAACACAGTGCCCCCCGCTTTATCCTCCTCTTGTGGAGGATAAAGCGTTAGAAAATGGATGGATGGATTTTCTCAGATTTTGGATTAAGCTCCCTCCCCGTGTTAGGGCAGCCCCCCCACTGTCTGGTTTTCAAACTCATCTTAAAACAGAGAATGACAGTGGTTATATATAAGTAAAGCTACATTGGTTTGCATAGGTAACATCAAATTTCTTCCATTTTCTAAGTAATATGATCACATGACCAGAGGTGGGCAGTAACGCGCCACATACTCCGTTACATGTACATGTAAGTAACCTTCTGGATAAATTGACATACTTTTTTATTTTGACTTGTTTTAGTTATTGTTGATATTGTTTGGGCAATATCTGATTTTGCACATTCCTATTTTATATTTGTTTCTATTTGACACTCATGCCCTGATTATGAGGGCTGGACTTATAAAAAAAAAAGGGTTCTGTGTGTTTTTGGCAGCTGTTTTCAACATGGTAGAGCAAATATTTTGGTGTCTGTGGAAACTGGGTTCAGTTGTGTAATCATGAATAACAAACTAAAATCAAGGCTTATTAAAACAGTTGGAGGTCAATCTCTCATTCATACTTTAAAACTGCAAAACAGTGATTTACCATCATATCATTTCAAGACACAACAATGATCTTTCATGTCTTCCATTGTTGTAGTTCTTCTTTCATGGTTTTGAAGACGGTGTTGGTATTTGGTCTGGCAACACAGCCGTGAGATAGTTATCTGGCATTCCTCTGGCGGTTGCCATGGAACATATAGACTCATACTGATGCTGTTATCGTTCACTCAGCGTTGTGCCTTTCAATTCAACAGGGAAACTGGATCAAGTTGATGGCATTGAAAGTATATTATTGTTTTCAAGTGTCTATGGGGCCCAACACGTTGCAGTTTTATCTGATTGGTGAATTTTAATGAACTGGATCCATTAATAATTTATAATTAATTTCACAATTTCTTGAAAGCATATTGATGTCCGAGAAAGAAAAACACCTGTACATCCTCTAACAATTATATTTCTAACAATAATGACGACTGCAGCTTTAATCCTGCTCCTTAAAAACTGCTTCTCAATTGTCTCATTTGTCTTATTGTATCTTTTAGACAAATATAAAGAATATCAGTGGGTTGGACTGAATGACCGAACCATAGAGGGAGACTTCCGCTGGTCAGACGGGAACCCACTGGTGAGTTCCACCACATTTTTGATCAAATTTGTATTTAACTGTAGACTGTTAAAGAAGATTGACAACATGACATCTGCATCGCCCTCTGGTGGATGGTCATGGTATAAATAATTAATTCAGCCCTTTTAGTACAAGTCTGTTTGATAGTTTTTGTTTTGTGTAGTTCTTGTCACCTGAGAACCTCCATAGACATCTTATTATATTGTGTGTTCAATAGCTCATGTCTCATAAAATCAATAACTGCTTTATACACACTTTGATTTCAACCACTGGTTTCAGAGCTGCTATTTTGAGATGAGATGTGAGATGTTTCTCTAAGGTTAAAGAGAAATTAAAAAAGCAGTATTTAATTTAGTTTGTATCCTTCATGACACAGCTCTATGAGAACTGGCTCAGAGGTCAGCCTGACAGCTACTTCCTCTCTGGCGAGGACTGTGCAGTGATCGTGTGGCACGACGGCGGCCAGTGGAGCGACGTGCCCTGCAACTACCACCTGTCCTACACCTGCAAGAAGGGCGTCTGTGAGTTGACTTGTTCTGCTCTCGTGTGCTCAAATCACCACACGGTGATTGGTTTTCATAAGTAAGAAAACAACTGTAATTGTGTCTCACAGCCTCTTGTGGCGAGCCCCCTCAGATTCCCCACGCTAAAGTCTTTGGGAAAGAGCACTCGCGTTACGAGACCAATGCCAAGGTGCGGTACTACTGTGAGGAGGGTTTCGTGCAGAGACTGAATCCTGTCATCAAGTGCCTGCCTAGCGGTCAGTGGGAGGAGCCTGTAATGACCTGTGTGCCATGTAAGTGCTTTATGAGACTGAGCTCTTTGAGCTAGCATTTCTGATTAGAACTCAAATCCTTCCAGCATCTCTTGCTTTTGTCCAAGACTAACCTGGCCCCCCAACCTGAACTCCTGTCCACACACACACACCAAAATAAGTGAATTATTACAAACATTTATATGCAAAAATAAACAGCAGTTGTAGGTTTTTGTTCCTCTTCTTACAGTAAATGTGGATAAAAACTATTCTTTGCTTGCTTAAAATCAAAACCAAGGTAACTCTTGAGTTATTGCGTTGTTTTCTTTTTTGATACCATGTGATCTCTGTCGCTTGGACCTCAGGTTGACAACCATGGCTCATATGCAACAGGCAGACTTGCCAAGACCAAAACAACCAAACATCAGCAGCAAATGATGCATACTTAAAATTAGACTCATCATTCATCCATCCATCCATTCATTCATCCATCCATCATCGAATGACTGTAAAAGCCCGTGAACCTCTACTTTGCTGTCTTTCTCTCTCCTGTAGCTCATACAGTGGAAGGAGACGCCGTCACCTCACTGCCTCACCAGCATGAGAAGGTCACGGAGGTCATGAGTGCGGCCGCAGAGAAAGCGACGCCCATGCACATGGACGTTACCCAGAATGTGTAAAGTCTCCTGCTGTCCAAATCTCTTTTTCTTCACACATTTCCTCTTGAGACTCTCTGGAAAATGTGGATTAGTGCTTTGAATTCCAATGTGTTTTACAGAAGAGGAGAAAGTTAAGCACGACTGAAGAGTTTGGGAAGAGTCAGGTGGATTTGTTCCCCAATAGAATACTGACCTAGATGTACTGTTACGTCCTCATGAAGCTGTCAGGGTCAAGGTTAGAGGCTGCAGAAGAAATGCTTGTGTTAAAAAATTAACAGTTCATTCTATGGTGTATACCAGATTAGGTTTTTTATATATGTATTATATATTTGTAGTGTTGAAAAAAAGTCTCTCTTGGCTCATCAGTGCTCGTGTTTGATTATGACAAGATCTGGGACAATAGACATTGAAGTGTTATCTCTTAATGCTGATGGAGGATAAAATACTTGATAAATATTTAATTGGAGAAGCTTTTCAACTTCATTTTCCATATGTATTTGTTTTGAAAAGGGTAAAATCTTCACTCCCATATTAGGAGAAGACTGATTCTTGCCTTTACTGGCAAACAGCTGTTAGCTGCCACACTGGTTTTCAAAATCACAATGGATCATTTCCACCCGTTTAGATGGGAACGTTTGTGTTTGAACTTGTCTTCATTGTGGTTCTGTGTCAGTGTCCTCCTGAGGTAGTTTTTGGCGGATCAGGAAGATCCCAACTTGTTTCATGAAGGTAAATTTACACCTGAATCAAGATTGGATTGTCCTCTGATCACCAAAAACAACAGCTTATGGGACTTTGTACTGGGGTTTGCACTTATTATGAACTGTATTGTATTTGTAATTTGACAGAACTCTTACGTTTGTCGATGAATCGTAGTCACATCTGCAACAAGTAGGGGAAAAACTACTTTTATGTTTGTGTAGTAAGACATAATAACGTAGAATCTAATGAAATGTGAGAAAGAAGTATCAGCACACTGATGTGAATGTCTTTATTTAGATTAAATAACATCAAATAAATTTACATTTATTTACAAACTGGCAGGTTTGCAGTTCTGTCAATGTTATTTCAGTTTTAGTATATGATTGTGTTCACACACCATGTTTTTCACCCTTTACGACTAAGTGTTCCAGTAATTACAGAGGCTAATGTTATCTTAAAGTAAATGACAGTAAACGCGTGTTAAAAAGGCTTTTCCTTCCAACCAAACAACCAGTATCTTGATCATAGCTTAAGAGAAATGTGAAAATAACCTGCGCTGGTCAAAATTAGTAGCTGTTGAACACACAATGTATAGAAATATTGTCTTATGTTCAGTCGGTCAGTGAAACATGGCTGCAACCAGGGGTCAACACAACAACACCACTGTTACGTGACCTTAAATCCATGTTTTTGTCAATGGACTCAGGTGCAGAGGAGTTTGTGGTTTACAAAATGACACAAACTCCAGTTTCCTGTTGGAAAAAGAAGTCAAACAATAAGGTAAAGCAGTGAACATGGAATTTATTGGGTTAGACTTATGTCTGTTGTCCCTGGTGGTAGTCGTGTTTGACCGCCTGCTTAGTACCTTATTCAACCACACTTCAAAAATACTAAACTATCCATTAACATAACTTTTCTGCCCTAGTGTCAAATGACAGAAATTAATGAAATCAAAAAAGCTGGAGAAGTTTCAAATCATAAAATTTGTCAGCGAGAGAATTCAGATTAGAGATTATAGAAATTTAAATATAACTACTCTCTGATGTCTGCCTCCTATTTGAGGTTTCTTGCGTTGCAGTTGATGGATCATTCAAGTCTATCTAATGCCACAGCATAAATAGAAAGGATATGTTGGAAGCCACATCTACACGTTTCTTTTAATTCCTATGTGGTAATATATGGGTTATTCGGTAGCGATAGTGTAATTTAATGAGGCTGTTCCTGTAAATTATACAGTGCATACAATACATTCAATACAGTTCTCCGGCTACCTGTAACAATATGCTCCGTAAAGATGCGTCATCTTGTTGGGGAATCCAAATGAGCGAACCCCGGCCTCAGGGATGCCTCCACAGCGCTCCCTGGGGTTGCTGATGGGGAACCGCACACTGCCATCTCTCAGCCATCCGCCATCACACTGGTCGTATTTGTGGAAGTACCAGGCAGAGTAAAGCTGTCCGACTAACGCCAACTCTGCTGCCTGACGTTCGCAGGCCTGTCCTGCCTGCTCGAACGAGAAAGACCCCGGAATATAGACGACGGAGCCTGTGAGAGGAGGAACGTGTGATGAAAACACTTGCTGCAAGTCTCCCAACTCCCTTTTGTCACATTCTTCTGTCTGCAGTGGAAGTTTACAGACGCAAAAACATGGCCAAGTGTTTTCCCACTGATGTTCCTTTTTGCAAATGTCTGGCTAGCAGGCTTGATTGTCCTCAACCTACTGTCTTTTCCACCGTCACCCATTTTCCTGCGAAAGGTCAATCTGTGGCTGCTTAGAGCTGACAAATGAGAGCAACAACACACTTCTCTGCAAGTGGAACTGGAATATACAGGAAGATCCAGTGTGTCGTCACTTTCTTGAAACCCGAGTAACACCTGTCTTCTGGTTCTACACGGTTTTATTTGTGGGCATTGAGAGAGAGAAACACTTGATTTCCCTGTTAAATAATCCCAATCTACACTGTCAAAGTATTCATAGGATTGATTCTTATGCATTCATTTTTTATAGTTTATTCTCTGTGTTTGGTCTTGCGATGGACTGGTGACCTGTCCAGAGTGTACCCCACTTTTTGTACTATGTCAGCTGGAATTGGCTCTGGTGGCCCTGCAACCCTTATATGCAGGGTTTCTACAACTGTCCTCATGTAGATCTACGCCACCTTCTCATGTCTAATATAGGACGGATTCTTCTGAGCAAATCTGTGACCCTTCTGGCTGTACATGTCAATGAAAAGAATATGGACACTTGTTTAGAAGGGAGTTGTACCAATACCCTCATCTTTTAAGGTATTGAACTAGGTAGTGAACTCATGGAGAGCATTCGCAGATATATGCTTGGTCATGATGACAGCAATGGCTGACAGAAGTGGGGTAATCTCTGAGACAGCTATTGCACCACCTACTGGAAGGGAAGGGAAGGGAATGGGGGATCGGGTACATAAGAGTGGAATGCCAGAACGAAGTGGAGCCTCGTTTGAGTATGAATGGAATTGTAGGCACTCTGAGTGGACATGAAACATGTAAAGTATTGGGAGACTGTTAATTTGTACCACTGCATATGTAGTATAGTGACTATGAAGTTAACATTGGTGGCTACTGTTCCCTTTGCCTTTCCAGTTATCCAATCTGATCATAATTTTCTGCCAAAAACTAGAAGAACAAGACCTCACATGATGACTCAAAGCTTACCACGTGTCTGGGACGTGAAGCAGAACGCATCAAACCGATCACGACGCTTATCCTTTGGTCCATAACTGCGAATGCCCGGGAGCAGCTCTCCTCCGCAGATAGGTCGAGGACGGATAATTGGATACTGAACAGTTCCGTCAACGAGCCAACCTGCATTACACCAGTCCAGACCCTCAGTCCAGGCTGCAGGAGAAGACAGATCATATAAGAGCAGGTGAGAGATGCAGGCTACATTTTACAGGTTGGCACTTGGCGCAGTATGTGGTACCTTTGTAGAGCTGGTTTTGTGTAGCTAGTGTGCCATCTTGCTCAGCACAAGCCTTCTGGGCTTCATGGAATGTGAAGCTGTAGCGGCCGTTTTTGCTCTGGTATGGGAACACCACACCTGGAAATAGGAGCTGTCTTGTCAGTGTTTGTTTTACACTGTACGCTGTCTTTCATTAAAAGCGTATTTTCCAAACACAAACCTTCTTTCTTCAGAGTCTGAGAACCACAGTCAATTACACCAATGCAATCTGAAGATTTAATTCACCTGTTTAAACTCCAGGTGTTCCTTTAAGTTTACACTTTGATTATCCACTTGTCGTCTAAATGCTTCACTTACCTTCAACCCTTAATGTAATGACAACATTCTCGTCCTCGATGCCATTAATAAGTTCACAGCGATACACGCCGTCATCTTCCAGCTCGAGATGGCTAAGCTTCAAGGAGGCGTCCATGATGTGGGCCTTCCGGAGTGAGGCCCGCGTGCCAAGACGGCCGTACGGCTTGAAGGCGTGTGCGTTTGATATCATGATAATGTTCTCCGGCCCCACGTGTTTTGGCTCCAGCTTTGTCCATTTCACTTTGTAATGGCTGGGTTTGGTTTGCAGGATACATGGCAACGTGACGTTATCTCCCCGTCGTCCACTGACCTCCGCGAACACGGGAGGGTCGATCAGGTACTTTAGCTTCTTGGGTTCTAAGGACAAACGGCAGGGGTCAGTGTTTGTGCGGCAGAGTGGTTTGAAAAAAACTATTGTTAGTTCAATGATAAACAGTTTGGTTGACTGACAACCTTTAGCCATAACCATAGCAACCTATTGGCTTTTACCATTTCTTTTTTTACCACAGTAAATAAAGGAGTTCTCATAAACTTGTCTAACATGTTCAGACTTCTTAAAGTTATTGTAAGGTTTAAATACTTGCATATAGTATTAAGCTACTTGAATCTTCTTGATTTTCTTTAAAGACCAGACCGTTTTCTGTCATTTGTTTTACTGTTAGCATTAGAAGCAGACAGGTATCTGGACTCTACCTTCTTTGCTGGGGATGTTTATAGCTGAAGACCAGGAGACGCAGAATGATGCAAACAGAAGAATCTCAGAACACTTCATTTTGAAGGTAGTCACTCGTCCAGCTCCTACGTTTGGTAAGAAAAGCACAAAACCAGCAACACTTTCTATTTTCCCACTGATATCATCCCACCTACAGGTGAACATTATATTAACATTTTTTTTTGATGTGGACAGGAGGAAACAAAATGAAATCAAACCTGTATTGTTAAGATGTTTTCCAGTCGTCCTCCTGCACTGGTCCTCATGATGCCAATGTTTTGGTAAGTGTCCGGGAAGAAGGTTAACTCATGATAATATAAGATAAGCAGAGGCTGTCGTTGTATTTACTGTTTGTTGCTGTAAATGTTGAGCTGGCAAACACACTGCATCTCTCACTTCTTACTCCCTCTCTCTCTCTCTCTCTCTCTCCCCCTCACTCTGGTCATATGGTCCAGTCTGTGTGACTGTAAGAGGGTTCTTGTTCTCTCTGCCCCAGATGTTATTCTGTCTGATGTTGTTTATGATGCTCACTCGTGTGAAAATGAAAAGAAAACATCCTGAACTAAAATACATACACACACAAATGCAGGTTTAAATTAATATTTTTAAACCTATCTGTGATGTTACAGGACAAAAACCGACACCTATAGCCATATTGGACGTCATCACCTGGTATGGAAATCGAAACCAAAGTGGAAGTGCCTGAAAACTGTATTCTAATGAATGGCCATCAGGGGGCAGCTCCATAAAGTTTGTCTGTAAGTGTCCTTTTCCCTAAATTTATAACGTCAGTAAACAGACTTTATGATCTTGATCATTACTTTTATCTTATTCAATACAATACAATGTCACTTTTGTTAATTATGGTCCCATTAAAAAATACATGATAAATCAGGGTATGGCAGCTACCATCCAATAGGGAAATGTGTAGTGGACAAGCTTTTACAAATCTCTTAAACATTACATTCTGAAGTCACGTTAAATCCTGCGAGTTTATGTGAGATCCCAAATCCCTGGAGTCGTTTGATTAAATGCCAAGTGTGTGCTACTACGTCTTGACTGGATCATCTCGTCTGTGCGTTCTCAGAAATAAAACATTGGAAATTGGTTAGAATGTTTGTTGTGTCTGTGGTCTCCCACGTTTTTAAAATCAAGTCAGACTTTATGAAACACAAAACCTCAGTGGAAACACTGAAAACATGTTGTTCTATCCTCCATATTAAAATCAATGAGCTTATTTGCTACAGAATGTAAAAGGGAGATATTTACGTATTTCCTCTGGAGCAGATATTTGCAGTGGGTCAAATTTGTAGAATTGAAATATAAAAATGACATATTTATATGTGTTATAGTTACTGGATTGACCTCTGCTGTCCAACAGCATATTGTAGCATAAAGTGATAATCACTCCTGATCCTGGACAACAAGCTTTATTGTGTCTGCTAACCTCTCTCTCCTGTAAAAAGAGGACTGTAAGTTGCATTCAGCTATCTCTGTTATTGCCCACGTGTCTCTGGGGGGCAGCGGGAGAGGAAGCTGTGTTGCTCTAGTTTCCTCTGTTGCTTTGGCCTCGGTGGAACAAGGGCCACATTATGAGAGCCACAGTGTCCACACAATGACAGCAGGCGGCGGTCACATAAACACGGCCCAATGTGGAAAAAAGATGCAGTAATGTGAATCCTCTGTTTTTGCTTGTGTCGCCTCTCTATTGTTCTCTCTCATCAATGGGATTCTTTCTTGTCCTCCAATTAGTATTCAGCCAACTTGCTCTGCAGCACAGTGTAGATACCAGTCTGTGAGTGTAGATACTAGAGAGAGCGTCCTATCTGAGCGAGTTCTTGGCACATCTGGGCAATTTTGAATATTATTTAATTTTTTATATAACGTCAGCTACAGATGGTCCACTGGCTACCCTTAGCCGCCCGCATCAAATTCAACTCACTGATGCTAGCCTATGCTCTCATAAAGGCTTATGTTACCCCTCGACTACTCCGTTCATCAAAGGATTGTCACCTGGTGGTGCCAACACCGTGCACAAGACAGTCCAGACTCCTTACGTGTGTAGTTCCGTGCTGGTAAAATGACCTACTGGAACAGGGGCGTCCTCAGGGGCGTCCTCAGCTCTTCTAAGAGCATCTTCTGTCCTAGCACTTACCTTACCCTCCCTCCCCTGCATGATCCACTTCTGCACTCTCACCCTCTGTCAGTCCACTGTTCCTATCCAGTGGATTTCTTTCCAAGACTTCTTCTATGTAGCTTAATCCTCTTTTCCTCTTTTGTAAGTCGCTTTGGAGAAAAGCGTGTGCTAAATGCTTACATTTCTTACGTTTCCTCCCACAGTCCAAAAACATACATTGGTTAATAGGACACTCTAATGGACTGCTGAAGGCTCACACTGATCTGTTGCAGCTTCCAGGTGAAACACACAGGCCCCTCAACACTTTCTCCCTCTCACTCTACAGTGCTTACATTTCCATGTGATTGATCGTTTTGCTGTCACTGCCCTGTTAGTTATTGATGCTCTTGAAACAGTGATCAGGACTGGAAATAGATTGGATTGTGTTGAATCTGCTTGTTGGCCTTTTTTGTTGTTGTTAATTAGTTTAATTTAGTTTCACTTTTGAAAAAAAAGGTTTATTAAATCTCTAAAATCTCCAAACTCTACACCCAAAGCCATAAGCCACCATCATCATTTGTAGCGTTGAATGACAAAACGACCTCTGTATCCACCTACTGTAAATTAGATGAACAGTGACATGAGAGTGGGCCGGGCCTGTCTGCAGCCGTGCTGCTGAATCAGTTAGCAATGTGCATTTGTGCGTGACTCTGTTGACAAATGGAATGACAAATGGTCGGGTCATGAAGGCAGCTTTGTGGATATGGGTATTTGCCCCACCCCCCCGGTGGAGACATTTCTTTGAGCACAGTGACAGATTTACCCTCCTCACAGTTAAAAGAAGTGAATGTTCCTGACAGCTCAGACAGGCTCCCCTGTTTGACCCAGGGTTAACCTGGATCCGTTTACCTGATATTCATGCAGGTGGATGAGGGTTGTTTTCTTAGTGTACTGTACCTGGTGTTGACCTTTGACCCTAAGTGATGCAGAAAACTGTCTTTTTGCATTCCTTTCCATTTAACTACTCCAGTAGAGCATATCAGTGAGTGTGTGTACCTGTATTTTTTGTACCTGTGTGAGAGGCAGGGCAGGACAACTCATACAGTGGTTTATACAGATAAATAAATAAAAATGATCAGGTTCTCAATAGTATTTCAATTCACGGGGGGCGTGAAAACATTTCTGTCCTGGGGGGGTGGGGCATGACAGAAAATAATAGATAATAGATAATAGAATAATAGTTAGGGTTAGTGTACGTCTCTGGGAAATTAATGTAAGTCAGTGTAATGTCCTCTGAAGTGTGAGTGTGTGTTTGTGTGTGTTAAGCAATATTTAGAAGTCCTTTCACAATAACCTGTATCAACCTTTGGCCACCTGGGGGGACCAGAAAGGCTGGAAACACATGACTAAGATATTATCTATGAACATGTTCAACACCTACTGTATACTTACTTGGCTACCTACCTTTCTATGTTACCTACCCACACATTACCCATACCTTTACCTACACACTGTATCTGTCTATACCTATCAACTCGCCTGCCCCACAATTAATGGAACACAATGTAACAGAAATTGCCTAGAATGCAAAAAAAGAAAAAAACAGATTCCACCCACCACCCCCATCAACACACATGGGAATGATAACAAAGGAAGTGATGATAAAACTGTCTGGTGAGGCTTAAGAAAATACCCCAAAGACAAAAACACTGGAAATACAGTGCATACATACTAAATCTAAATACATCTAAAATGGCATATAAATGTAGTCAAATAGATACAGATTAAATAAAAACGTAACTTTGATAGGCATGTTTTTAACAAGTTGTATCTGCATGCGCACACATTCCTGCTGAAGCTGTTAATACTTACACTGACAGTTGTCTGTCATATGACAAAACCTGGTATCACATGACAGGGTGTTGTTCATGTGACTGTCTCTGTCACTGACACATGCACGTGACAGTAGCTGATCAGTGGTAGGTGTTGTTTTTTTAATGTCACCTTATCATACTGTGGTGATCAACGTGTAACATGATAGGTACAGACCGGAATGCTGGCTCTTCACCACTCTATCAGGAAATACATTTTCATCAAATTCAAATAAAACTGCATGGAGACATTTTCCTGCATATTAGTTAATGTGGAAAAGTTCATTGAGTTTATACTCACAGCAGAGCAAACATTTGTCCCTTTGACCCTCATCCGGAACTAGCCTGAGCCTGAGGCTCCTCAACCAATTACTTACCTGTCGAGTTAGTTTTGTGACACATGGACGCCCTGTGTGTTCGTCGCACAGGTAGATAAAGATCTGAGGGGCAAGAATGGGAATGAGAGCCATTACTGTTCCCATAGCTTTCTTCTTCTGTTTGGCCTAGAGCTGCCAGAGTTCTCTCCACAAAATACTACAACACTAAATCTGATTTATAGGGAAATGCAAAGGAGAATTTCATAAAAATGCTCCAGTAACTTCAGATGTGGCAGAAAATAAATAAAAATGGATATATTTATTTGCGTGTGTGAGAGAGGGAGAGAATCAAATTTATCATTTTTATATTTATCTTCAGTGCTGTATTAACAAAATTGCATTCCAAGATGGACAACATAAAAAAGTTAAAAATAAAATCATATCATGTAATATCCTAATTTAAACTATTTAGATTTATAACTAATTTAGGTTGAGGCAGGGAAGCCACTTTGTTTTTGCTTAAATTCCATTTGCTGAATTTGTTTTTTTAAGGGATGTACTTTGACCTCATGAATTCAATTCTAGATGTTTTTACACTGCACACATAGTCTTTGTGAAATGAGTGTGCAGGCCTCTAACGTGTCACTGTACACTGGCATGTTACCTGTAAAGAATAGCTTATGTCAATTCTTGATATGTTATCTCAGCCTTGTAACAGGCAGGTTTGTTCTTGCATTTATCTTGCTTCATCTGGTGCCACAACTTCTGTTGCCTCCATAAAGTTACTATTGATTGGGAGATTGTGTTATCACTAAAGGGCTCAGGAGATGCTGCACCAGCTGCACAGATTTAGTGACAAGAACCACCCACTTCTACAGAAAAGCTGTGCATGTTTGAACTTTACCATAGGGAATCCGGTGACATAAGCAACACTTAAAACTATATATATATTTAAACATGACCAAAATTTGCTTTCATATGTATCCATGTAGAGTGGTTGTTTGTCTTTATGTGGCTCTGTGGTGGACTGGCGACCTGTTCAGGTTGTACCTCGCCTTCCGACCTATGTCAGTTGGGATTGGCACCTCCAACCCTCATGTGGAGGATAAAGCGGTAGAAGACAAGTAAATGGGTGAGTGAGTGTATCCATGTAGTTCTAGGCAGGTATTTTGTTAATCTGGAAGCCTGACCAGTCAAGTCAAAGTTAATTCATACAGCACACAAAGGACAGGAGTTGAGCCAAAGTGCAGTACAAATGAAAGGATTGGACCAAGAAATAGACAAAATAAGAAAAAAGAAGGCAAAATAGCTAATTAAATATATAGCTGGTGCCGCCAATCCCACTTGAATCAAAACACCTCATGTCATAAAAGGTAGTTGAATTCAACTTTTAAGTGAATGCACCAAGATTTAGAATAAACTGAAACTTAATAACTCTCAAATCTTGTGCAGGAGTTAATTTTCTCCACAGGATACTTGATTGTAAATACTTGATTGTTATTTGGCTTTTCATCCAGTGCCATTATCAGATGAAAGTGGCTTGTAAAAAACCCCAAAACCTGTTCAATAGTGCTTAATACCAAAACGTTAGCATGCCAGCACGCTTAAGTTACTGGGACTTATTGCAACATTTACAGAGCGATTGCAAGCATTTTAGGAATTATGTTTTATCTACATTCTTACATGATTATGTCATACGAGTCATATGACTTGCACAAGACTTTAATGGTGTGCCACAAATTTCTCCCTGCTCTGGAATCACAACGATGACAGTAGTCATTAGACTGCATCAGGAAGTGCAGAAATATTTTTCAATTGTTATAAAATAATTAAATGTCCGTCTTAAATTGCTACTAGCAATTGTAGGACGGACTAAAAATCATTATTACAACCATTCAACTGGTTCTTGAGGACCTGTCATACTCAGTAAAAATGTTCTCAAACCGTACAGTAAAAATGTCTGATTTGCAGTATGCTAGTAGTAGATGTCCTTAACACCCTTAACACAACCTAGTCAGTCTTGAACTTATGGAAATATGTTGTTTTTATTACATCTCAAAGTTGATTAAAAGGTGCAAATACGAGACATTTAACTTGAAATTTCTCAAACTGTACAATAGAAATGTAGTTGTGGTAGTTGTTACACTCCCTCAGTTTAGTGTATATATATGTATGTACATATACATACATTCAGTGCACTCCAAGGTATACATACAGAACAAAAACCTGATTCATACAACCTGAAATTCATACAATCGTTACCCTCGTACATACAAGCACACACATTTATAAATTTTTACTTATATTATATTTTTATGTATATAGTTGAAGTCTTGTTGATTTAAGTGAAACATGTGGCAGTGAGGAATGAGGACAGTTCAGATGAAAAGACGAGATGAGACTTGACTGCATATGCCCTGAAGGAGAAATATGTGTCAGGTTTCTCTGAAGCCATCAATCACATCACAACAGTCACATCTTAAATAATTAACTTTTAGATTCTTTGTCTATTAACTAATACTGACTAATCCAATCCTGGAGCTTTTTTCAAAAAAGTCAAGTCTGATGATGATACTGTATCATACAAATGCTTCACTTGGCACAAGCTGCAAAGTATTTAGCTGAATCAGACATGAACTCCAAGTAATATTCAGAGAACTGGGTCAAAACATTTACTGCTTTTGCCATTCATGACAGCAGGAGAATCCAGATGAGGGGTTTGCACCTGAGGCAGAACATTAGCCTACTCACTTGTAGAGAAGTATCTCCTGCTGTGTTCTCACACAAGCTCACTCTGACATTATCCAGGGATTTGACAAATGGATCTGATGAGAGAAGTTCCTGGAAACATCCAAAGTGACATTCCCTCTAGACAATTCCAGGTACATGTCCAGGGTTCAGTGGATGTCTGAACGATGCACAGTTGGAGCATGTATGTTTGGTCGTGATGTGAAAAAGACCACTTACAATATTATTATCAATACACAAGGTTGTGATATTTGTATCTAACACAAAACGCAGGATTCATGTATTGTTGGTGTTTAATTAATGAGAAGAAAGAGGCCGGATGAGGTTGGACTAATCTGAGTGTCGAGCAGGCAGGATGCTGAGCAGACAGAGGCCTCTTCTGTCGCAGCATCTCTTTTGACGCCTGTGGTCTCAAGTGGTAATAGTTCAAATTCCTAAAAATCAAAACAACATTCCTGCCAGTTTGTTCACCTTTCTGGACAAAATACAGTCTTCACTGATAGACGATGCTGATACAGGTGTGAGTGACATCTCTTTTTAGGCCTGACAGGGTGAAGAGGGAGGCACACACACAGGTATTCCGTTATCTAACTCCTCCTCCTGCCTGTACTGTGATCACTGAGTATGTAGTATCCACGGTCCTGTTCAGAGCTGGTATTTGGTTTGATCACATGAGTTTGGCTCAGACGACAGATAATATCTGACATGAGGAATATCAGATTGTACGTCCCCGTTCTGAATAGAAAATAATATTTTACCCGTTTTAAAAGAGAAGAAAAGTGTGCCTTCAAATAATTCAGCAAATCAGTGATCCGATCGACGACTCCCTGTGTGTTCTCTCCTCAAAGGCACCATCATGCCCCTATCCTCTCGCTACTGCCACTGTAGGAGGATCTGTAAATGCTGAAGTTTCCAAAACATGTTAACATTGAACAGACACTAGATATTTGTGCGTTTTTTTTTTTTTTTTTTATTAAAAAAACTACTGGAAAATGTGTCAATTTAAGCCAGATGTTTTTGTAGAAACGTTCCAAATCTTAAGTGTGAGGCTTAAAAGGGCTACTGTATCATGTCATGCCATGTTTCTGCGTATTCTGACGGCGGAAGGCTTATTTTAATGCATTTTTAACACCTTTATCCTCACTGAACTATTAATGCCACAGGTGTAGTGTTGTTGAGACCTTTAAAATAAATCACATGTGATTATTTCTGTCAAAGGGGATTTTTTAAAATTCATTTTCATAAGGCAAGCTCAGCTGCTTTTGTCACCACAATGCTCCGCAGCACATAACTTTTGTCGCCCGCTCCTTGAGGAATTATGACCTCCGACTATTATGTATAAAAGTGTTTTTATATGAAACTGGATCCATTCACAGGAATGAGAACAAAATGAGAGCACAACACTGCTACACTGAGAGAGTGGAGTGACCTCATTTAGCAACAACTTGATTAAAGTAATCTAAAAGTTTCACAGAGTAACAGCAGTGCAGCTCAAAGTGTAGGTGTAGAGGAGGCAGGTCTGGTGGGTGTGGTCAAACAGAAGAAAAACCAACTCTTGTGTGTGTATCTTTGATCTTCTTCCAATCCCTCACAGCTCTCCTCTACACCCACTCACACACAGACACACCCCCTCTCTCTGCACTGAGGACACCTCTGAGTCGTGCAGGAGACAACCAGAGTGTTTCTAACTCTCTGTGCTGGATCTTTTACCTCCCTTTCACCCGCAGCTCCAAACAACATCGCCCCACCACTGAAGACACCATGACGGACGTGTCCACAAACATGCGGCTGAAGCTGCCGGTAACCTGCCTCATCCTAGAGATCATCCTCATCATCCTCTTTGGTGCACTGGTGCAGTATGACCACGGGACGGATGCAAAGGAGTGGCATAATGCGAGCCACGGCGACTACAACAATGACTTCTACTACCGCTACCCAAGTGAGTGTCTGGGGTCAGAGGTTACAGTAATGTCACAATGTTTTTTTTAGTGAAACAGCCTCTGGATGAAGGATCGAACAAACCTTCTGCAGAACAAGTGGTAACAACTTTAGCAACTTAAGTGAAATAGGTGTTGCCAAGTAGATTTGAACCTTCAAGGACTTTGCATTTAGTGCTGCACTACAAATATCAACCAAAAAAATGAAAAGAGTCGACTTCAGCTACACAGAAGTCATTTTTGCCATTACAATACAACTTGGAATCATGGAAGCAGAAATCATTAACCATTCATTATGACATGCAAAGTCATGTTCTGTTGAATCTGCATGAATAATATGAGGAAATATAACCAGCATTTACTAGAATCACAGCACCAACTGGTTTTCATGACGTCATGTCTTTCATATCTTTCACTCGAGTTCAAATATTTGGCGGTCAAAACATGAATTTTGCATCTTCGTGGGACATGAAAGTTGCATTTACAGTACGAGCTTCTTTTGCACCATGCAAACAAATTGCACAGCTGTCATTGTGAATGCACCAGTTCAGTTAGCAGTTCGTAAATATGACTGTGTTTAAACTGGCTTGTCTCATGAGCGAGTAAACACGGCATTATTATTTTAGCGTTTATGACGAGTGAAGCAACGCACAGAGAAACAGTACTCTGTGTTGAGGATTCACATTAAAGCTTCCGTTCAGGAGCGGGAAAAGGCGGGACACACGCTGGACAGACCGCCAGGGCAAACGCACAGAGACGAACAACCATTCACTCACACCTACAGGCAATTTAGAGGTGTTTTAAATTAAATTAGACTTACATTAGAAAACCTGCAAACTACACACAGAAGGCTGCATACCAGCAACCTCCATGCTGTGAGGCAACAGTGCTAGCCATGTGTGTCACTGTGTGGCCCAGATTAAAGCATATGAATTAAAATAATAATAATGATCATAAAATAAAAGTAGAAATGTGTCTGTGCAGGTGTATAGCACTCACAACAGACTCCAGAACAGATCACTCACTGTGTTTCCCCTTTAGCCGTGGGAAAAATAACCCAACTAAAACTCCACATAGTTGTTGTGAATGATGCTCCCTCTGCGGCTTTTACTGACCTGTGAGCATACAAAACATTTGGCGGTCTGTCAGCGCGTTAACAACACGAGCTCGCCTGATCAATGTCGTCCACTGTGGGAAAAGCAGCAGGACGAGCTGTGGACATGCAGTGTCTCACTAATTGGGATTGGGCCCCGTTCTCTCTGCGAAGGAACATTTTGATGAAGATGACGTCCACTCCGCTGATGTTCCACTGGTTGCTAATTTCCTGATTTATATGGTGACGGGAGAAAACAGGCCACGACTGTGTAGCGTGTAAAAATGCTCATCATACACATTTTCAGTGAAAGCTTAGCTGCCTGGGGACACCTGGAAAAACTAATTATAGCCACTAAAATTTGTGTCAGTGTGTAAAACCGTCCATGAAAAAAAGTCCACAGAGGGAAAAAATCCAAGAAAAGGTTACTGTAGCTCACAATGGTGCAGTTTGGAACAGTCCATCCTTATCATGTCATGCCAGTGAGACACAGTGTAGCTCACCAATAAATTAAAGTATGACACAGTAAACAAAGGTAAAGTAAAGATTTGGTGTTGATCAGTCAACAGTCGACTGCAGTGTGTGAAGCTCCACATTGTGCTTATTCCTGCAATGGAAGGGTGAAAAAACTTTACCTCTTGGTGGAAATGTGGTTAATGTGTCAGTGCATCACTCAGATTATAGACTTTATAAAACGTGGATACACAGACGGAGAGATTTTACCTCTGCCAGGAGCTAAAATAACATGCTTAAGTGGACGTGGGTTGTTTTCACCTTCAAACAAAAGTAAGTCTTTGCTCAGTCACACAACACCTCCACCTTCACCTCTGACACACTGGCAACCCACAGCAGAACTGACTCTGAGGAAAGAAAAATAAGGGCAGAGAGTTTTCAAGGTCCGTTGGATTTTACAGCTCCATATAATCTTTAACTTGATATATTTCATGGGAAGCGAGACAGAGGATCGCCTCTATCGCACACCTGAAAGAATCTGCACTGTAAACAAGCCGCAGTGCCAGGCATCTACTGTACCTGACATGTTATTGCAGCATGCAAATCTTGTAAATCCACTGTATGTCAATGATGATAAAGTCAATGCAGTCTTGTCTTCTGTACATGCTTGTGATTAGATTAGATTAGGTAAAGCAAACGGTGTGTTGACAGTGAACAAAGTAATCTGTGGCTGTGTCAGAAGTCGAACTTTTGATCCAAACAGTATTTTAAAGAATGGCCGTTTCTCTGATTTTATATGTACTGTATATATGTGTATGTGTATGTGTATATATATGTATATATAAAATAAATATATATACATATATATGTATGTATATATATATGTATATATAAAAATAAATATATATACATGTATGTATATTGATGCAAAATTAATCTACTATATCTACTATATCAACATCAGACAGAAATAACTTGACATTAAGTGGTCAATTAATTGAGGGGCCGTATGTGGTACAACTTTTCACCACATCACTGCAGTCACTCTGCCTGAGGAGTCTGAGTCTGAGGAGTGGCTGAATCCAAGAACCCTGTTTCCCTGAAGCTTATGTAAATGTGCTCTTTACTAGACAGTGGCTGTTTTCAATTGACTCAGTTGTTGGCGGTGCACTTCCACACTTTTCTGTAGAGATTTTCAAAAGAAGAAGATCTGAGGTTGATCTCAGGTTATGCGCACATTCCCCACCTGATTGGATGATATCACGCCCCAAAATACCATCTTCCGTATATTTTTCCACCTCATAGTTGTTCCAAGAACACAAATCCCTGTCGCTGCCCTTTATCTTAGCAGTAATTTTTAGGAGTGATCATTTAGAAAATGTTAGTTTTAGATTTTAAAAAGGAGACATACTTGGCATCTTCCCAGAAGAATGTGATACTATCCTGTTTAGACAGAAATCAATCAGTGCAATGACTACTACTGTTAACTGCTACAACTAACTAACAATTTTGATAAAGAATAAAGTGTTTTAAATGCACTTTTAAGCACACATGCCCATGTTTTGATTTAGTAACTCCTCTCTCAAATAAGGGACATTTGCAGCTTGTTAGTTTTACATGACTGTCGTCTGCGTAAAGAAACAGCTAAAAAATATCATAAAAAAGATTATTTGGACCAGAAACTGTTCATTACTGTTCATCTGAACCTTAAAGATTCATGAATTCCACAAATACAAGGAAACCTTTTAAAATGTCTCATTAACATTCATCTAAAACAACAAGACCAGAACACTTGTTCTGTATTATTTGCTCCTGTACGCTACTGTCGAGCTCATAGTGCTTACTTATATTTATTTGTTTCTACACTGTGCAGGTTTCCAGGACGTGCACGTGATGATCTTCATCGGTTTTGGCTTCCTCATGACCTTCCTTCACCGCTATGGCTTTAGCAGCGTGGGCTTCAACTTCCTGATTGCAGCCTTCGCCCTGCAGTGGGCGACACTCATGCAGGGCTTCTTCCACGGCATGCACGCGGGCAAAATCCACATTGGAGTGGAGAGGTTTGTATATATATATAAAGAAAGACACCACACCAAAACACCCAATATGTGAAGTATGTTTGTCTTCAAATCAGGTCCACACATGTCCACAAGCAGAATGGACAGTGCACAAATAACCACTTTATCCCATAATGCTCACTGTTGTCACATCTCAACATGTCATACTGTATATTTTACAGCTAAACACAGAGACCATCGCCTTTGCTTAGTCCTTTAGTGTCTACAAATCTTTTTTTCCGGAAGACATTTGTGTGCTCATGTAAGAAATTACAGACAGGAAATGCCAAATTATAGATCCACTTTTTACCTGTAAGTGTCTGAACAACTGCTTTTCACAAGTAAGTTTATGTATGAATAGAGTATAAGCCAAGGAAGAAACCATTATATTTTGGAGTAGATCTGGATAAGGAGGCAGGTATAGGAATTCCCTTAGCTCTAAGACTTGACTATAAATAAGGGTGTGTTCAGGCCTGGAGGAGGAGGAGCAGTTTTTAAGGCTTATCAGGCTTAGTGCGGATTTAAAGCTGGAATTGACACGTTTTGGCGTAAACCTGTGATTATGATTTTGAGACTGAAGAGCCTTCATGACCAAAGTTCAATATTTGTATTGAAGTGTTTTGCACACGGGGCAAACAAGCAGGGAAAGGCTGACCGACAAAGTAATCAAGCTAAATGCAAACAATGCTATGGAGTTGCACTTTGTCAGACATCTTGAAAACAATATTGATGTTATTTGTATTAATCTTTATCTTTTTAGTCAACATGACCTTGAAAATGTTCCTTGCTATTGGTATGGAGTTTGAAATTGTGACGTCAGCATTTTTATTTCAGACCTTCAACGACACACTAGATTTCATTTGAAATGCACATTATTCACATGTCTTTGTCAGTGTGATTTATAGTATCTCCTGCCTAAAGAAGTGAAACTCACATCAGCTCTGAGAGAACTTTTAAAAAAATCCCTTCACTTGATCCAAAACTGCAAAACTGTCTTTTAATTCAGACTTTGTCTCTTTTAGCATGATCAACGCTGATTTCTGCACCGGCGCTGTGCTCATCTCATTCGGAGCTGTTTTGGGTAAAACCAGTCCGGTCCAGCTGCTGATCATGGCGATGTTCGAGGTCACACTCTTCGCTGTCAATGAGTACATCGTGCTTTCTGCTCTGGGGGTGAGTTACAGGAAACAGACAATGAATCCAGTGGTTTTAGACCACCTATAACACACTATCATAAACAAACTCTATTTCAGGCCAAAGATGCTGGCGGCTCCATGACCATCCACACATTTGGAGCGTACTTCGGCCTGATGGTGACGCGGATCCTGTACCGACCCAACCTGGACAAGAGCAAACACAGAAACTGCTCCGTCTACCACTCGGACCTGTTCGCTATGATTGGTAAACATTTATCTGCTGTTGGTTTTTAAAAAATATGCGACATAAATCCTAACTTTGACTCACACAGATGTGAACTATAAACACACACACAGGATGTCCATATAAGGAGTTGTGTATTATTCCAAGGGTGCACCTGTGGCCCTGATCTGTGCTGTGTGAGCACTGAGGGTTAAACTATGGTCATCATGTTCTCCAGAAATGTTGTCTTTATATCTTTGTCCAAATGTTGTTGTGACTGTTGTGCGTCTCTGCAGGAACACTGTACCTGTGGATGTTCTGGCCCAGCTTCAACTCTGCCGTCACGGCTCACGGAGACGACCAGCACCGCACAGCCCTGAACACCTACTACTCCCTGGCCGCCTGCACCCTGTCCTCGTACGCCCTGTCGTCCCTCACCGCACATGACGGCAAACTGGACATGGTGAGGTCACACTCGCTGGACTCTCGTCGTAGCTGAAGTAGAACAAAAACGTGAAGAGTGAAGAGTGAACTAAAAACAGGGGTGTGCCCTGAAGACACTGAAGCACTTCAAAAACACACAGAAATCAGAAATGACAGTCACTCAAAAGATAGAAGCTGACGAGTGACTCACCTGAAGTCACATGAGTCAAATGTTGTATCAGAGCTGTCAAAGAGTTCAGCAGCAAATCACCCTCCAATCAAGATGGTACATTCCTGCAGTGATAGTAATCAAAGCTGAGAGAGCCATGCTCAGGGCACTCGCTTGTCATGGGGGGTGGGGGGGGGTGGACATACCATACACTGCAGCCTGCTGATGGTAAAGACAAGCTAATCAGTTGATGGCATCGCCTCGTCTCGAGGCTGTGACATGTTTCAAACTGGTTCTTGGTGCAAGTGTTTTCCCCCCCTGCAGCTGTGTCGGCCCTTTTGTTCTGACATGATTTCATACTTGTGGACTGGGGGGGGGGGCGGGGTTTAAACACTGGTCTGTGTCAGTCTGGTGTTTCATGTATTCATACATGAACCCACTTTCTTCTATTGTTTTCCTCTATGTGTTCCTACCTGGAGCATGCACAGCATGATCTGCACGGGTCCATGTGTACATGTGACATTTAACGGACTTGGGGACACTAAAGAAACTATAAATTGGACTTTACTCGTCTAATATTTTCAGTTATAGTTGTGAAACCATATATTGAGTCTTCAAATAGTTCTCCCCGTGTGTATTTGTATTTATATGTTTGTGAGGTCCAAAAAAACATACAAACTTATCTTTGTAGGGACCAACATTTTTGATGGGCTTTTTCAGGGTCAAGACCTGGTTTTAAGGTTAGAATTGGGTTTAGGTAAGGTTAAGATTAAGGGTAAGGGTTTGGCACTTATGGAATGCATTATGTCTAGGGTTTTTTGTGTGTGTGCTTGTATTTGTCACCTCTATAGGACCTTGTCAGGACCAGTAGTCCTCAGGTGCTCATCAGGTCCACTACTTTCCACCGCATTAGGATTTAATTAGTGGTTAAGGTTAAGGTTAAGGTTGAGGTTAAGGGTTTGACCTGTACAGGTGTAGCCTGACTCCACCCAGTGTCAGCTGGTATTGGCTCCAGTTTCCAGTTCCCCCCCATGACCCTCAAATGAGTAGATAATGAGGGGTTCTAGGGTAAAAGCCTCTTATTTAAAATACCATAATAATTCATGTATTCAATATGTTGTCCTTTCAAGGTTCACATCCAAAATGCTGCCCTGGCCGGTGGAGTTGCAGCAGGAACAGCCGGGGAAATGATGCTGACACCTTTCGGCTCCATGATTGTTGGTTTCCTGGCTGGAATCATCTCTGTCCTGGGCTACAAGTACCTCTCAGTAAGGACTTTTCAGATGTTTATGTTAGTGCATGTCCCAATCTGATAGGAATGTAAAGGTCACTGAAGAAATGCACCTGGAGCTCCTGAGACACAGCAGCAGAAACACTAGGAAAACAGATTTTAGCCACTTAACAAAAGACTCAGATTATAAAATCTACACCTGCATGAGTCTACAGTATCTTTGCTTTAATCTTAGAATTAGACTGTGTTTTTCTATAGGAAACTGAAGTGTGTAAAGCACTTACTCTCCTGCACCAAATTCCAGAGATAAAATCAGTGATTTAGAGCTGTTGGTCTACTGCTGCCTCCTTTGGGCAGTTTGAGTCACTGAGGTAAAATCTGAACAAAGGATTTCAAACACCAAAGTCACAACACACTAGTGGATAAACAGCTCTTGTGTGCTGTGATGCAAAAAGACTGATTTTCTCTGTGGACTTTGGTTTGGTGAGTGACAGAAACTTTTATGGCGACATAAAACTGTGAACATTGTTCTTCAGACGTTTACAAAAATAGGACAATCTGAAAACATAACACCATGCGGCAGAGGTGTAAAAACCAACACAGCCACACTCACACACCATCTTGATATTTTTTTTTTCACTTTTCAGCCCATCCTGGAGGAGAAGCTGAAAATCCAAGACACCTGCGGCGTGCACAATCTGCACGGCATGCCCGGCGTGCTGGGTGCGATTGTGGGTGCAATCACTGCCTCTTTTGCAACCAAGGAGATTTATGGAGATGGGTAAGTGTTTCATTTGTAGCCACACAAAATTGCAAATCAGTGGACAGGTTGAAATAACAAAAAATATTGAGGATTTTTTTTTAACGCTCCGTTGTCTCTCCTCTGTGTGTCTTCCTCAGTTTGGCAGACGTGTTCCCTGACGTGGCCAGTGGAGACATCCAGGCGTCTTCTCAGGGTGTCCGTCAGGCCATCTCCCTCGCTGTCACCCTGGGCATCGCCCTGCTCGGGGGGCTTATTGTTGGTGGGTCTCATTTCCCTTCTCCAAATATTAGTCAAAGACTTAAATCCTTGATTTCTCAGTAACTTCATATGATTTTGTATTTCGGTCAAGAAGTCAAGAGTCCTCATCGTCAAATGCAGTTAAAGTCTTGTGTGCGGTAAATGACACTCACTCTGTCTCTTTGATGATAGGTTTCATTCTGAAGCTTCCTGTCTTTGGTGCTCCTCCTGACACCATCTGCTTCGAGGACAGCATCTACTGGGAGGTGAGTTTCGTGGAATGAAATCACATGATCAATTCATAATGATTCTCAGGCAAACATGTATATATATAAAAAAAACACTTATAAAGAAAATAGAGGTAGTCGAAATACTGTATATGTGTGTGTAAATATGATTGCCACAAAAACATAACAATTTGAAATCTTTCAAAAACTTGTATTATTGTTATTTATTTGGCAAATAACAAACCTAATTCACCTTTTTATAGCCAAATTTGAGCCGGCTCACTGGTCCTCTTCTTCTCCGAGACGTCAGAAATTTATCGAGCATGACATTCAACCACTAAAACAATTAAGAATACAAGTAAATAACTATAATTTGACATCTTAATCAAGGAATTATAATGTGCTTTACAATTTATTACAATTTTTTGTATTTGAAAACTCATGGATAACAATAATAATTACATTTTAGCATTATTTGGCATTCAAATATATCATTTCAGTTAAAGAGCTTCTACATACTAGTGTATTAACCATTACAGATGATTACAGATGGTTACCAGTGCTGTTAATTTAGTAATAAACCTTACATTGGGTTCTGGTCTAATGGCTTTATTAAGCACTGTATATGACAGAATGGAGGTTATGTCATAGTATAAACGTTTTGCTCCTAAATGAAAGTTTACAAAGTTAAAACGGCAATCACTTGGTCCATCAGCAGTGATGGAGCTGAGTAACCACCAGGTGGCGCACAGTCACCACCACACGCTGTCAGAGAGAGAGCGAGCGCGAGAGTCAGGCCTTCTCACTTCAGGGCTGACGTCATTCAGAGTCTCCCACATAATCGTGTTCAAGTGTGTGTGTGTTTTACAGAAACACAGCTCTGTCATTCATTATAGAAATAAGTGGCTCTTTAGTTGTATTTTTATGAGGGAAATTCAATAAATACATAAATAAATAAAAATAACATTTGAAGTGTGTAATGTAATGTGTAATGTGTGTCCAGGTGCCTGGAGAAGAGGCGGCTCATCATGATGACCAGCTGACCACAGTGAGGACAGAGGAATCTGAGAAGCTCAACAGCTAAATGGACACACACACACACACACACACACACACACACACACACACACACATGCACACTTAGGTTTTATCATCCTAACACTTGACAATTTATACACTAAAGGTGACTTGAAAAGGGGGGAAAAAGCAAGAAAGAAAAACACTAGCTATTATTCTACTCATAGAGAAGATGTTGTTGCCAGCTGTGACCACCAGAGGTCGATGTTGAGCTGCAGCGGCCTGCAAAAAGGCCCAGTTATCACTGTCACACCATCATCATCATCACTTCAAAACCAAAGATAGATCATTTAAAACTGTGTTACATTTTCATAAAAACAATGGTTTTTGTGACTTATATTTTTGTAAGTAAGAGGATTTTACATGCAGAACCTTGAGTGAACATAATGAGGCATTTACTCATTCAAGTGTTGGACTTTCTGTGATTTTATTTTTCATATTAAACTGTATATGACTACTTAGAATAGACTTATGTATCTTGTTTGTTTGGAGTGGGCAAAATTCAACACCTTTTTATTTTTTAGTGCAAAACTATTTGATAAATCATTGAAATTTCCCTTCACTTGAAAAATATTGGATGTATTTACTGTCTTGTATCATTTATAAATACCTGTACAATATTATGCCATGATCAGAGTGAATAGAAGGTGGAATAATAAGCATTGTCATGCAGTTATGTATTTTCAAAATTAAAATAAACTGAAATAAAATGCATTTTCAGAAAGAAAAAAAAAAAAGATTAATTTGTGGGGGGGTTTTCTGACTGAGGAAATTAATATTTTATAAAAGGTGGAAGAGAGACAAGTGGAGATGCAATCAAGTCTCTGCTTGTTATGATGAAGACCAGCCATCATTAGTGCTGTTTTTTTCTTCACTTGAAGGCTTAATGACTGTGCAGCAATCATGGCGGAAGGGGTTAAAGCCGCCAATCCAGATGGGGTTTGACTCTGTCTGTAATTAACACATTTTCACTTCACAGAGATCAAACAGCCACAGAAAGCAGGCCTCCCTGTTACAAAGGTCTCCTCTGGACCTGTGTGTGAGGGACGATCCATGCCACTGAAGAAGAGGAGGGAGACGAGGATGAGGAAGTAGCATCATTGGTGACATTTGATATTTATTCTGAGCAAAATACACGTTATAGACCACTGATTTTAGTCTGTGGTCTACTTTCATAAGTTTCCAGAGGGAGGTGTGGTTCCATGAGGCCCATCAAAGTCTATTGACCAGGGGTCTCAAACTCAGGTGACCATGTCAGAGTCTGGTCAGGAGGAGGCCGGTCATGTGAAATAAAAGTCAGTCAGTGTGGGTGACAATATTTCACCGAATTTCAAAATAAAAGTGTTTATTTTGAAATGGAACGGTATAGTACACGGCAACAAAAACTGATTCATGATGCAAAATGAATCTGTAATTAAAGACATATAAAAATACAAAATATACAAAAATAATTATAAGTTGATATTGAGAGACCATATGTGGCCTATGGGCCCTAAGTTTGAGACCTCTGCTCTTGACCCGCCTCTGGCTTGAATTCACCTAGCTCATCTTAACTTTTCTTTCTCTCTCTCTGATTCTGTCACACACATAATAGTTCAAATTGTTTTGAACTATTGTTTTTCTCAGAAATCTTCACTTAAAGGTACAATGTCTCAATGTAACATCATGTGTCGGTGAAATTGCGAAGTGCTTCTAAAGTAAACTATAAATACATTTTTTTTCTAATAGTGATAGAGTGATGCAGGGCCCTATGAGATGACCTTGCAACTTTGTTTCCTGTGGTTATCCTTCCAATCGAAATTCAGCACTGTATACAGTAGAAAATGAAATGTCCATTTACAGTGCTGTGCTGTAAAGGATGTCCCCGATTTAAATACAAAAGGACTCATTCTGGGATCATGAAAAACAACCATTCTTGAAATCACTCACACTCATAAAATTCACTTTGGATAATTCATCTTCAATTTCCCACCAAATGAAAATAATTTCACCAAAATTGTATACACTGAGTGTCACTGATAACAAAGTCAAAGTTTTCTATTCCTATTATTAGCATATATTTATCATGTCCTTCCCGGGCCTACTTCCCTTTGACGTTAATCACCCCTCATATCGAGGGCCCCTCTCTGGGCTGCAGGGGCCCCATCTCACCACACACACACACACACACACCCTCACCCTCACCCCCGATCTGATGGCGTGAACGAGCGCTGCAGCCTTTTCCCAGGATTGAGGAGACAGGTGGACAGCTGTTTACTCAATAGGCTCACACTGAAGAGCTTAATTGAGCTCCATAGAGCTAATTAAAATGCAGCGAAAAATAATCATGATTATGGTAATTATTCTATTGTCTAAATACGTCTTCTGGCGGCGGGATGTGCTTGCTTTGGGATCGTACCTGCAATACGTGGAAGACAATGCAAAGTAAATTACACCAGACGAAATTATAACATCAATTGTTTTAAATTGTGTGTCTTAATAATTATTCTGCAGCATCCAACATTTAATCATATGTTATTAAATCCTGTTGTTTTTGCGTTTGACCTTAATGGTCACTTGATATGAAGGAAAAGGAGAAACACAGTCTATTTGCACGAGTGCTCATAGTTATTATCATTTATATAACTTTTCATACACTGAACTACTTGTGTGATTGTTTTAAAGAACTCTATAGATCATTTACAAGAGTTTCTGCCTCTCCTTAAATGAAATATCACATGTAAATCCAGGAGACCTGATCCCATTGTTGGCCTTAATCACTTCTCTCCATGTGGCCCTTGGGCAAGGCACGGTGTGGGAATGGTGCCGCTCAGTGCCTGGGGGTACACACACACACACACACACACACAGAGCAGCCGTAGAGCCTCCTGCAGCTCAGCCCTCGGCGAGCATGTGACTGTTGCCCTTAATGTGGATCTGAAGATGAACATAATGGGTTAATAGGCTCCCCCAGGACCTCCTGGTCCTCTCGGGAGCCTTCAGCCTGTTCAGCAGTAGCCTGTTTTTAGAGGGTTTTCGAGGCTAAAGCCATCATTTCATCTGACATGCTGATGGGACGGAAGATCCTCACGAGGTTAAAGCGCAGACTAAAGCTGACGTCAGGATTTTTGGTTAATAGTAAAGAAAAGTGTAAAAAAGTGTATTTCAAAACAAAGCAGGAACAGACAAGATGTGCTTATCAATACAATATTTTAATGAGTTTTAACTGCTTTTGTCAGAATATGAGCATGTGATCATTTCCTGGTTGTGATAAGATCAAATCATAGTTTCTCATGTTACTTTGTGTCCATGTGTGCAACAATAAGCAGAATTAAAATGTTCCTGAACAGAATGTACAAAAAAAAGAGAACAGATGAACTTCCTGTTCTCTCGTTATTCTTGATGACCTGCCCACACCGTGATTGTTCTCACCTGTGTTCTCCTCCACGTTTGTCTTCAGTCCGTGCTCCAGCTTTCATCTCCACACGTCTGTGAGTGTCTTCTTCTTCTTCTTCTTTTACCCTGTGATTATTCTGTTCACCAACTGCCTTAACGCTCTGTTTTTGTGACTCAGTGTGACTTTAAGTTGCTGCAGATGTTGGTACATTGAAATATGTCATGTCACGACTTTAAAGCACACATATGTGATGGACTTGATCTGCTGCTTGGCAGAAGTCGTCAGGTGAGAATTCGGCTTGTAATTCTTGAGAAAGTCACAAGAACATTTCCGCAAACTTTATTTCCCAGTAATCTGTGGGGTTTGTGTTTCCACCACACCTCAAAGTTCCTGGAAAATGTATTTAACTCAGGCTGAAGATGTACAGCAGGGGTGTCCAAACTTTTTAATGAGAGCCGTATTTGATAATGTGAAGATTTCCGGGGGCCCTTATAAATGTTCCTTATAAAATGCAATTAGGGAAGCAGTAGTGTGGGAATATTATTTTTGTGAACCGGTGTTGAGCATCAACAAACCCTCTGTAAATGAAGTGAGAAGAAAGTCCAACTTTCAACATCTTCTGATTGCATAAGTCGTCTCTGTGCTTACGTTTTGATGAAATCCTTCACAGCAGAAATAATACCAACACTGTTGCTGGTGCCTCTGCAAGTGCACGCACTCATTACTGCTCATTTAACACTCGCAGTCACCGCAACACTCCAATCAACACCGGTGAGGATGATGTGTGAGGAGAAAATAAACTCAAAGTTGGAGCCCTAGCCCTAGTTGTGCCCTAACAGAAAACCCAGTTCCACTCTGGTACCAACTCTTTACTGGTCTAGAAGTAAGAACAACTTCTGTGTGAGTGGTTTTCAGGGTCAAAAGTAGATTACACCATTCATCCATTGTTCAACATCTGCTCACTGTTGTGAAAGGAGCATTCATTATGTTAAAAAGTTGAATTATTGTGTTAGTCTTACTACAGATTGACATGTTAGTCTAACTGAAGTTTCACTAAATCTAATTTGTCAAAGTCAGACTTACTAAGTTCAACTGGAGTCAAACTGAACTTGGCACTAAGCTTCACACTCCACAGTCCCCATCCCTGGCCTTTAATCCCAGATTAAAAGAAGAAGCGGGGAACAAAAATGCTAATTAATAAAAACCTAATACTAAAAAAGAGGTATCACTTTATTCAACAGATCAATTCCTAGCTGGTGCTTGTATCCTGCGCCTGTCGTCCAATTAACATCTTCACCGTGGATGGAAACACTGAGTGAGAGGTTGTGACTGACGCCGAGTGAGGAGGGTGACATTGTTGCACGAGTGTCATGGGCGGGTCAGGGTGGGGTGTGGCCGCTTCCTCCCCGCTAAATACAGGAAGTCATTGAGCTGGAGAGCGGCTTCAGCCACTTGATTGAGGGTAGAAATTGTTGCCTCTGCCGCACGAGTGCTGGGAAGTGCTTCACTTGAGTTTTTCTTCCGTGTGAAAGCTAAGTCAACAAAAGCAGCGCCGATTGTCCGTCGTGTGAAAGTGGAAATGTGTGTGACCTGCTGCAGCTGGACCTCACGTTCAATAAAGCAGGATTATTGGTCCCTTTTATACTATAGTTTTAATAGAGAAAGTGTATATAGTTTTTATTTATTTGCAGGTGTTCTTCCTTGTTGTGGTTCAAAGGGATAGTTTGGGTTTTGTATCAGGTTTTAATGTCTAATCAGTGAGTTAAACTCAGTTGATAGTGTGCTGCCTGTGTGGAGAGAAGAATGAGACAACCAGGATGTGATCTATGCACAGTTTTGTGTGAACTGTGACCGACAAGACAACATGTTGTAATCCCATAAATGAGTCAGTTACAGTAAGTGACACAGTTTAGACATGACATCACGATAAAGACCTACAGTTAGAATGTCACTGATATTTTCCCTTTGGACATTTTCAGACATCAACCTTTTTGTCCTCCACATTTAATGTCTTAGTCCGAGTCTCATTTACAACAGCAGATTGTCCACAGCATGCAGGCAAGAGGAGAAGCCTGGGTTGAGTTGTTTGTAAATTATATATATATATTTTCCTTTCTCACAAGTTTACATACAGTTTATGTAAAAACCCAAATTTGGGCAACCATAACATAAAAATGTGCATGTTAACACATTATTGTCTAGAGCTGGACATGATGAAGTGGACCACAGGGATCCTTAATCATTTTAACACAGTCACTTAAAGAAAAGACAAGATTTGTTACATTATATGTTTGAAAGATCCATTCAAACACCCAGATGTTTGACTTGAATTAAAATCCCTAAAAATCCCCCCCAGAAACATTAAGTCAAGTCCTGCTGCTTTTGTCTTTAATAAGAACCTTTTTTCCTCCTCGTACTTAAATTCTCTGAGGTCATTATATCGTTCATGTGCCGCTCTGTAATTCACACTTCTCTTTATCCTTCCTCAAACTGCATACCGGCCTTTTAATTCTGGGGTGTCTAATTCAGGTGACTAAGCAAACCCAAAATTTAAGGCCCGTTGATTGAACAAAAAGAGGCTTTTACAATTAGGAAGATCTTAAGAAATCATATTCATCGACCGGCTGAAAGAGCATTGTGGCAGGGCAGGGGATCACATTTAGGGGCAGAATGGGGGCAGCCTGTAATCCCAGAGCTGCTGCGTCGTCCCCTGGCTTAGCACCCCGCGTGTTAACAAGGCCTCCCTCTGGAGCCATTACCAGAGGAAAAACCAACAAAGGCAGTTATTACACACTCCTTATAAAACCCACCAGGGGTGAAAGGGGGCCAAGCTGGACACCACCAGAACAAAAGAGCCCTGAGTGACCCCCCCAACATTCACCACCCTTTCCCCTCACACCCTTACCTCCACAATGACCCCCCCCCCTCCCCAACCTGTCTCCACGTCTTCTCCCCAAAATCAACCTCTTCCACCACAAGCATGCTTCTGAGGTGCTTGCTGTGTGGAGGTGCGTGACAAAGATGTGATAGGGGTCAGGAGAGGTCGGGGGTTTCGTGTCCTGTTAATTGAGTGAGCCCTTTGAGGGAGCATGGGGCTCAGTGGGGCCTCAGTTAGTGAATGGAATGGGGGGGGGGGGGGGGGTCAGTGAGGAAGTCACACTAGGCCAGAGAGGAAGAGTGATGGGATGAATTCTGTCAACTTCCAGATAATGTGACATAATGCTGTTCAGTTCCAACAGAAAACATCATCACCTCAGCTCGCAGGTCTCTCAGGTCAGGCAGCTGATTGCTGTTGTCTGAACTGTAAACAAGTCAACAGTGTGGACCAGGATCCCTCCATCCCTCCATCCCTCCCTCTATCCCTCCATCCATCCCTCCATCCATCCATCCATCCATCCATCTATCATCATGAAGCCTCTTGGGCCTTGTTTAGACTG
Organism: Solea solea; assembly: GCF_958295425.1. NCBI lineage: Eukaryota > Metazoa > Chordata > Actinopteri > Pleuronectiformes > Soleidae > Solea > Solea solea. Next base: position 22,455,970 of record NC_081146.1, read on the forward strand.
CTGCCCAAATCGGATTTGTAAGCAAATCCAATCAGAATCTGATCTTCCCGACCAACTGTTCACATTATAAATTGCAAGTGATCGGATCCGATCTGTGTGTGTCCATATTGACACTGTTAAGTCTCATCTTTTACATGGATTTGCAGATGGTGCATTCCAGTTGTGATGTCATCTCGATATGGGAATGACATCATGCCCACGTCAATTGCGTTCCAGGTTCCATAGGTCACGTTATTTGGAGGCTAATATATTGTCTTAGTTAGTTTGTTAACCAGCAAGCTAATCTAGTCATTTGATTATGCAGTATTTTATACATAAAACATAGCAAGATATGAACAGAGTGAAACACTCAATTGGACAGTGAAAAGGGATCTAAAAACACCTCAAAAGTCATAACCTAGAGTCCTAGAAAATAAAACTACTGTATGTCTTTTTTACATTTTGACTTATGCTGCTCACATACAACTGCGTCCAAAACCATAACCTGCTGGGTAAAGAAGCAAAGGCTGTCAAACTGTCGACGCTCAGAACATCTTGAATTGTAAACCCGGCGTACGAGGCGACTGAACAAGTTGACAACTTAGATTGACAACTTTAGGAGACATTTCAACAGAAACTTCCTACAGGTAACTGGGAAATGAAGACAATCCATAGACAAGTGGGATGCGATAAGGTCCCGAGGACCAGCAGGTCACCACACATCTAGGTTTTTTTAATACCTTTATTAATATACATTTGACCCATCCTCTACTTGGACCCTTCCTAGAGTTGGGGCAGTGAGCAGCCATTGAGCAGCCTCCAGGGAACAATGAGGGTCGGATTCTTTGCTCAGGACTACCTCAGCCCTTTGACCTGGGGGGGACTTGAAACCGGCAACCCTCCGGTTATAAGCCATGTTCCCTTTCCACTTGACCATGGACTGCCCAATCACACCAGAGCCACACCCTAAAGCATCACATGCCTTGTGGTCTATTTGACACAAAATGGAACCGTCATTAAGCATTGGCTTTAAATCTCCACACCTCATCACTTCATCCATTTATGAACACAGTCTATGGCTGGGACTGTGTGCCTGTGCCTCGACTTCCTATCATGAATACTACAAAATAAAATACAATCAGACTTATGAGGTTTTAACAGAATTGAAACGCCTGCTGTCTGTGAACTTCTTCCATTTTTAAGATGAGGACTCGACTGTCCTGTGGTCAGTTGGAGGTTATTTAGCAGGGATCAAAAGAGCACAAGCGTATATGTGCATACGAAGCAAAAGTTATTACAACAGACCATGATATTCACTCGCTATCTGTGTTTCGAGAAGGTTCCACAGGGACTGGAAGGAGAGGGAGGGAGGATCCGCCGAATCCTCATCTCTCACTCCGCTCACACCGCACATTACCTCATTCTCATCAGCCGAAAAAGACAGAAAAGAAAAGCTACTGATAAAAGACACCCAGAGTACAATCGAAAGAGAAAGACACGGCGAGAGAAAAAAGACGGGGGGGCATGCGTTAATTAAGAAGCGACTAATCTCAACCAAATTAATAACCGGGTCATGGATGTGAGGGAAGAGAGGGATGAAAAGAGGAGAGAGGGAAAATAGGAGAAAGGAGGAATGTTACATGATGTCTCTGGGTACGCCGATGGGAATTTTGTCCCTGTCTTTTCCCCATAACCTCTCCTAACCTCTCCCATTATTCCTCGCGCTCCGTCCACAAACCCTCTTTGTGGCGCTCCCCAAAAAAACCCTTTATCGAATGCCAATTTGCATAAAAGCAACAAGCAACAACACTTCTTTTCTCTCCTGTGGCACAGGACAGCAGCAGCTCCTCCCCTCGCAATGGCACCGCAATTCGTCTTGTTTTTGGACACGCACTCACACACACACACACACACACAAAGACGCACACACGAGCATACGCGCCGGGGTGACATGGTGATGAATGTGCATGTTTTATGAGTCCCTCGGTGCACATACTGTACATTTGTGTACAGTGTTCTCACACACACACACACACACACACAGCTCTCTTTAGAGTGTAATTAAAACAGGAGGTGCTCACACAATACGCTTTTGTCTTAGGGCACGGCGAGGGGAGGCGGGGCTGAGGGGCCGCTGCATATTAATTAGAAGGCTGTGGTGTGAAAGCCAATCAGGCGTGTTAAACAGATGACATACTGGGACAAATATGGCACTACTTTCTTGCTGTTCTCCCACGGTGGCGCAGGGATACAATCGGGGGGGCACACTGCCACTTCCGGCCATGGCACGCTGCCAGTGGTTGGAAATTAGCAGCAGGAGCTGTTGGGATGAATTAGCGGCCTGAACAATGCAGGAGGCTGCGTGCTACACAGCAGGGTGACGAGAGGTGGCAGACTAATGATGAGCCAGTAGATGGCGACGTTGAGGCGAGCAATATCACACTTGCTACATGGCTTCTTTTATTTCTTCTTCTATTTATTTTTTTGCCGCACAGTGTGCATTCGCACCTGAGGTGAAGTTAAATGACGGTAACCAGGAAAGGTAAAGCTCTCTTAGAAAAACACCAACAATGGCGTGAAGAGCAGGAGACGTCACATGGAAACCATGGCGCCAGGAAACAGACTTTTCTTATTCAGGGTGAATTAAACTATATCGCACACAATGACCCCGCGGCTCCATTGAGAGCCCGGCTGCTGGCGTACATTATTTCCCTGACAACAAAAACCGTTAGCTCAGATTTAGCGTCAGATGTTGGACACATCTGTTTGGTTATCAATAACGACGGGGGCAGTTTGGTGTGCGGGCAGCTCCCCTCTTTCTTTTCCATTCACAACGCTGTTAAAGGAGAACAATTCAGGTGTTATAAATCACAGAAAGTGGAACAAGCTGGCGAGAGGGTGACAGGCTGTACAGTGGAAGAGGGAGACCTCGAGCACCCTGCCACCGTTTTTTTATTTTTTTTTTTATCCTGCTGGGCCACCCAGCTTCATTGACGTGGGCCATCTTAACCTCCGTTTCTTTGTTTTTCCTGCTCACTTTCCCTTTTCTGCGAGGTCTCTTTTCTCTGGCGCTCAGTGTTTGGTTGCGAGGTTTGTAACCCATTTCCTCCGCGTTTTTTTTTTTTTTTTTTACAAAGAAAATCCTTCCTCCAACTTGCCAGTTGAATTAACCTTCTTTCTTTATTTCTTTCTTTCCTTCTTTCTTTCTTTCTTTCTTTCTGCTGCGGCCTTTCCTCACCTATCCTTTCATTTTGTGCTTCCCCCTCTCATTGCCAACTCACCCCTCTGTCGTTGTTGCTCTCCCTTTCTCATTCTCACTAACCCTTCTCCCTTCCCTCCCTCCCCCAGCTCTACCCATCTCTCTCTGCCATTTTCCCAGTCAGGGGGCACTTTGCTGCTCCTGTCTTTCGATCTCCGCTGTTGGCACTCAGTTCTGAGCGACCGGCCCAGTGTGTGCGGAGGGGAAGCTGTGTGTAAGCAAACGGGTGCCCACGCCTGCCCCCGGCGCCACAAAGGAGCTTTTCTTCGCCCATCAATGGCTTCCATTAACGCCGGGCCCTCTGCCTCTGGAGGGGATGTCAGGCTTCCCGAGATGGCACACAGAGACGGCCATTAGAGGCAGGAAGCCGGGGGTAGGGGCACCATGGGAGAGCTGCCAGGGCAAAGGGGGGTGGGAGGGTGGCAAAGAGGGTATTTTATTAGGGCGTTTTATGTTCCGAGTTCACCCGTGTGCTATTACAGACATTAACTCCCACATGGACACATCGCTTCCGTTCTGATACATGTATGCATACACATTATCTCGTTCAAACCCCTTTTTCAAAAGCTTTTTGGTTGTGACCGTGTCTTCTTCAGGATGAAGTGCTTTTTAAACTCTCACAAGCCGCTTCCTGAAAGATTTTGTCGAGCCACTTTGTAATATTTATATTATGTAGATGTTCTATTATGTAGATGATATAACTTTATGTACCAACACAACTCCTGTCCAAATACCAGTGAAGGAACTTTATTTTCATCATTATGCTCCGGTACACTGAGATTGCAGGAGTCTTGGGTCTCCAGATAGAGATATAAAAGTGTAAAATTTAAGCATGTAAATAAAAACAGTAATAGCAGCAAAAGGAATTGACATAAACACTGCCATAGATAACAATAAAGAGAATAAAACGGGGCACATTTACAAAGCATGGACATAAAACACATTAAATGATAGGTCTAGTAATAATATATATTGTTATTACTAACAAATCCATCAATAAGGCCAGAGCCAACAATTACCGTCCCTATCTGTTCACGGAATAAAGATTTAAATCTGAGATATGAATACACTTTATGAATAAAACATGAACAAAATTTAGTGGGAGAAATAGCGTGTTTGTTGTGAGACTATTTTCAGCAGCGTGTTTATTCACATTCTGTGAGTATGTGGAGCAGCACGATGGCATATTCTGGACCAAGGCAAAATAAACCACCGCGAGTGTTCATGGTGATAAAGAAACATGTCAGACATCGTACGTATTCCACACAGAAAAGGACATTTGTCTTGTTCCTTTCATCTGTATTTGTGCACCTTATGAACGCTTATGAAAATGGAGGAAGTAGACAAAAATGGAGTGGTAGAAGAGGAAATCAGTTGTGAGACAAAGTCAGCGATGGACTTTTCACACGAGGCAGATTTATTCCCAGTAAGATCATTTGCTCTCTCATCATCCTCCTCTTCCTCACAGATACGTCACACACTGGTATAGTGACATTAGATGAAGATGGAATGAGAGAGAAGGGGATTTAATTTTTATTATTTCGTTATTTGTTTCATTTTCTATGCACTCTGGTCAAAATTCCAGTATATGCAGTAGAACAGTTTTAACTGATTTTCCTCTAAGTAACACCAAAGGAAGCTCACGTACCACTGGTGGTACACGTACCACAGTTTGAGAACCATGGATTAGACAGTAAACTCCTTTACTCATAGATTTTCATACATCCAGAGAAGGTGCCTCCTTATGGCCATTCAGGAGAATGCATGCTTCAGACGCTTCCACATTGGCGTCACCTTTTGAGTCTGTTTCTATGACAAAAATGCTGCAGGATATGATGTCATCATCTTTAGATGAGATTAGACATTTTTACAGAGAGGGAGATCGGATCAGAACACACACTGGGGAAAGGGTTGAGGATTTTTCGGATGGCTGTGGTACTGAGGGCTGTAGTAACCAAGGACTTAGCCGAATAATATAGCCATCGACACCTTTACCATGATTTTTTTTAACTTGTTATGTGGCCTTACCAGGTCATCTTGGCCCTAACCCCAACTTCACTTCTTCTCCATGCCTAACCCTAAACCCCTGCTCTTTCCCCCGAAATGTAGTTGTTTCTTGTACGGCTTTTCATTGGCAGCCGGGCCTCAGTACGTCACTTCCGGCACCACAGCCCCCCGAACAATCCTCAACCCTTGAAAGGCACTACATGAAGACACATCTTCCTGTGGGAGTGGCAATCCAGTCAGGGCTCGATCACGGTGACAACTGAGGGTAAGATGTGAGAGGAGGCGGGTCGGCCTTCTCAAAGCCTTCTGAGGGGACACCACAGGGAGGCGAGAGGGAGGGTCAGCTCTGTGGGGGCAGAAAGGGGGCGTGCTGTGAGAGCAGGTGGGGTGGTGCAGAGGAGACGGGGAGTGTGTGTGGATCAGAGGAGTGTAGGCGAGCCGGAGACGGTCAGCATCCACTGATCTAATGACGGCCCAACTTCTGAGCGGCGCTGGCTCACTTTGCACAGCGCCAATTAACTCCAAGGGTGGGGACAGTTGATGGACAAGTCTATTATTAGTGTGTGAGGAGCGCTGCGGAGCCTCAAAGAAATCAAAGAAAGAAAAGTCTTGAAGGAAGTCGCAAATGCAAAGTGAATGCATGTGATATGCTTCATTGGCCCAATTGTGGCTGTATTGCTTTCTTCTACTATTCCCCCTCAACAACACCACCACCACGGCGTCTTATGAGCAGGAACGACAACACAACTCTGAAAATGATGTAATTTGTGGCTGTGCAGAAGTGCCCCCACCTTCTCTCCACTGCTGAACTCAATTATACCACTCTGAGAAACAAAGGAGGAAAAACACCCCTTCATTCACAGATGCATATCAAAGCTGTACCCCAAATCCTTAAATCCTTCCAGCTGAGTCAAGCGCTGCTCGCTAGCCCTCCCCTTTCCTCCCACGACAGTTTAGCCATTGATTGGGCCTCATTTCAACCACATTTCTCGTGTCCACTAATAAGTATCTTCAAGGACAACCAGTGAACCAGTCCCAGAATTACTGCATCAGATTGAAATTGAAGTCCCTCATGGATCATAACATGGACATGAAGGAGGCAGACAGTGGCAGAAGCAGCAAAATGTGGCTTTGAACTATTGCCTCATACACTTTACTCGCTTGACCGGGCACCGTCTGTGTCTCAAACTAAAATCTCACCATTTTCAGAGTGACGATGAAGTTCTTGGGGAGTATCGCTGAAGATGTGACGAGGGACTATAAGCGTGACTTGGACTGAGTGCGTTAAATTTAAATAATAATGCCAAAACAATCTTTAAACAGCATTTATTCTAGAGACGTAGAACAAATTGAACAGGGTTCCCGAGTGTAGTTGAAATCCTTGAAGGTTTGTGAATTTGAAAAAAACAAAAACCTTTAAGGCCCTTGAAAGCTTTTTGGAAATCACCCTACAGTAAATAGACATTGGTCATTGAAAGTTCTTGAATTTTGTGCAAGAAAGAAGTTAAGTTGATGTTTAGGTAAATGTCTCCCTTATTTGTTACGACGCCACCTACTGTTTCATGTGTAGACGAGGCCTACGCAGAGCAAATAACCACAGAAACAGCAACAGAACGAGTGAGTAACGTTAAGCAAGAGAGATCTATCTATCGATCGATCTATCTATCTATCTATCTATCTATCTATCTATCTATCTATCTATCTATCTATCTATCTATCTATCTATCTATCTATCTATCTGTGTAGATGGTAATGGTGATAATGAGTAGGAGGAAGTCTTCAGTGGCTGCTTTCACACTGATGGATTAAAGTAAGCAGAACATGTTGCAGCCTTCAGGTCAGATGAATAATGCATGTTTCGGGGGATGATTTAAATTTCCAACAGTATTAAAGAGCCGTGGACAGAAGGTCGTGCTCCTTTATGCAGCCGCCGCATTCACCTTGATACTAATAAGAGCTGCGGGATAACATGCATCCATTTATAAATGTGTCACTCCGTTCACTCTCAGAGTGAAGAGAGAACGTCCACAACAGGGCTGGAAATGAGGAGGAGGAGGAGGAGGAGGGAGTGTGGATCATGTAAAGAAAATGTGAAGCACAAGTTTTCTTTCTTTATTAGTGTGGACAACACGCACAACCAAAGGTCAACTAAACCAAGCAGCGTGTGTGTAGTGATTTTATTCATTCATTTACTACCATAACCAAGATCATGAGACTCATTCATTCATTCATTCAACCTATACTGTTAAATATAGGTTAAATTATGTTATTTATTTACATTAAGACAGTTGTGGTTCTTGACACTGATGACGAAATTAGGTTGATGTTAACCATTCCCTGGTTAGGAGGATGTGTAGGTTAGTAACAGTGAGAAAACTGTGGTGTGTGTCAGACTCAGAGTCATTTCTTTTAAATCTTGTCATTTTGTGCATTAATGTTCTTTGAACTGGTCGTATCCATGCTCCTGACCAAATGGAAGGGAAATTAGATTGTAACTGTAGAGTGGCTTGTTGTTTGAATTCTGGGACAAATGTAAAGTGACCCAACCTCATTGCCCCCTGGGTACAGCTGTGTGTTATCCACTGCGCCTGTTCCTGGTTTGTGTGTTCACGACTGGTGTTTATTAAGGTAAGGAAGTTAAATTCACTTTCACTGATTGGTGTGTGCAAAAATAAGACTTATTCTATTCTAATTCCAATTCAAACATACATTTGACCACATGAGACACAACATCGGCTTAAATTATCATAATTATTGCCTCTTCAGTTTATGCTCAATGTACTCTCTTTCTCTCAGATTTTAGTGTGTTATCATGTGACAGATTTAGCCGGCCAGTTGCCGCGCTGTCACGTCCCATGACGCTGCCTCACAGACGCACAGAACAGCTGCCCTGAGTGTTCATCCATACGTTACTGTCACTGTGAGCATCACGCTGGTACTAAGCAGTCTCACAGTGACAAGGACAATATGTTTTAAGAGAACTTGGCTTGGGATTGAAGGCTTGGCGGTTTGATTTCCCGCCAAGTCAAGGGCTGGCGGGACCCCCCCCCCCCCCGCAGCAAGGTACCCAATCCCTGTTGCTTATTGTTAAGTGGACACTCTAAATTGACCCTAGCCTGTCCCAAACCCGGGTAAATGGGAGGGTTGTGTCAGGAAAGGCATCGGATGAGAGCAGGTTGATGTATCTGTTCGACTGTAATAGAGCCCAGAGAAGAAGAAGAGAGGCCGACTGCACCTTTAAGTCCAGAGATTCCAGTGGTTTTGTTCGCTCACACAGTAAAATATGTTCCTTTCCAAAATATGGAGTCACAACTTCAGGAATCAGATTTCCTCGAGCGGTCGAAGGCTTTCCTCACCAGCCGTTGAACTGAAAATCCTTGTGTTGTTAAACAGAGACATATAACGCTGACACCTGTTAAGATGTTGCTGTACTGATGTTTGTGCATCATATATACTGTCCTCCAGGACTTTATTGACACAGTGCCACATCACAATATACGCTATCTCAAAGCAGTTACCACAGCAACAAAAACACTCTCACCTTAATTCCCCTCTCACAGTAATTTCTCCCCCTTTTAAAAAAAAAAATGTAATTTCTGCTTCTTTTATTCTCCCTTTTGTCTTCGTGTGCTTTCACTGTGAGTCTGTTGTTGTAGTGAATATTAGTTTGTTTTATCCGTGACTTTGAATAATATGTGGCTTGTTTTGTGCTCATTTTGGTTGAATTTTGGGGTTCTTGAGAGGTTGCATAGATCGGTATTAGACAAACAAAACATAATCCAAGACATTCACAAATTCACATTTATTATGTTTTATTATATTAAATGTAAGATATTTCTTCTATTCTATTGAATATTTATAGATGTTAAAAATGCTGTTGACCACACAACTATTCTACTTTCAGTGTCCTCACTTCCTCACTTGCACGGCGTTTGCATTTACATTTTCAGCACTTATGTCTTATCTGCTCATTCTAAGGTTTAAATATAATGTTAACATCTTTCTATTTCATCTCATAATAGGACACTGCATTGACTTCCATTCATTTGGACAAAGCGTTATTATAACCATAACCATAACGCCTAACCCTTACATTAACCTAATTCCTCAATAATAACCCAGGTTCTGCCTCATTAGGACCAGGTTTTGGTCTCCATGAGGACTAGTGGTCCTGACAAGTTTAGTGTTAATGCCAGGAAAGGTCACACACACACGTGCAGCTTATCTATGTGTTCTTTATGTGTGAGAATATTGTTTTCCTCTGTTCTTCATAGAAGTCTGTGTATCTGCTTGATGTTTAGTTTCCTCCCACCACTGGAGGAGGAGAAGGAGGAGGGCGGATTAAAGTATAGCTATAATCTCCAATGCAGTCCTCCTACTCCTCCTCCTCTTCTCCTCCTCTCTTTCGTTCCTTCACTCCAGTCTCCAGTCTGCCTGCAGCTGCCAGCTTTTTGCTGTTCCACTTCTCCGCGGCGGCTTTATTCATGAGGAAAGAGGGACGAGGGGGAAAACAAGCAAAATGAAAATGGCAGCTGTTTGTTTACGCGTTCCCACGACTCCATGCCAATTAAGCATCGTCATTCCGTCGGCCGCTTGTCTCCACTGATTAGACAAGCCTCAGCAGACAAGAGCAGAGAGAGAGAGACACACAGAGAGAGAGACAGAGAGAGAGAGAGAGAGACAGAGAGAGAGAGAGAGAGACAGAGAGAGAGAGAGAAAGAGAGAGAGAGAGACACACACACACACAGAGAGAGAGAGAGAGACAGAGAGAGAGAGAGAAAGAGAGAGAGCCTGTACTCGGACACTGCAGCAAACCAAGGCCGCTCCTCTGTTTTTCATTTAGCTTTTTATTATAATGGTCATTTATAATAATAAATAATAATAATAATCCGATATGAAACATTATCATTATTATTGTCACGTGCAGATTCAAAATTAAGTCACTTTTTATACTTAACAAAAGAAAAAAACAACTGCTCTCTTCATGTTATATAATGTATACGATCATTTTTACGATTAATATTGTGCTTTTTATTAAATGCATTGAAATCCACAATTAAATACACATACTTTTTTTTTAGATATATCAATAAATTAGTTTTATCTTATATATATATATATAAAGGGACATAAAACATCTGTCTTTAAAAAAACAACTGTAACAATTCGAATCGATTCCGATTATAATAATATTAATAGTAATAATAATGATTATTGCTAAATTAATATTACACATATTTTATTATTTCTTTTCCAACCATTTATATGAACGAACTGGTTTTTGATGTTTGATTATGTATAAACTTTTTTAGTTTAGCACTTATCAAATAATAAAAAAAGAGAGAATTTGCTGCATAAAAGTGTGACGTACGTCGGATCATCACAGATAATTAACGGTTTAGAAAGTTTAAATGTCTGCCCTGACACTGTTATGTGATCACACAGGAACGAGTCTGGATTTAATAATAATAACAACAACAATACTACTACTACTACTAATAATAATAATTATAATTATTATTATTATTATTATGTTCATTATAATACAGTTTTTTGGGGGTTTCCATGTAGCAGACATAAACTGAGGCTTTCAAACATAACAACAAGAATAATAATAGTAAACATCAAAAACAACAAAACCACTTAAATCTAACCATTTGTTAATTTGACCACAGACTGTGATAGTTATAATGGTATTTGTTTGTTTGTGGTTACAGGGGCCTTAAACAGCTGGAAAACTTTATTTTATTTCACTGTATTTACAAAAAGAAATTTTTTTTTTATTCTCCAATCTCCATAAACCCAATGTTTTGCTGGACTGAACATGAAACTGTTCATGATGATTCTTATTCTTATTATAAATTTGATGCTTCTTGGTTGACAGCAAAAAGCCACTCCTATGGATGCAGTTCCACTAAATGCCACTAGATGCTGGTTACAGGAAAACTAGGGTAACTGGGAAACACTTGGAAAAGAGTCTCCAGTCATGTTTTTCCTGCTCTTTATTTCTGTCCATGACAATGTGATTTATTTGACCTGTTGGTTATTCACTGACACACCAAAGGTCAGAGAGGAAATCTGCATTTTTCACTCGTGGGACATGGAAGCTGTTGGTCTACTGCTGCCTTATTTGATGAGTCATTTGATGTCAGTACCTTATTCAACCACACCTACAAAATTGGAACTCTCACATAATATCAGTTGTATAGTTTAGGGCAGCAACTTATTAGGAATCATTTTCATAATAGATTAATCCGTAGATTATTTTCCTCGATTAATCGAGTATTTTTTTTTGGTCCATAAATTATCAGTAAATGTTGAAAAATGTTTCCCAAACCTGGAAATGATGATGTTATCCAATGTCTTGTTTTGTCCACAAACCAAAATTATTATTATTAATGATTGCTTTGTTATATGGAGCCAATGAACCTGAAAATATTCACATTTAAGAAGCTGAAAAATCAGAAAAGTTGTTTTAATTATTAGTGTAGTGTTTATGTTTGACTTATTTGATGTGCAATAACTCAGTGACATCTTCATGTCATTGCATTTTGATTGTTCACCTACTCTGACCACACAACATCAGAAAAATACAAATCAAATGTCAGTGTTTCTGCAGCACAGAGGCTTTTAGGAGCATAAAAAAACCAATGCAATCCAGACAGTGAAGCTGTGATGTGGTTTATTAGAAGGTAGAAATGTCTCATTAATATTCATGGGTATGTGTTTGAAGACTTGACGTCAGAAAACAGTGATACAAAGAAATGTGCTTTTGCACTCCAGGCCAGCAGGGGGCAGCGACAAGGGCAGCCTCGTACCAATGATGCAATTAAACTCACCTGGGCATTGTCACTCAGATGAGCGGAGAAGCAGCAGCAGCAGCAGCAGCAGCTAAAAACACAGACGGTGACTCAGCTTTTTCAGGTGAGCGCGTTTTAAACGACTGTAACTTTGTTCATGTGAAAACTGCAGATTTGGTGTGTGAGTCTTCTCAAACTGAGGTCTAACTTTCACAGCTTGAAATAAAATGGAATCTTTGCACTCGGCAGCCATTTCATAATCACAGGTGTAGATAATCAAACTAATCAGTGCTGAGTTCCGTTTAGCTTCGTCAGTGTTAGCGTGTGTAACTGGTCCACTGTCACACATGAACTGCACACCTGAGCTTTTCCTGCTAAAACATATCTAAATGGCTGCTGTGCAAACATTTGCAATATATGATTTTATTGAGCCTTTTTGGGGGGAAAACAACAGATTAGGAAATATTCAGACTTCTAAATGCTTTAATGACTGAGCTCCAGTGCTTGAAGTGGGCCGGTTCTGCCAGTAATTGTACTCTTTTCAGTACTAACACTTTTTGTTTGCTCTGTTTAATTTATTATTAGTATTATGGCCCAGAATAATAATTTGTTATGAGTGCACTGCACAAGAGACTCTAGTGTTTGTTTCTAGTGTCTGGAGTTTTAAAATCATATTTGTTAAACAAGAACAATATCTATTGGAAGTTAAATGTTCACTAATATTTCATTTATTCACTGACTTCTTGCCACATGTGTGTTCTGAGGACAGCAAACAAAATGGACAGTGTGTTTGAAGTTTAAATAATTCTTGGAAATATGGAAGATAATCTATATATACAAGTGGGCGAATTATGAAACATAAGTCCAGTTTTTAGTCATTCTAATGTGGACCAAATGTTTAATTTAATATTAATTCAACTAACATCTTTTTTTTTAATTTACTAAAAAATGTCATCATTTAGTGTTTAATGATTTAGTAATACATATTGTACATGCCTCAACATATAGAATCAGACGTCAAATCTATTCAAAAATATTTAAGTCACAGACTTTTCCCCAGCATAATAATTTGTTAGGGTTCTATATGTGTCTGTGTGTGTGCACTGTGAGTCTAATCTTGGTTTTTATTGTTAAAGAAGAACAATATCTATTGGAAGTGAACATTTCCACTCATTTTTAGTTGTATTCACTGACTTCTTGCCTCGTTTGGGTCCTAGAGAAACCGCATAATAACAGGACGCCAAATAAAATGGACTGTTTTTTATTGTTGGATAATCTAAATATGTAAGTTGGCAAAATGTGCAGTTTTTAGTTATTTTTTCTGGCATCTTTCATTTAGTGCAATTTCCATCATTTAGAGTTTAATGATTTAGTAATCCCGACAGAGACACACACACACACACACACACACACACATATCAGAGGGGGAGTACTGGCACTTATTTCCTCCCACTTCACACACTGCTGAGCTCAATGACTTGGTTGGGAAAAGTTATTAGAGATGATGTTGTGTTGATGGAAGAGTGGGGGTCACCGCTCAGATAAAGTCTGTCATCTCTGGAGATGAATGTTAAAACCCCGTGTTCTGCATCGACAGGTGCCCACATCCTCCACAGCTGTGACTGGAAGGTCGAGGTTCTCTGCAGTGTGTGTGTGTGTGTGTGTGTGTGTGGACACAGGAATATGGACGCTGCACACACAGTACTGTATATGATGCACTGCTGTGTCACATTCAAGTGCAAGGGTTCTCTTGTAGTACAGTTTTGCAGCAGGTTTTGAGCAGATTCAGCACTTTTTCAGCGTTAATGAGAGCGGGAGAACCTGACATTGCTGAGTTTGTTTGGTTTTACGGCATATAGTAGAAAAATGGCTTAATGGCTTAATCTGTGTTATGATTATAAAGCCGTTGTTGAAGCGTGTGAACTATGTATTCTCTTAAATGGCCATAAGGGGGCACCTCCACTGGTTGTATGTAAATCTATGAGAGAATTAGTCTACTTTTGACTTAAATCTCATAACTTTTCAGTAAACGTTTTCTTGAAGAGTTATTGTCTAAATCCACGGTTGTCAAACTGTGGTACACAAGCTTCCTCTGATGGTCTCTCGCTCCATCTTAATCTAATGTCACTATACCAGTGTGTGAAGTATATGTGAGGAAGAGGAGGTTGATGATGAGAGAGCAAATGAGTTTATTGGGAATAAATCTGCCTCCTGTGAAAAGTCTGTATAGCTGACTTTGTTCGACCTATTTTACACCACCGTATTTCAACGTTGGTAATATTTATATTTATTAAGACGATATTTGGTTTGTTACCCAAACTCTTTTAAACTAAATAAACTGGGAAATTCACGCCAGACTTTATTTCAGGAGGAGTTCCACATCCATCCTTGCTTATCGTTAACCCAAGATCCTACATATGTTGGATTGGAATATAATTGTGCTTTAAATGTGTATTATCCTCCTCAGCGACCTTTGGTCTCTTCCAATGTGTCTTCCTCTCGCTCCCCTTTTACGGCCTATTTGTTAAAGTCAGTAATGCCCACATTAAAAAGAAAATACTACATTTTATCCAAATGTTAGTAAAAGTTATGTCTGATATCTCACACATGTTGCTGCAGTTGACAGTTGTTTTACCGGGTCATAGATTGTCATAGATTGCCATAGATTCGTTACACCCACACACGGCGTCACATTCATAAATGCCACCGTCCCGTGCAACAGCACACAGCCCAGGAATGACGCAGGGCTGTTTGTGACAACATTACCATGAGAAAGCACCTCCATCTCACTGCACTTATTTGACCTCTGACCCCCCCCTTTGTGCCTCCCAGACAGCAAATTGCTGCGGTGGTAGTGGCGGGGTCACTCTCTCTCCGCTCCACCACCACTCCCGTTCGTCCCAGCGCTGTGTTCAGAGGAGTGTGGCTGGGTGTCTCTCAATCAAGTCGTTTAGTGGCAAAGTCAATTCCCATACACCCCCCACCCCCCCACCACCCTCCAACACACACACACACACACACACACACACACACACACACACGCACGCTCCCACACTCGTAACCAGACAGGCTGGAGGACTCTGTCTCAGAGTCTTTCTTTGCCACCCTGCTCCTGTCTGCTCCCCCTCTTCTTGTCTGAGTTTTAATGAAGAGAGGGGGACCCGACTAAGGCACATGATTAGGGGGACCCTGAGATCCTGAGGCGGAGACCGTGGTTATAAATGTGTGTGTGTGTGTGGCTTTGGAAGCTTAATCCCATAGAGTGTCAACGGGATGAGAAACATATGCAGCATATCAGGGTGCATCATTCACGGCAGCATCAATGGTCTCCTCTGTCTTACCATCAAAGCCTGGGAACGTCTTGGGCGTTGTGCGGTTGCCATATGGTAATTGCCGCATCTGCTTTCAGCGCTGGAGCGCGTCTGATGACAACAATGTTGTTTTCACATTTTTGTTACAAAACAAATGTGTGTTTTTGTTTTTAATAGACGACCTCATTATCATCCAGTAAGTGTGGTGAGGGTGTTGTCTCTTTTGAACGCATGTTCTCTTTTCTTTTTGATTGTGAAGGACAGAAGCAGCTGTTGTGTGTTTTTCTTTTTCTTTTCTTATTCTGCTGCGTGTTTGGATTTTGCAGACGTGTTTGTGTTTCTCATCATCTCGACTTAATTCCCGCATGACGCAATGTAGCAATTGATCCACAAATAATTCAAGAAAGACGAACGCGACACAGTAAACGCTGAAATGTGGCAGGTTTTATGTCATTTCTCGTTCGTCCCCAAAAAAACTCTAATTTAGTCAACTGTCAATAAGTCTAGTTCTACTCTTTAGGGGCCAGAACACTGTGGTATGTCCCCCAACAGAAGTGTGATGCTACAGATCGGTTATTTTTGTACACTTCTGATTCTGATAATAATTTTTTCCCATGAGACGCTGTAGTTAAGTTTATGGTGCTTTTCCACAACAGTTCCAACGAGCTGAGCTGGTACTAAAAAAGTGAGACCGACAGACTGGCAGCCACTGATTGGTCAGAGAGTGTCGGCACTGGAAGAGTCATGAGCGCAACGTACGACACAAGAATCAAACCGAACAATGCCAATACTGTAGATCAGTTAAAAAGACTTAAAAACCCTAGAAAATCTACCACATTTATCAAGGAAATGTCTTAAATCTCATTATTTACCAGAGGAGTCTGGCATATTTAGCGACAGCACTGCGGAAAGCCGGCGATCGCAAGCTGTATCATAACTCGTTCCACCATATTTCAGTTTGGTGACTGTGTCATGCAGGAAGTGTTGAACTCATCTCTTTAATGAACTGATTCTAATGATTCACTACACCGAAAACACCTGCTTTATTTGTCAGTAGGTTGTGTGTGTGTGTGTGTGTGTGTCTCGTATAAAGTGATGTCATGGCGGTTTCATGCAGCCGTATTACACGACTCCGCCCACGTTGAGGAGGTACTACAGTATAGTAATGGAAATGATACCAAACTGAGTGGAGTTGAGCCGTGCTGAGCTGGAACTGTATAGTGGAAAAGTGCCATTAGTCTACAATCATGTTTGGTCGTGAAAATAAAGCAGTGTGGGAAACTTGGCTTCATTTTACATTTCTCTTTTTCCTTCTTCTCCTGCCTGGTAGACCAGTGTTGTGTTCCGCTCCATCATGTCCTCTGACTGGCTGGAGTTGTCCTGACTTTGACTCTGATCAATTTACCAGTATTGTGGAAATCATGACTTGAATCAGATGTTGTCTGCAAGAGGAAAAACCGTCTGAAAATTACTGTAGTATGAATTTGGTGATAATAACCCTAAAGTCAAGCCTTGCATTGTCAGAGTTTATCAATCCTCTAGGACATCTTTGTTTTTTTTCTGTGTGTAAAAATGCAGCTTTAAGGAGGACAGAAGGTCAAAGAGAGATGATGTGTTTTCAGATTCTCACAGACGTGGTCTCAGAAGGATGCTGAAGGTTGTGATGGTTCAGCAGGGTCATTGGAGAACTAAGTGCCTCCCTAATCACCAACACTCACTCCTGATTGTTCATTGTCCTGGTGCAGACTGGAGCTTGGCTGTAGGAGGCCATCAAGATGCTCCATCCTCTTTTTCCCAGGGGGGAGCACATTCAGTCACACATGCAGAGGTCAAGTGATGACTTCCCTTTTTCTTTCTCTTTCTACCTTTAACACATTTTCTTCTGGAGGGTTTGACATTAGCTGTTGGAGGTCAGGATGTGTGCCATCCTTGACCTGTCCATACTGTTTTTTTCTTCTCCTTTCTTTCTTTATTGAGATCTCTTAGTAGAGCAACACAAATAAAACTCCTTTGTGTGTGTGTGTGTGCACCCAGATAAATCCAGCTGGCAATTGAGAGGTTTGGAGTACAAAAAAAAGGTTGCCATGACTTCCAGGTTGCCATGACCTTCTGTGAGGATGGGAACAGTTTCATTGACCTTGTGGGTTTGACCATGGCTTCTTGGGTTTTTCTTCTTGTGTTTAGGTTTCTCTCGTTCACCTGCGGCGGCAGAACAGGCTCAAAATCCCAGGTCACCTTTTCTCCATAGATCACAGCACCACTCTCCTCAGAGGTGAGAAGGATCATGACCACAGGCCACAGGTGAAGCTTCACCAATCACTGAGTCTCATACGGCAGCGTGGTGTCATTGTTATTTTTCCAAACAGTTACATAGGTGTTAAATCAACATTTGTAGAGACATAGTTGTCGAGTATTTAAGGCAAAACTCTTACAGGGTCCACAAACACAGTGAGACTTCCACCAAGCAGTTCCAGAAGAATGTTCTATTCAAATAAACGACTGAAGTCACCTCTTGAAAAAATAGTTTAATAGTAGATATCTACTATTTGTTATTAATTATTAACATAATTAATGATTTTTGCTGTTTTGCAGTTTTTACATTTCGTGTCATGTATGCATTGTTACTTAGATTTTTAATTTATACTATTATTAGTACACATTTTAAACGTCTTTATATTAATATTTTGTATATACTTTTTAATTTTGTCCTCCATGTCCTTCGTGCATTGCATCATAGTTTCCATAAACAGCTCAAGTTTGTTTTGTATATACAGTATACTCAAATTATTCAGAATTAGAGTCAAAGTCAAGGCACTGGCATTCACTGTTTTAATCTGGTGGATTAAAATAAAATTGGACACACTCCCTGCACAGAGGGAGGAGCTGGAGTGCTGGTTATCCATTGATATGAAAGAATTTTTTAATATAAATATTTGCAATGGATTTCCTCTCTTAAATGTAAAGAGGAAAAGAGGGAAACGTGATTGTGAGGCGTTTCTTTTGTTCTCGCCTCTTTATGTGCTCCAGCTGGACATCAGCAGGAGGTTAATTAACCCTGAAATCCTTAAAACAACAACAAATACAGGCCTGTTATACAGTGTGTTAGTGGAGATCATCACTCATCGGCTCATGCTGCTGCAGCTGGGACTTATTTCATCAATCACTGTCATTAAAAACATAAAAAAAAAATCTTTTAATTTTTAGAAAATTATTTTTCCAGAATTAAATGAAATCACTTGCTGGATATGGAGTAACGTGCACATGCAATTATGTTCCCTCCTCCTCTGCCATCTCTCTCTCTCCCTCTCTCTCTCACACACACACACACACACACACACACACACACACACACACACACATGCACACAAAGGCTGAGCCGTGGTGTAATCCAATCAGAGCTCCTGAAAGAAAGGGGGAGGAGCCGTGCATGTGGATTAAGGTGTACGACAAATAACCTTATGGGATCAGATAAGCCGACACTGTCGCTCTGAGGAGCCGGGCCTCGCTGCGCGGGTCCCACAGGACTCGGCGCCCCGGGCCTCACGCCCGCAGCACTTCATGTAATCTGTTATTCACCGACTGGTCACACGCTGAATTAAAGGAAAGGAAAAATGAAAATAGTGTCATTTTGTGATGGAAATTAGGGCATTTCTTTGTTCATGTCAAGTGACTAATGCTTCTAATGCTCTCCTCAGTTTCCCAGAATGCAGTCTGCTTTACAGCAGCGTTTAGTGACACAGAAGAAGAACATATAACATACATTACATATAAGGCTTTGTTTTGTTTAAAGTGGAGATGGCTGAAGGTTAGCATTTTATACTTTTTGAATCTCCTTCGTGACGGTCGTTAGATGGAGTTTGAAATGATGATCGAGTGGGTGTGTGGAGTTCAGTGTTCCTGTGTCCTGGTCCACTCTGGTTTCCCCTTCCCGTGGTCATCTAAGCGACTCTGAACGCCCTGTTCGTCGACTTTACTGCGGTCAGCCAGATCACACAGATGTTTTCTTATTTTATAGTCGACCCCGGTCACGCCGGTCTGACCCTGTAATTAGGGATTCCCACCAGGACCCGCTGTTGAACGCAATTAACTGCCATTAGCTTGTCACATGTGAAAGAAAATCTGCAGCTCTGTTTCACCTGCTGTCTGTCGACCGGCGGATATCATGGAGTATATTTTCTAATGAAGGGGGGGAGGAAAAAAAAGGTAATTGTTGCTTCTGACCCTTCAAGTCTCTGTGTTCCTGGACAAAGCTCTGTGTGGATGTGAGTTTTAAGAGGCTCAATCAACAGCTGTGGTTTCTGAAAATTATTTTAATGAGGTTTTTAAATGGCCAAAGGGCAGGAAGTATTCTAACGTAAGCGTTCTATTTACTTCTCCCTTCCGAGCATCTTGTCACCACTCGAAACGCGAAACACATTCAGCCAACGCTGTCTCACAAAAATGACGTTCCTACACAAAAAAAACACATTACAACAATACTGGAAGGGAAATTGGACACTCTAAATAAAACACTTGGATAAAATGGTAGGAGACGGATGGATGGATGATTGTTGTTAAGTTTAGGCACAAAGTTAGCTCCTAGTTAGGGCTCGGAAATGATCAGTTTGTCACGGTAACAACATCCTCTCTATAAAGAAACGTCCTGGAGGGTGAAAGCACAACAGGATAAGTACGTCACTTTATAACTGTTGACATGACGTATGAAACGATTTGTGCAAAGTATTGTAGCAGGTATGTCTGGGTGACCATCATTTTGACTCTGCACTGACCTCAGCTCTGAGCGACTGAGCTGAACCTCATCACCTGCAGAACCAGAGCAGAATCTGACTGATGCTCCTCCTCTGCACCAGTGGAAACTGTTAGAGCAGCACGTTTATATAATATAAAGCCACGTTCATTTTACATTTAAAGCTCTGTTTTCCTATACCTTTGTAACCTCTACTACAGACACGTAACAGCAACATAGGTAGAATAAATTCCGTGCGTGTTATTCAAACCTAACGAGACAGACGTATGACACAGGAGAATCTAATAAATAACAGGAGGCGTTTGCAGCTGCAGCAGTCGCTTACACTCACGCTGCTTTTAAATCAACACTGATTGAACAATTTCTCTAATTCAACAATCCTCTTAGCTTTTATCGTTTTTTTTTTATTTAATGCATTCTTCAAAACAGGGCATTTGAGATGCGGCCGTGTCTTGTTTCGACAATGTGCTGTTGTGGTCTGTTTCATCATCAGGCCACTAAAGTGGATGTGTAGTAACGGCAGGCATAATGCTAATCCTGCACTTCTCACATCTCCATAAATTAATTTGTGTGTGTGTGTGTGTGGGATGCACACATTTTTGTGCATGTTTTGTGTGTGTGTGTGTGTGTGTATCTACATTTGCTGCTCTCCTCTCTCTCTCTCCTCGTTGTATACCACACACACATACACACACACAGCCAGTTGCCAAGGCAACCAGGAGCTAGCATGAAAGCTTTGTGGAGAGGTGGAGCATGGCACCAGTCTGATGAGCAACTGCCACCCTTTGTGTGTGTGTGTGTGTGTGTGTGTGTGTGTGTGTGAAGGTGATATAGTAATGTGTGCATTTGTGCATATTTTTGTGTTGACCCATAATGAGGCAGAGGAGGCGGGGGACGGTGACATGAACATCCAGAGAGATTAAATAACAAAAGACGCCGCGTCCATTATCAGCCGCCTGCTTTCTGCTCACACTTTGCTGCTAAAATTGAATAATTAGATGTCGATTTTTGGCGAGAAAAACGGTTAGAGTGTGTACACATGGAATCTGCGTTTGATGGAGGGGTGATTGTCCCAGTTGTCCAGTTCAGGTCGAGGCCTCGATTGTTTGTTTCTTTCTTTCTTTTTCTTTTTTTTTTTATCAGAGCCATTTTGGATTTGTGGATTAGTTCATTCTGGTGTGTTTTTTTGTGGTTTTCGTGCTGCAGGAGGTGTTTGGTTCAAAGTATCAGCTAAAACAAAGGAGCAGTAAGAGAAAACCCTGTGTCTTCATATCTTCTTCGTCCGGCTTCTCTGTTCAGGAGTCGCCACAGCGGATCATCTGCCTCCATCTTGTCCTGTCCTCATGTCTGCCTTCACAACATCCGTGAACTGTCTCTGTGGTCTTCCTCTTTTCCTCCATCTTCACCATCCTTTGTCACTATCCCTCTCTCTCGCTCATGATCAAACCATCTCAACCTTTACTCTCTTTCTATTAATTCCACTAATGTTGATTTTTAATCCTGTCCGTCGTGATCGCTCCCGACAGAGGTCTCCGGATCTTCAGCTCTGCCACCTCCAGCTCCGCCTCCTGTCTTTTAGCCATACATCACAGCAGGTCTCACTACCATCGCGTAGACCTTCCCTTTCACCTTTGCTGCTGTCCGTCTGTCACACATCACCCCTGACACTCGTCTCTTGAGCACTGCCCTTTGCTTGGATGGTTGACCCCAGGTCACAGTGTCTTCATATAAATGTACAACAACAACACAAAGTTGATATTTAAATCAGATTGTTTTAGTTTATATCTGCTTGCTTTTTCTCCGTCTCCATTCGGATTTTTGCATTGATTTGAGAACTCAGGGCCCGGCTGTTTAGTAAAGCTGTTTTCAGACACTGACTCTGAAATTATCACTGGACATTTCCTGGAACATCTCCTGCCGGCTTTCTAGTGGAGTTTACGAGCTCATATGAATGTAGCAGGAAAAACTCTGGATAATTACTTGTGTTTGAGTGTCGTGTCTCTTGCATACATGACCCAGGCACCGTCCCTCTCCTGGATGTTCTGGACATTCTCCTATTCAATCTCCCGCTGTATTCTCCATCTCTGAACAACAAAATACACAGAATGTCTGGACCCAATTTTCCAGAGTTTATGTCTGTAAACAGCTTTTTCGTGTCTGAGCTCTGTGATTGGCTGTCGACTTCCTCAGGGGTTTTACCTGCCTCTTAATGTCGGCTGGGATTCTCCCCACTATGTCTCATTTCAAAAAAAGTGCATTGACTAAAGCTACAGTTTTTTTTTCCTCTACTTTTTCCTCTAAGTCGCAATACAACAGGGTCTTGTTATATTCTTTTGTACACTCATCAGCCGTTTTATAAGGTAAACAGGACACCTAATAAAGTGACAGTAGTGGCACCTGATGGTGTCCTCTGCTGCTGAAGTCCATCTGCCGCACAGTATGACGTGTTGTGCGTCTGGTCCTCTGCGTATCTTGTTTGTAACAAGTGGCAATTTGACTTACTGTTGCTTTTTCTGTCATCTCTAACCAGTCGGCTCGTTCTCTTCTTACCTCTTACGCGCCAACAAGGCATTTTCTCCCAGAGAATTGCTGCTCATTTAATATGTCCACTAAACCCTAGAGATGGCTGTGCATGAAAACCTCACTAGATCAGCAGTTTCTGAGACGCTCAGACCAACAACGATGCCAAAAGAGCTCTGTTTGCGTGGAAGTCTATGGCAAAATGAGGCTACTTCTCACTTGATTTATAGTATTAAACATTTTCCTGACGAGTTAACGATCTCGGGAGCTTGTTTTAAGCCTTCTTCAATCACACACACGATGTCAGTTTTGTGAAGTATGTAAACATTTACAGGAAAATAGACGGTAAAGCATGGTACGTGGTGGATATCGGTGTGATTGACAGCTGGTATCATGTAATCGGAGCCTGGCTGCAGGTGATACCGCTGAATTCCTGGTATTAAATTGTGAGTTTTATAGTTCGCCCCCTAGTGGCTAACTGCTACTTCCTCTGCCTCACTTTACAAACCAGAGAACGACATCCCTTCATTTATTTGGACTACTCTCAGCAGCGGACAGATCCAGTATTTGATAGCAGGAGGCTGTATGTGAGACGATGTGTCTCCTCTGTGCTTGTCAGTGACGGTTTGAAGAGACTGAAGTCCAGACATTTTTCCCTTCACTGGGACAACGAGCAGATTTCGGGCGCGTGTGGCCAGCAGGCTGACAGGTCAGAGGTCAGCCTGTGGATGTGTTGTGGTTTGTCTCGTCCGTTTGACGGCAACAAAAGGAGACACAGTTTTCCACCCGGTTGACCTTCCATTGTGTCGAGGTCGGGGTGGCGACCTCTCACTGCACAGCAGCAGTGCAGGTGTCTATGTCATTTGGCTCAAGCTCCAAATCTGACAAACCGGCAGAACAGTCATTTATTAAAATAAAAAAAATAAAAATCTATTTCATTTATTTCTGCGAAACCAAGAATTCTAAGAATCTGCACTGTATTTTAAATATGAGTTCACACATGAGTGATGAGTGGTGATCAGCTCCACACGACTCTGACACGACCCATGACATTCCCACGATTGAGCTCGTAAATGTCGACGCCTGCAAACAGGTTGGAGTACGACTGAAAACATAAACAATCGACCAATCAGAAGATGCCACTGCATACCATACAACAAGTTTGAAGTCAAAATGCAACACTCTCCATTAGCATCGGAAACTTGATAATACCTTTTACTGAGAGGAACAGCCTCACCTTCGCGTCATACATGAGTCAGCATCCGCTCATTCACTCACTTTTTATAGAAATTGTGACACAGTATATTTTTCCCCTTCTCTGACATTGTATTTAATATCCTGTCTGCGTCTGCGACGACTAACGCGAGGTACAGTATGTGAGAGCTGTGGCAGCATTTCTTCACTCCACGCTGAATCATTCTGGCGTCTGAATGTAGCCTCTGACACGAGAAAGCAGCAGAAATAATCAACATAATTGACTTTTAAAATCTCATTAGCCCATTGTTCTGCATCTTCTCACTGGTCACATGTTCTGTGTCCAGCCATTAAATAAAATAAAAGAACTGTGCGTGTGTGTGTTTGAATTGTGTCAAATATTCAACTGAAGCAATATTAAGAAGTCCTTTAATACTTTCCCAAAGACTTTTTTGCTTTGAAAAGTATCGGAGAACCACTGGAAAACAAACATCCAGAGACACTGTGATGCAAATGCTGCTTTTTAATGTCCAACAAATGCCTAGAACTGAATCTGCTGCCGTCGACCTTGTTATTCAGTAAGTGAACTATGATTAAAGACCGTCTGTGCAGAGAAGTTATAGAAAATAAACCATTGGTTTTCCAGAGTGGCTGCGATGACAGGGTTTTAGGCAAAATTATTACCTGAAGGTAACAGTGGGAGTGATGCGTCTGGCAAAGATCACAGTTCAAGACCATAATGTTGTGGCTGTGTTTTTATTGACAACTGGTGTATGTTAAAGCGGAACTATGCAGTATTTTCACCCTAATGTAACATCTTCGGACGCATTAAATATAGTTAAATGCGAGGTTAGGGCCACCTCTTGCAAGTAACACAAATTGCTTTACAGCACTACATACACACACACACACACACACCTCCCCAGCCAGATACCGACTGTAAGATCAAGCATTACTGCTATTTTAGACATTCATTATGGCAGAGCCGGCGAAAAAAAAGGCAGAGAAAACGTAGCAATGAGTAAAATTCGTGATCTTTTCCAAGCTGTAACCACAGGTGCCGTTTGTACTGAACCCTATGTATCATCACCCGAGTTTTCTGATTTCCAAAAGTACTTCAAATGTGTGTCGACGTGTAAATAATAACTTTATACTAACGAAATGTAATCGAGCTTTGTGAGAATTTAGGAGAATGTTTTGAATCTGTTGCTGTATCTACCATGTTATTCTGTAAATGGACTTATTTTCAAGGTCCACTGGTCTTTGTCACAGCCGTAGCTTTAGAACACAGGTACTTTAAGTTCTGTCAAATGGGACTTTCTGAACCTGACGTGGTTGTGTTCAAATGTGAGAAGATGTTCTCACATTTGAACTCCAGCAAGAGCGTGGGAAATGTAACTCAAAATGATTCAATTGAGAAAAAAACACATCAAACAATTCTGAAATCTGTACACCTAAAATGACAGTATTTTAACTGATCTATTTAAAAATCCAATTTCCATGGATTCCACCAACTTTTTAATTAGACCTCAGTAAAAACATTAGAACTGGTGAACTGTGGGCGTTCAAAAACTTAACACTTATGATAACGTGAATTCCACATTAAGGGCATTTAAACGCATTTGTGTCCTAAATGCCACAAAAACATAATTTGAAGATTTTGTGTGGAAAAACCCCACTCAACGCTCTCCTGTCCATGTCCGCTGTCCCTTTAGTGCTTCATCACCAGCTTCTTGAGTCGTCACTTTTACGTTTTAGCATCACAATGTCAAGTTTAAGACAGAATAAAAGAGACATCAATAATGGAAACTCTTCTTCACACTTTGTCTGGAATAATCTTCAGACAGATCCACCTCAGGAGTCTCATGTGGAGCGTTTCACCAGCAGCAGCACCCACCACACAAACTCCAGAGGTTCAACATCCCACACATTTCCATGAGAGCCGCTCGCTGTTGCTTTTACCTTTAGCCTCTCTGTGGCCCCGGATGTGGCCCCCAGTGTGACAATGGCCAGTTGCATAGCATCAGATTTAATGCTGGGGTATAAATGTGGAGATGGGGGGGTCGGGGGGTGGTTGTTGTTTAAAATGGAAGTATAACTACTCTGAGGGTGTGGTTTGTCTATTAAAAAGCAGACACTGATAGTCGCCTTGAACTTGAACCCCCCGAGGTCCCCTTGACCTTCGCTCTTTTCCCGTGCTCCTCTCTGCCCTTGGTGTTGGCAGCAGCCTTTTGTTGAGCTGTCGGCATTAACTCTTCACGCCCCCCCTCTTTGACAAACCTCCCCCTCTTCCCTCCATCTTCCCTGGGGGCCAAGTCCCTTCTTCTTCTTCTTCTCCTTCTTCATCATCATCCTCCTCTTCTGTGGCTTTCCCCCTGTGTGGCTGATTTTTTGGGGTACACCCATCTGGTCTGTGGCAAAAGCCCCGGTGTTTTTCCAGAATGCTAATCTGACCCGAGGGGGGTTTTCATTCCCACGTTCTGAGACGTGGGATTTATTCCTTTGTTTTTGAGGGGAGAAGCTCTGCTGGATTCCTGTCTTACCATGATAAGTAAAAGTGTAGGTGCAACCTCTGGAGTCCGACACCGGATCATGATGAGGATTTATGGCCGCGGTGTGACGCTGGCGATTAAAACAGACTTTTTTGTGTAAATTCGCTGAGAAAAAAAATCCAAACCTATCATGAATCTGTTGAACCCTCCCCGACATTTGAACTTTTGCCCAAATGCATCAATAAACGTGTACTGGGCCCCCTCGTGTTTCACTGTTCTTTCATTTTACAAGCCTGTAAAACCACGTTTACACTCTGCCTCCTTTTCCTCGCCCGTGTTTATAGGACTCTGCCTCCTAGTTTCTCGCTTTTAAAGACTCTTTGGCCTGATTGTGTCGAGCTGCGTAATCATTGTTTTAACTTTTCGTTTTTTGTCATTTTTGAGCGCTTTTTTGTCAACAAAATTCTGGCCGAGCATTGATCAAACACGTATGTGACTTTTAAAGGAGATGCATCACAATTCAGATTTGTTTTGTAGTGTTATTATTATTTTAAACAGCTCAGTGTTTCACACACATCCTGGATTCTTGCTGGGGAGTGCAGGAGCAAAAAGAAGGAGGAGGAGGAGGAGGAAGAACAGAGCCGAGTGATTTAATCTGCTAATTTTTCTCAGGTCTTTTGGCTGTTGACAGGCAAGTGTAATGGTCCTTCAAGTAATGGAATCAGCCACTCAAGCAACACATGCGCATGTACGCTCTCCCTTACACATGCACGCACACACATAGAGCTGCTGAAAGCACGCCTGCTTTGCATATGAATGACATCACTGTAAAGTTTTCTGGGGAGTTTGAGGAGGACGGAGGGGGCGACGTGGCGGAGAGAGAGGAGCGCCATGAAAGGGAAAACATTAGTCAAATCACTTCCCGCTTCAGTCACCCGCCACGGCCAAACTACTTGACATTCCACAACAGCGCTCGCTCTCACATCCTCAGTGAGTCGGATGTCCAACTCTCATCAGGCGGCGAGTTTCGCCAACTTCTTCTCCTTCTCGAGTATTTCTCTTTCTTTGCATAAATACATCAGCTCAAGGAAATTGCTGCAGGGTGTGAGGGGATTTTAAGCCAAGTGTTGAGGCTACGTGATACTCCCACAAATGACAAAAGTTGACTTGACTTGAGGCCACGACACATTTCTGTGTCCATTCAGAACAGATTAGGTACCAAAAAGCACCAGGATAAAAAAAAATACATGGTTTCAATTTAGTTACAGCAAACAGTAAATAATAATAATTAAAGTAATACCTTTATTACTGTAATGCTTTTAAAAGATACTTACAAAGATTCCAAAACGACTGTAAGCAGCAAAAATACATTTATATAAAAATAAGAATAATAAATTAAACTAACTATACATTTTATCTATCCATCTGCAACACCTGTGTAATAATACAGCAATAATAATGATTAATAATAACGTTATATTGCACCTTTCAAATCAGTTTACTTCACTGCATAATCATGAAAAACAATCATAAAAATGTAAAGTAAAAATGGTTTTAAAAGCTCTTCCAAAATGTGTTTTACTGGAGAAAAAGAACTTGCCATTCGGATGAAGACAATGACATTTCCTTCTTAGATGAAGTCACAGTTACATAAGAACAAAGAAACAGGTGCATTTAAACTCTAATTGTACTCCCTGCACTTTGCTGACTGTATTTTCATTTGTTAACCAAATTGATGAAAGTGACCAAACCAACGTATGTTATTTTCTGTGGTTTAAAGCAAGAAGAAGCTCAGAGAAGCTTCAAAGTTCCTGTACGCCGTGACAGACAACATCACAAATAAACATTTGCCCCACGTCTGCTTCATCATGTGATCAGAGGGTCAAGAATCGTATATTTATCTACACAGAATCATACATTTATCTACACAGAATCGTACGTTTATCTACACAGAATCGTACGTTTATCTACACAGAATCGTACATTTATCTACACAGAATCGTACATTTATCTACACAGAATCGTACGTTTATCTACACAGAATCGTACGTTTATCTACACAGAATCGTACGTTTATCTACACAGAATCGTACGTTTATCTACACAGAATCGTACATTTATCTACACAGAATCGTACGTTTATCTACACAGAATCGTACGTTTATCTACACAGAATCGTACATTTATCTACACAGAATCATACATTTATCTACACAGAATCATACATTTATCTACACAGAATCATACATTTATCTACACAGAATCGTACGTTTATCTACACAGAATCGTATATTTATCTACACAGAATCGTACATTTATCTACACAGAATCGTACATTTATCTACACAGAATCGTACGTTTATCTCCACAGAATTGGTGCACTATAAAATAATTTTCCCATACTGTCATCTGATAACACCTGAGCACCACCACACCACGCTGAGCCCCGTCCAGTCTCTGAGCTTCATTTCCACATGATGATAATTTATAACTTACCCTGCGAGTAGTTACTGATTAAAGTGGAACAGCCGTGTCCCCAGTGAATGGATTAAAAAAAACTTCTTTTTTAAGAAGTCTAAATGTATCTTCACACACACACACACACACACACACACTGACTGGTCTTTACTAATCATCCATCTTTATTAAAACTGGAAACGTTTGTCAGGTTGTCTTCACAGCATCCCAAACCATTTTGTCTTTGCTAACGTGCGGCGGCGGCGGCAGCAGCAGCATACAGAGGCAGACAGATCTGGACAGGTGCCCACATTTTCTTGGCTCCGGTTGTATCCAAAGACACACACACTCACACACACACACACACACATCCTCTGTCCCGGTGACCAGTAGCTAACACGTTTCCCTCCAGAATCGCACAGAAAGGCCTCCTGGGGGAGACATTCCTGCATACCAATGACCATTCTGAGCAACTTGTGAAAGGAGCAGCACCCGAGTTCGAAGACCTTGGACGTGAACCAAAACCCGCCGTTTCCCACTTCGGATGCCCCCCCCCCCCACCACCACGCCATCAGCCCTTGTGTAATTGTCAATCAAACATCCATCGCTGCAAGTGTAGCTTTCGTCTCTAATGATCCGCTCTTAACCAACCATCGTTAACGCCCTCGCACCGCCATCTTGGAATCTGATTCCTCCAGGCTCATAATCTGATGAGGCAAGCAGCCATTTTGTGTTTAATGTAAAAAAAAAAAAAAAGGAGACTGACAGAGCTCTGAAGAGCTGAATCTTACGCACAAGATGTTTTTGCCCTTGTTTTGCGTCCACGTGTTCAATCCATCGAGGAAAATGGAGGCGCGTTTGTTTGTTTTTGTCTGATAAATCCTTTGCACGCCAGCAGCTATAACTCCGACGGTGATCAAACATGGCTGCAAATGACAGCCTGGTTGTACGCCATCACTCCAGCCTGCTCTAATGTACTTAACATTGGCACTCAGTTCATTAAGGCCCACAGCGCTCAGCTAATACAACGTGCCACTTGGCAGCGTGACAAAAACAGTGAATCAGATTATGAGGGCCGTAACGTCGCCAAGGAACATGGAGGGCGAGTGCAGTTGCCACGGAGAGAGAACGGCGCTCACTTCCCTGATGTTAATGTCTGGGACGTAATGTAATTGCAGGCTTCCCTTGGTTAATAAGGGAACTGTAATATTTACATGGAGCTGCTGTTTATGTATGTACTACAGCTCATTTCGACGGCGCAGTGCGGCTGTAAACAAGTGCAGAGTGGCTTGTAAAGCCTCCGCTGCTGCACGTCGCGGCTGCTGGCGCCCATGGGGCTGCGTCGTAGCCACGTTAAAAAACCTCTTTCATTGAATTACACAAGACTTCATAAAAAGGATTGGGATAAATGAAAAGAGCTGTGTGATCACCCTGTACTGTACGGGGTTACATTTCATTTGTTTTACTGTGGGATTAGCCTCTTTTACATGACAATGCTAATGAATTGTGAGGGGCCCATATGTCGGTGTTGGCGCATTTGCCATATGTGGTGTCAGACAGCAAATCACGGTGGGGAAGTGTCGAGCTCGGCTCACTGTGGCCTGAACGGCACAGTCACGGAGGAGGAGAACTGCTGCTGCTGCTGCTGCTGCTGCTGTACTCTTTGTTTTCCTTAAATCCACAATAACAGCAGGTTAATGATGTGTGTAGATTCATTTGGGCTTATTACTTATGAGTTCATTTTTTTTTTTGGCTGGTTACTACAGAGAGCTTTCTCTGCTGATTAGTTTTACATTAAAGCCGGATGGCGCTCTACTGTCTGTCTGTCTGTCTGTCTGTCTGCCTGTCTGTCCGTCTCCCGTGCTGCAGAAAATAAACCCACATCCCTGATGGTGCTGTGAACCTGGTTTGATCTCAGAGTAATTATGATAATCTTTTCATTTGGCTGTAACATCATGTTGGAACTGGATTGCAGTTGGAAAAAAAAACCCAACGACAACTAACACGTTGTGTCCACACAGCTCTGTCTTTATATGCTCGTCCGTCAAACATGCATCCGTTCCTACGTCAACCTGTTAGTGATCTCGTCTCCCCTCTGATATTTTTCGGTTCATTTTTTGCGTCACAAGACATTAAAATAAAAAGAAACCACTCGATTATCACTGTGCAATTGTATGAATCATTGAGCGTTTAATTTCTTGTAATAATAATGTGGTATTTTACATTCATACAGTAAATAAATGGACCTAAAAGTATTATGCTATAAACATAAATCTTGTAGTAACACCTGGACAAAAATCTGCATCTAAGTTGTTTTAACAGCTCCATCCATTTACTGCATATCCATCCGTATAGAAATACTT
Source organism: Solea solea (assembly GCF_958295425.1). Taxonomy (NCBI): domain Eukaryota; kingdom Metazoa; phylum Chordata; class Actinopteri; order Pleuronectiformes; family Soleidae; genus Solea; species Solea solea. The sequence goes on from NC_081146.1 coordinate 22,487,099, forward strand.
GTCCTTGCTTTGAACAGAGTCGTTGTGTTACAGACTCTGAGGAAAATGAGGCTTAAATCAGTTTTCTTCTTTCCCTTCATCAAACAGATGTTTACATTTACTGCAACACTGATGCGACTCTGCTCAGAGATTTCTTTGACGTTAACGATCTCTCTCTCTTTCATCAGTAACTGAACCAGAATCACACGCGACATCAAAGTCACAAAATCACGCACACGGTCCACTCTTCCACTGTTTTCAATGTAAACAACTTTATTACTACTCCAACACAGTTTTCCATGGAGAAGGCACACGTGGTGAATCCACAGTGATCAGACTGCATTGCACAAACATTTCAACAACATGATACAGATACAGATCAACATTAAAGAAAACCAAGAGATTTAGCACAATTAGGGCTGCAACCATTATTCACCCATTACGAAATGAATCGTCAACTATTGCTTTCTGATTTTTCCACACCTTAAATGCTAATAAAACAAGACCATTTACCAGATTTGGTAAACGCCAATTCAAATGTTTCAACATTTTACAGACAGAAGTACTCGATTTATAATAAATGACAGATTAATTGATTCTGAAAATAATCGTTAGTTGCAGCCCTAAGTACATTCACTAGACTACAATTCACACTTTTCATGCCATTGGACTGATATCAGAGGAGTGACTCTTCTTTCTTCTTTTTGCTAGAGATTAAAAACATAATTTCAAGCTTATCCAGGCAGATAAGTAATTGTCTCGAGCACTGGGATGTGCATGATTATCAAAAGAATACGTTTTCTGAATTAGGCCAAGAAAGTGTCTCTTTTATCAATTGCAAAAGCTCTGCATAGACATTGATTGTTTAAAGTAATATTTAAAAAGATTTGCATAGATTATCAATCGTCATATATATATATATATATTTAGAAAAATTGCCACTTCCTGAAAATTAATATAGAATGAATTAGGCTGTGATAGCACTTGCTTTATTGCATATGTGTGTGTGTGTGTGTGTGTGTGTGTGTGTTAATGTCAAGGACAGGAAATGAAGGCAGTGTGTGAAGTCGACGTGTTTGTCGCGTTTCCCCCCATAGACGTATCATTACAGTGCAGCAGGTGACTTGCTATGAAGCACAAACGTCTTGTCGCAAAGCCTGCTGGGAAGGTTTTAATAGTGTGGCGTGCGCTGTACACACAGAGCCACAAGCCCTTCTCAGCGACTCCCTGCTGATCAAATACACTCCTGCCATCAGGAATATTAAATGTGTGAGTCCACATTTACTCAAACTGTGGCAAATATGAGATTGAGAACATCCGCTGATGAAACTGAGCGGCGTACTTCTGTCATCTGTCACACACTGACTGTAACTCCTGCATCGGCATATTAACACTGGGGATGTAGGCTCCTAAAAAAAAAAAAAAAAGGACGAATAAAAGGGGCTACGCACAACTGGCATTCAGGATGACAAGAAAGGACAAAGAAAGAAGATAAAACAGTTGCATAGAGTGTAAAGACGACAGCTCACTCCTTCGCCATTGTGTCGGCAGACACACGGAGCTGTCCAATCGCAGTGCAGTTTTATTCACTGCTGCCGTGGGTCTCACATTCACGTGTCTTTGAGTCCTAGCAACTATAACAAAACAAATCAAACACAACGTGGGCTGCAGCTCAACAAACGTGACCTGCAGTTGGCGGAGCCTATATCTGTTGACGTTACGTGATGTAATATTGTCTGTGAAAGAATCTCAATGATGGACCAGTTCATCCGCACACAGTCCACAGACATGTTTGTCTTCGGGTCGGTCCAGCTTGACTGTTTCGGGGGAAAATGAGGCGCAAAACCACCGCAGCAGGCTTTTCTAAGATCGAGAGCAGAGGTCACGCGCTGGTGTCGTTAGCCTCTTCAACTCCCACGAGCTGTCCCTCCATTTTCTGCTCTAGATCCTCCGGCACTGACGGCAATCACCTGTAGAAAAGAAACAACATTAAACCTTGATGTTTTAAACATGCGCCAGTAACACCATCCACATCTCCTTCACAGAAAAATCTATAAATCACTTCGCGGAACCGCTTTAAAAACGGTGCAGAGAATCGCAAAACACAGCACCAGTATCCGTGTCTTCCTCGCCGCTGCTACTCGTTTTTACAGCCGTCGACAACCTGGACCACGGGACATGAAAGTTGTGTGATGTCTCTTTATTTGAAAGGGAGTCGAAAACGCAGTGTTTTCCTGTAAGTCCCAAAATCTGTTCCACCGCTCCCTGCAGCAGCTGAGGGGATTGAGGCTGAAGTTGAAAGGCCTTAACCGGAGCCTGGTACGCGACAAGCTGCTAATACAAAGATGAAGCATGTGACATGCCCTAAGCTAGGCTGAGTTGCGCTGCACAAGGTTATCAAACCCCCCTTTTATTTGTTCCATTTTCAAGCAGCTCAGACAAGCAACTTAAAATATTACGGCGGGTTCACCGAGTGCACGGTGAGCCGATAACGCAGCGGCGGATATCAACAACCGATAATAAGCCGCAGACGAGCTATTAGCAAGTGTCACGTACGTTAGCCTTGGCATTTAGCGTCGTTGTTCAAAGAAGGTGCACTTGGCCAGGGAGCAGAGACAGGGGGGGGTGGGGGGGGTTCGGGCGAGGTTGGCATAAAAGGCAGTTTTGGGTATTGGTGTCGCTTTGAGTTATTGGCATCATGGTCTTGTTTTGTTAAGAGGACGACAGTGAATACACTCGTTAATGGTGAATTTACAGCCCCAGCATGTGGCCTAATAAACCCAGGGGATGATGAGAGTGATTGCGATTTTGCATGTGTGTATGTTCAGGAGCACGCGTGCATGTGTGCGTGCGTGTGTGTGTGTGTGTGTGGGTGGGTGTGATGGGGATGAGGAAGGAGGGGTTTAGTGAGAGAGAAAAGTGGAAGGCGCCGGTAATTAAGAGTCTAAAAGAGTGTGAGAGTGGAGCACACTGCTCAAAGCAAACTTTGAGCCTGGATTCCACACTTTTTATTTATGCACACTGACTCAAACCCCTGATTCCTCTTCACTCGCTCCCTCACTCTTTACTCGTCTCCCCCTGCCGAATGAATAGCTATAACAGTGCTACCGTGTCCCATCTCGCAGCACCCCCACCCTCCAATCCTCCAGTCCCTTTCTCTGCACTCCCTCCTCCAGCTTGGCCCTGAATAGGGAGCCGAATTGAGCAAACAGTCAGGCTGTCAGCTCAATAGGAGGTCTGGCCGTGAACTTGAAGTCCTTCCCAGGCCCCCAGCCTCACATCAGAGTGGGAGGAGTGGTGGTGGTTGAGACAAGAGGGAGGAAGGGATGGTGGCGATGGGGGGTTTGAAGCCAGACTTTTGGGGGGCCCCTATGTGCCAGGGTTGTGGGGGGGGACCCCTGCCACAGAGGTTCCCAAGGCTGGTGCTCTTGTCGATGCAATGGGGGCAGGGTGCCCCAGCTGCCTGCTAACACTCCCCTCCCCTCTGCAGTGCTCTGTGTCAGGCGGGGTGCTGATGGTGGGGTTTGTGCAGACGGGACTGTGTCTGCTCCCCTGCCAGAACTCCTCTAGACCCTCACACACAAGACACACACACGCACACACATCTCCAGACAGAAGCTGCTGGCCGTGCCCACCCCCTTGCCTCGACCAGCTCCCAGCCCTCCCAGGCTTCTCATCATCTCATTAGCCAACGCCAGCCACTCCACTGTCTACTGTTTGTATTGTTTTGGGCTCTGCATAATTTACACAGTAAATTGAGAACGACCCTGACCCTGATTTGCTCAATCTACCACCTGTTTGTGGAGGCCTGGCTGTGATTAGTGCGCCTTGGATTTGACACAGTTACCGCAGAACTTCTCAGGAAAGCCAAGCGACGCCTCCGTGTCTAAAAGCTGCACCATCAAGAAATTGAAAAACCGAAAGCCTGGCATGACCTCATTAGGAGAGCTAGCATCGGCGTGGGTCTCTTCTGTGTAAATCTTGGAAAATTGGTGTCTGAGTAAGTTTTAACACTTTCAAACTTTGGCCAATTTATTTCCTGTTCAGACTTTTTTTTAATAAACTGGTGAAAGGACCGTCAAACACTGACAGTGATCTCATACTCTTTCCTCACCTCGACAGTATCAGCAGTTTTGTTGACTGGCACTTTTCTGTAGGTTAGCGTTAGCACTATCTCTCTGAACACAAGGTGGGGGCTCTGTTGCAAAGACAATGCAACATGCATTATTTACAACCTGCCTTACTCAATCAACACCAGGGGACACTTATTGTAGTTCTGGTTAAAGTGAAGTTTGGAGCTGCCCAGCTGAAATAATGCTGCACTAAGACGAGCTCGCTGAGGGAAAACAATACTCAACTTGTCTTGGAACTCCTCTAATGAGAGACAGACTTTCCAGTGCCGAGGCCATTTTCTCACTTCTTCACTCCCTCTTCTTTTCTACATTGCTCCCTCTCTGCGTCTCTCTGCTGCTGTGTGTGTTTAACACTGCAGTGTCTCTGTATGAGAATGTTAATCGTGGTTTCACTCGACCTCAACATCTCTTTTGGCGTCATAAAAGGATCTGAAGAGAAAAGTTTGTTTTTTGTTTTAAAAACGAATCTTGACTGTTTTATTGTTTTAGCAGATGACAAGTGCTCCGTTATGGAGGTGCCTCTGCATTGTCCGTTAGGCACCGTTTGCATTTTATCTCCAAAATGGCAGCCGCCGCCATGACGGGGCACCCGCATGAGGATGGCATGAGAATTCCCAAACGGGAGAGAAAACATTCGGAGGACAGATGCCCACTGAAAGCCTCCTGAGAGATGCATTGAGAGCAGAGTGATTTAATGTGTACACAAATACAAAACACACCCCGCCTACATCCACTCGCCCTCCCCTCCACCCATCGGCGCATCTTGTGAATCATGCAATTAACAAACACATCCGCGGTGATTAAAACGGAGGCTGTGTACCGCTGGAGACGAGGGGCAAGGGCACGGGGAGGTAAAAAAAACAAACAAGAGGATGGAGGGTCGGGATGTCGCCAGGGGAAAGATGCAGAACGGCGGGCACAGTGGGTTTGGCATTTTACCTGCACTCGCTGGTCTTCCCACTTCCATTTCATGCCAGCGTTGCTCTAAGATGGTGGCGCAGGCTGCGTCTTGCTGTACAGGAAAAAGGGCACTCTGCTGAGGATGGAGCTGAGGAGGAGGAGGAGGGGGATGCAGAGGAGGGCGAAGAGAGAGGGAAGGCAGAATCAACAGCAACCCCTCCTCCCCCCTCCTCTGTTTTTCAGTCTCCTTTTGCCAGCTCTCCTTCACTGGTCTGGTGGTGGTAGCCTGCACAGAAAACAAGGCACAGAAAATCAGAGGGCACGAGGGAAAATTTTTAAAAACCCGGTTTATCCATTTAAACACACATGTATAGTTTGTGGTGGCATAGGAACAGGAGCCATGCACACACACACACACACATACACACACCTTTTCATGTCTGTTCTCATGGTACAGTCTGCCCCTGAGCATGCAAATGACTTTCATTATGCAAATGTATGCAAATCAGATCCAACCATCTGAGAATCAAGGGTGGGAAAGGGAAAAAAAACTAGACACAGAGATTGAATGAAAGAATGAACGAGAGAAAGGGACAAGAGAAAAATCCCTTTGAGTGGCAGGAGGCGGTAAGTTAGGTAAATGCTCTGTTCAACACCTCGGCAGCCCGTTTGGACACACACTTTCGTTTACCTTTGATTAATGTGTCAACAAGAGATTTTGTTTTTTACATTGAATTTAATTTCCTGTGTTCTTGTCATTTCATAGGATACTATATTTGCCCTCCTTTTGTTCCCACCGTAAACTGAACGTTGCTTAATTTCAGGGTCACCAGTGACGAGGATCTACATTCCTGTCGCCGCGTACTATGCGTCTCATGGTTAAGCATCAGTGGAAAGAATAACAGCTACTCAGCACTACTGCCACACACCGGTTAAGCTAACTTGGATTTGACGTAGCTCCACTAAATCCGACTGTAATATTTCGTTTAGCTGTAACAGCTGACTCGAAGCTGGTGCTCTCAGTTTAAATAGTCTCAGAGAGCCGTTCTGATAATGGGCTGCTCAATATTCTGTGTGTGCATCAGTGCAAAATGATAAGCAAGACTAGCTTAGAGTAAATCATCATCATGTGGCTGTGAATATCAGTTTTTTTTGTTTTTTGTTTTTTTTTCTGCATCTCCTCCATCAATGGCGTGCGTTTGCCCGTGGAAACCTGACACGATGTACCCAGCTGACTAAAATCAGTATTCACAAGCAGGAGGAGTCTGTGTCTCACAGGTTTAGTAACATAGTTCCTGAACCCTTCTATTCAAAGAAATCAACAAAGAAAGCTGACTAATCGGTGCGCGGAGCACACTGTCTCATTTTGCTAACACTCTGAATCTGGCAGAGGAGAAAGCCAGCTTTTGTCTCTGGGTGTCAGCAAGGGAAGGCTGCGTCTGAAATTGGAATAAGGTGGTAAAAACAGGGGTGACTCGGAGTGTGAGAGAGTTGTGGCGTGTAAGCAGAGAGGGGAAGGACTACAGTGGTGGGTGGGGTACTGCTGAATGGTGGCAAACCTCTCCTAATTGGCACTTGACATTTTTTGCCATTGGCACTGGAGTGGGCCAGCTTTCAAGCCCTCTCCAGGTCCTTGTTGGAAAAGTGCCGTATGCAAATATGGCGAATGGGCTCTATTGTCAAGCCTCTGATATTAACAGCTCACGCAACAATGAAATTGTGTGCTCACTCTGGACTCGTAGGTGTGTGAGAGAGAGCTAGACAATAGGAGCGGGAACAGCTTCAGTCTGAACAGACCCTCCATCAGCTGCTTTGCCAAGTCATTTTACCAGAATGGGCTCTTTTTTTTCCTGAGGACAGAGGCTCTCGGTAAACGCTTTATTAACAAGTGAAACAAACAAATGCATGCACTGTTTGGCTCTGGCTCTGAGAGTGGCTCTGTTTGTGCTGCTGCTGAATGGCTCAATTTATTGTGTCTAAAAATACTAATGGTGTGGACAGAAAAGGCTTCACTCAATCTCTTTGAAAGACACTTCCCCTCTTAAAACATCACTGTCTCTGTTCCAAATGTGAGAACGTACCCTTGCTTCAGTGCTGCGCCGTACCCCCTCTGATATTTCTCTCTTCCTCTGTGTGCCCACATTATTTACCTTCAGCTCAGCTCCAGATCTAAAGATACCTGCAGATTCCATTTGGGTAAATTTCAGCAAATTATTGGAGAAATGTGGCGACTCAGTCAAAAAAAAGTAATCTGATGACTACATTTTTGGTCTTAGGACCTATTTTTTTTTTATCCATATGTAACTGGTATTTTGGGAGCCTTAAATTGCAGTTTTTGAAAATATTGTTTTTTTTTACCCAAAGTAAGAAAAAAAGCTACCCTTGCATTTTCCCGTACAACCAATGTCCACTTTGGGAATATGATGATGTCACAGCCCCACTTCTCTCATGCTTTCACTGTCACTATCTTCGTCGTCAGTGTCTTCTTATTCTTATCTTTGGAGTTTATTTGGTCTTTTCGCTTTACGATAACTTTTATTTCTTTTGTCCCCTTGGCTTGGTTCTTACCGTCTGTTTCTGTGAATGCATACACTGTAATATATGCTTTAATTAAAAATAGAAACAAAAGTCAATACACTCTGTGTCAGCGTTAAAGCACACGACTGTCATATGTACTATGGGGTTTGGAGTCAAGACATTTGTTGAAACGGTGCCACATTTACAGAAAACCTTTTAAGAATGGAAAAGAAAAAGGGAAAGTTTCCATGTGGCTGAGGCCTTAATCTCCAGACACCTCAAAACCAACAGGGAGGAAAACATAGCAACGAGAGTCACCCCCCGTGTGGTCCGAACACAGTCAAAGTACACCTGTTACTGCTCAGTTGCCAAACTTAATCTCCTTTGTCCTGGGAGGCCCATTGACTTTTGTGACTGCTTAAGATACATTCATTTCTCTGTGAGGGCATGGGGTGGAGGGAATGCCAATGCTGTGGAAAGTAACTGTGTCTGGCCTTCTGCTCATGGCCAACAGCGAAACCATTTTCCAAACCCTGTTGGTGTGTTCCTTCAACAGAAAGAGAGGCAGAGAAAAAGGGGGCAAGAGTCACTGGGTCTTATTCAGAAAACTGTCTGGCTGCTCGGACCTGGCAGAGCTGAAAGGGAGGCAAAGGGGCGCATTGTCCCTTGGTGACAAGTGGACTAGCTCTATTGACTGTAAAGTCTACTGGTGGGGGGGCAAATAGGACCCGGCCACAATGGCTGTTTTTCTATTTGACACTTGGAGTCTAAATCTGCTTGCCTAGTGCATTAAAGCTAAGACAAACCCACCCCCCTCCTCCTCCTCCTCCTCCTCCTCCACCACCGCACTCCTCTCCCTGCTTTCTTCCTCTTAGTGCCCTCTTTCTATTTCAGACACCGCCATGAGACCCAGAAAAAGAAGAGCGCACAGGCCCTGAGGTGATTTTTAGGAACTCTCCCATCTCCGTGCCATTTTCAGGCAGGCAGACGCCAGGACAGTCTTAGCGCTGGGGTCCCCAGTGTGAAGTGTTAGCGATATAACTGTGCCACACACAGAGCCAGCACAAAGCATTTGCACCATGTCATGCGTCTCCCAGGGCACTGCTTAGGGTATAAACACAATCTGTCCCAGGCTTCACTTCCCATTCACCCCCTCTGAAACTGACACAGAAAGAAAGACAGTTTATCTTTACACTGCACAAAATCTGCTTGTTACTTTACAGAATCTAAAATCCGCCTGTGCAAGTCTGCACTTGCTTCGATCAATCTATCCCGGGCAATAACAGATGTCATGTTCCTAACTGTAATTAAACACATCAGCGATATTAGTAGCACCTCGACAAAGACGGAACCAGGTACCACTCTGTCGTCCCAGGAGGAAGCCGTCACTATCTGTCAGGGCCTTCGCTCTTGACGCTTTCAAGCAGCGTCCAAAGCTCAAATGTCACACTGAGCACCTGCAATGCAGCAGGCAGGCGGGCACAACGGCAGGGCTCCAAGAGATTGACAATGTGAGTCGGGTCTGACACAAGAGCTTGAAGGAATTTTGCTTAAACCCTACACCACTGTTAAGAGTTTGCACCACGTCAAGGTGAATATACCCAAACCTGAGGGGAAATGCCTTAGCTGAGCCATGTTGAGAAAGCACAGCACCATGTGAAATAGGCTTCGCGATTGCAAGTCTTGTAGCTCCAAAGCCTTCAGACCTTGGGAACAATCCTTAGTGGCCTCTCTCAGCAGGAGTGACCCTCTAGCTTTGATGGACAGAAAATAAATCACACCTTCAATCAGCCATCAGGAACCTTGAGTCTGAGGATCTGATTGACCAATTACTCCTCACCATGAGACCGGGCAAGGAACCTAAAGGCTGAAATTGTTCTCCTTCTCTCGCTCATGGACCTCGTCCCTGTGGGCACCTTCTGCTTGATTGCCCCTGGACCACTCCCCCCTCGAAGGCTTGCGCGCACACAGGAGAATCCAGTGAGATCCCATCAGGCCTTTCCACATGGCAGCACCTCACGCAATGGAGACTTTGCTACAGCCCATTCACAACCAAGCCAACTGTCACGTCAAATCAAACAACGGCCAAGACCCCAAATCAAACATCTTTTCATGCTAAAGGCAGAATGGAGTAGGTGGGAAGGGGGGGAGGGGATCAACAACCGCTAACTTAACAAAACTGGCCTCAAACAAATTCTTGTCTGTTCACTTAGGTGCCGGCGGGGCACTGGGAGCCAGGATTAACTCGGAGGGAGGATTCTTAACTCACACAATCCCCATCCAAGTTGGAGTGTATGTATAATTCATAGCACCGTATGCAGCTCCTATGATATAAAAGGCCCCACATTCTTTTTATATTGCATTTTTTTTCTTGGTGCCAAGGAGGCAGGCAGCGGAGCCGGAATTTATGGGGACGGGTGAATAGCGCGGCTAGCAAACAGCGACTTGTTAAACGACTTGTCAAAGTCTGCATGTCTTTGGTGAATCAGTGTGGGCCTTTTTCAGCGAGCCCGTCACTCCCTGCCATGTGATGTGATGCAGCGGCTAAGCCCCAGCGTGCAGCCCCACACACAAGGATCATGGGGCTTATTAGATTAAAAGTGATCCTGTTGCACCAACCGCACTGCTAAGGATCACTGCCTCTGGCTGCAGGGAGCTGTACCGTTACAGTAGTCTGTATTTCTAAAGAGCGAACACTTCTACCTCACAGCCATGTGGTCTGAGGTTCACTCACACACATGCACTCACACATATAATCAATAATAATGGCACAGTCACACAGAGCGGAATCATGAACCCTACCTTTTGTTGCATTCCTCTTTCATGTCCGTCTAAACGTCGTCCATTTTCTTCACTTTCTTTTACTACTCTTCTTTTGGCAGATTTTGCAGTGCTTCTGTTTCCCCTTGTTTTTAAGGGAAGCACACATGGGGGGGTCCTGATGCCTTTTTCAGGAGTGTAATGGGATTCTTGTTACTTTCGGTTATCTAGCTTTATGAAGAATGTACATCACTCATACAGCTAGATAACCAAAGATAACAGCCAACCCCTAAGGCTACCCATCCTCTCAAGCTGCAGGCGAAGTAACATGGGCCACATTCTGACCTATAACCAGAGGAGAAAATGGTTAATAAAACATAAATGCATGTTTCCATCACTCTGATTTTTACATGATTTGAGGGATAAGTAAAGTCTGGATTAAGACATCATATGGCACCTACTCCGAACAAAGACCTTACTCTTCTGGCTTGGGGCCTTTTTTTACATCCAGCCATGTCCTGACCCTTACATTTGTGATGTCACATAGTGGCCCCCCCTCCCACCCCGCCCTAAGCCCTCTCAGCCAATGGGAAGCCTCTCTTTGTGCAGTGGAAGCTTTGATTGGCCTGCGAGTAAAGTCTCCACGTAAAAAGTCAAGCAATCAGCGAGAGGCACCAATAAAAAAAAAAGAAGTACACAAGTTGGCAAACCAGCCCAAACCGGCCATGGCACCAACCTTTCCTTCCTAGGCCGGGCGCCCAACCCTGTAGCGCACCCGCCTCACCCGCTGACCGACTCCAAAGGAGAGAGATGGCTTCAAATGCCGCCCCCCGCCACGGCCCAACTGCGTTTTTAAATTAAAAGAAAATCCTGGCAGTTTGACGACAAATGAAACTGGTTTGACTTCCTCCGGATATGTGACACCAAAGCAGAGGTTGGCGTCGAAGCAGAGACATGGGGGCTTTGGGATGTACTTGCACATATGTTCAACAAAAGTGTCCTTGAACGATGCACATGGCATACACACGTGTCCACAAAAACACACAACTATCAACGGAAATGCACAAAAAAGGCACCTCCACATATACGGCAACACACACACTCACGTTCATACAATTTTGTGGCACAAAGCGGTTCCTTTTCTTAAATAAAAGTGTCCACAAACGCTCAAATATCCAGCTCAATACATGGGAAAAGCGCCTTCACTTACGCAGACAATACAACAAATCCCTCTCACACACGCCATGTAGCCACATGGCACGAGGCCCCATCCAATTAAAGCTGCTCCCTGTGCCCAGATCCCTGTTGTGGCAGGCTCCTCCCCCCAACAGCACCTCCAACCACTGCCTGAGAGCAGAGCAGAGCGAGATGGAGTGATACTGAGGGACAACGAGAGTGACACACACACACACACACACAACATTCTCGCCCTCCATCACACACACGCCCAAATCCACAGCACTCCTATACCACTAGAACATGGCAGACGTTAGCAGAGATGCTCCTAAAAAACCTCCTGGCATTGTTCTCTCTCCAGCAGCTGCAGGTCTTCTTCTTCTCTGATGAAATCTGTGCACATTTATTTAAATTCTTCCCTAAAATGTCTTGTATTGCCTAGAAAGAGACGATCACCATGACACTGATCTTCGTCAACCTGCTTTTTTAAAGGACAAAGCGAGGCCCTTTAAGAGGAAAGATGGGGAGAGAGAGAGATGCCTGAGCTCCCAGAATATACTGTTGCACTGGAACACACACACACACAGCTGCAGTCATACGTTTAAAAAAAATATTACTTTTGCTTCATGAAAGCCTCAATCAGAAGAAATAATATCTTAAATTAAATACATGTATTTAAATTGCATAATTCCTTTGATCTTGATCTTAATGGTCAGATTATTTCCCTGTCACAATTTCTACATTATTATTATTATTGTTAATATTAATATTAATGTTATTATTGTTATTATTATTATTATTATTATATTTTTATACATTTAAATGTGTATATATTTAACTAAAATACATGTACTCTGATCTATAAAAGATTCAGACGTTATCTTTTAAACTCTTTACAGTGTTTGAAGGAGAATGATGCTGCAGTCTGTGCTGTGATTTTTATGGCTCTTTTTTTAATTCCTGATTTCCATTCAGGATAGAGTGAGTGAGAGAGGAGAGAGAGAGGGAGAGATAATTACATGCAGCCTGCACTTATTTCCCCATTATCATTAATAGTCCTTTCATTAACACTGGCATATTCGTGGCTGTGCTTTCAATATTTGTCATCTGGGTTTTTATCCACGATGCAGACTGTTAAACGCACCGAGTGTTAAATCCACACTGATTGTTAAATCTACAGCGGCCTCCCTTTTTTTCTTCTTCTTCTTCTCTATGACGTGTCTGATCCATCATTGACTATATTTAAAATAAACAAAAAAAGATACACTCAAGGCATCAAATGGTTTTTAAACAAACACCATCAAGCTGAGCCATTGGCCGAGACGTGCATGACGTCAGCAGATTTAACTGGGAATAATCCACGAGAGCAGATTGGGGAGAAATGTATCCTTATTATGAGATGGATAATCATCTGCACAGGAGAGTTAAGATATTTTATGAGACGCGGGAAACAATTACGCACGACTTTTACGCAAAAATGGTTCGTGTTTTACGCGAAGGTTAAAGTTACACACACACACACACACACACACACACTGTTGCAGATAATGTGGCTAAAAAATGACGCTTTGCATCAAATCAAACGTTTGTCATGAAACTGATGCCATTACTGATTTATACGAATTTTATCAGTCATTTTTTAATTTGAATCACTATAATTATGTGATTAATTGAACTACTTGTGACTGTAAATATCACATCTGCTTTAGTTTGTATTAATTCAAATTGAAAATAAAATCCCTTAAAAGTCCAGTCTGAGTGCGACTGTTGGAGTTGGCAGCTCCGTGTGTTAGTGAGCCACGTGCACGTGAGGCCGCTATCCAGGAATCCCTGGAAAAGAGACCATGGATTGCTTCTTTTTTTTTTTTTCTTCGGGGGTGAACCGTGGAGCGTGGACCGCAAAACACGGAGCTGCCACCGAAAAATACCTCACTCTTCAGAGCAGAGGACACAGAAACAGCAACATGCAGCACTTTCTTCTGCGCGCTGTGTGTGTGTGTGTGAAAATACATTTATTTCAATACGTTCTAAGAATTCCAACTTTGTACAAACTGTATTTTGTTCATCCAAATTCATTTCTCGTGCACTGACCTCTGTTGCGTGAAGTGCATGCGCATCCATTCTCCTGTCTTCGTCACGTAAAACGTTGTGTAATCTCACATCATCATTGTTATTATTTTATTTATTATTTTAATACAGAGACGTGTTTTTGGATTGAGCCTCGGTTCTGTCCTGCGGGGTTCACACACATGTGTTCTCGGCATGCACAGGCCTCGTCCTCACACGTGTGAACTGGATATTTTTGGCCTTGTGATTCTTTCATCCGCCAACTGTGGGTGTGAACGCCGCCACTTATTCTTATTACGCATGCATTAGAGCCTGTCTGCTGGTTAATCCTCATATCTGAGCCACATGGCGGACCCGAGTCCTGTAAGGACTTCATTTGGGGACGGACAAAAAAAAGAAAAGAAATGAAAGGGAGAGACAGGAAGAAACATGTTTTCTCTTTTTGTTCTCGGGCTGTGATCGTGGGCATTGGTGCCATATGTTGCGTGTCTCTCTCTGTGTGCTGTAGGAGCAGAGCTGGAGAAGCGACCCTGCCTGTGTCACTACATGTGTGTATGAGGAATTCTATCAAGTCTGGAAGCGGCTTTTTGGCCTTTGTGGAATGGCGCATATTAAGTGTATGTACACACTGCGCCACCGAGGCTGCGAAAACCCGCAGTTTCACCTCTAACGGAGACAAATGCACATTTAATCACTGATAGATTCACTTATATTTCATCGTTTCCCCCACAGCGCGTGCAGGTTCACCACGCAGTGACCTTTCACACGAGACTGTGCAACTATTCCGTTTAGGAGACCGACGAATCTGAATCATCGCAATTTATATCTGGAGCAGGACGCGCTGCGATTTGCAAACAGAACAATAAATAAGAGGAAAATGTTCAGATTCTGCGCTGAACCTTCTCATGTTTCGTCCACACACACACACACACACACACGCATCACAGCCTCCGCTCTTTAAAGACACATCACCTCCTCCTGCAGCTGCTGCTGCTCAACCTTCTCTCCCTTCATCCGAACACAAACGGACACAGAAATAAGAAATGATGTGAACCTGATGCACGAACACTCAGCGCCCATTTTCGCCTGCTGTTGCCACATCCATCATCCAGCTCCGCTGTGTGTTCAGCTGCTGCTGCTGCTGCTGCGCGGATTCAAACCCTCTCTCCTCCCTGCGTTTTATCCGCCTGCATCCCGCACCTGCCACTGCCTTCCTTTCCTTTCCCTTCCTTTCGTTTTATCTCTATTTAAAGGAAAACACAGTTCAGGGTTGTTATACTCACGCAGTCGCCCTGCGCGTCGCTGCTGCTGCTGCCTCTGCTGCCTCGGTCTCCTCTTCAACCCAGAGAAGCGAGCGGCTCGAAAGAAGGGGAGCGAGTGAGCAGCCGGAGGTTGGACCGCACGGTCTTCATGGCTGCGGCTGGTCGTGACGTGTCTCTGGCTTCATCCATTCAGCTTCCCTCGGACGGGTTTTCCCCCTGTTTTATTATCATCCCTATTATTTCCCGCGGACGTGGCTCTCGAGGCCCCCTCCTCCTCCTCCTCCCCCCTCCTCCTGCCCGCGCCGACCATTCCTCGCAGTCAGATGGAATATGAACTAAGACATGCGTGCTCTAAAAACATATATTGCCACTAAGACCCTCCCCTTTATGACACGATGCAGGTCTGTGTTTTGTCTCCACCCTCTAAAAAAATGAAATGAAAGCAGGCGTGATTGTGAATAAGATTATGTCTCTGCTCAGATTTCTGGAAACCAATCATCTGAATTCACGTTGAATTCATTCATTCATCTAAGTTCACATCCGATTATCTCAGCGTTTACATGTGTCCTTATACGCGGCATAAAACCAGAGAACGGGGTTCATAATTAATTGCGTAATTACGCATAAATGGCCACCACAGGCGCAGCCTCTTCTCTGCTGCTGCTCCTGATCTGGCTCCATTCTGGAGCGTCACACATTAAGAGTGTGTGTGTGTGTGTGTGTATGTGTATTTTGAGACCCGTTTTTATTGGACTCATGTGCGATTATATATGTATATACATATATATTTAAAAAAAAGTTCCGTGTAATCTTGTCTGGCTCTACTAGTATTCGTTTGACACAAAGCCCTCGGCGGAGAGCGCGGCCTCCGTTCATGCGCCCGCAGGATCAAGTGCGCACATCCACTGTTCTCATTATGTGCGTCTTTGATACCGAGGAGTCCAGGAATGTGAGCGGGGAGGGGGGCAAAGAGGAGAAGAGAAGACCGTGCAAATCAGCTTTTACTGTCACCGCCGAGCCCAGAGCCCGCAGACAAGAGCCAAGAAAGGGGGTCTGGGTCACTTGATTATCATAATAATCACATCGCGGGGATAAAAATCTCCTTTGAATAAATTACTGCTTCAATAGGAGGCGCGACTGCCAAAGAGACAACTTTGTCAGGCCTCGGTTTGTTGTCGGGGTGTTTCTCTCTTCCTACCAATGTCTCGGCCCCCCCCCCCCCCCTTTTTTTTTCTTTCTCTTCACATTTTGGACGCTTTCCTGGAGACCAGACTCTAAATGCAGCTACTGTTTCTCTCCTCCCGCCTGCTCTCACCCGAGCTGATGCCTGGTTACCGAGTGCGGCGCAGACAGGCGGGCGGGCAGGAGGGCGGGATGGCGGGCGCGCAGGCCTCGCGCTCCTCTTGGGAAAGCGAAGTGGTTTGGTTGGTGGTGGCTAATGGGGCTAAGGAGCGGGCACAATGGGCTGGTGAACCATCCACTCCCCCCTCCTCCTCCCCCTTCTCACCCCCGTCACCCCTCTCTCTTATTCTGCATGGGAACCCGGGCACCGAGGTGGAGCTGGGGCCGCTGCAGCAGCATCCCAGCTTCATTAGTACCCATCAGGCCATCCCTGCATCACTCCTCCTCCTCCCTTTTTCCTCTCCATCCCATAATCCCCCGCCATTCTCTCACCCACTTCACCCCGCAAAGGCCTGAGTTTGAGCTCATAAAAGTACAGTAGCTTTTTCTTCTTCTTTTTTTAAAGAACAGAGCTGAATTAAAATGTTTTATAAACAACATCATCATCATCACCATCATCACTAATGGTTTCACAATAAAATCAAACATCCACTGTTGTAGTTTAAGGATTATTGTACTGAAAACATGAGGGGAATTTTACTCGTATATCATTTTATTGAAAATAATCTTTGTTGGCCTTTGAAGAATGAAACACGTTTTTGAAACAATGACAAGACTAAAAGAAAAACTTGACATTGACAATGAAGACACTCACTAATAGAGCAGTTATTAATTAAGAATATGTAACAGAACATGGAGGAAAAAAGGAACTTTAGAGCTCAGTATTGACTGATTTCACACTTTTTGTTTTAGAGTTGAAGCCTATATGAAATCTGTTAATTCTCTCTTTTTTTATGTATATATATATATATATATATATATATATACACATATAAACTGAAAATGAGCGCTGTTGCTGTGAACTGTTCCCTTTAATGTAGTAAACTGGAATATGAAATACAGACTACAGTATCTTTATGTTGTATCGTCACATTGTCCTTCAAGTTCAATGAAATTATAAGAGGTTTCTCTCTCTCTATAGACGTGTAGAAAATATGGAAATACCTGTATAAAGGAAAAAAACACCTCAGCTCATCAGCTGCATTTACAATAAAAATAAAAATAATAATGATAATAAAACTTAATAATAACATTGGACACACAAGACAGATGTGAGATAAGATGAAACATCAGGGATTAAAAACAATGCTGTGTGTGTGTGTTAAATACTGTACAGATGTCTGACACGTTCACCCAACAATCATTTCACACATAATTACCCACATATTGCACAATATTTCCTCTCTAAACCATGATGTTGACTTTTGCACAGATTAATCACACATTTCCCCTAAAATAATAACTAAATCCACAGCACACATGAATGACTGGTGACCATGGAGTTGTCGGTCTTGACTTGGTAACAAGTGATGAAGTCAAAGTTAAAGTCATGTTTCTCATCTGACGTCCAGGAAACCAGGAGCTTCACATTCATCCATTCAAATTGTTTTCTTTATATACTAATTCCGACAATTTTACATTAAATAGTTTGAAGATAAGATAAGATAAGATAAGATAAGATAGTTCTTTATTTGTCCCGCAGTGGGGAAATGTACAATGTAACAACAAACAGCAGCAAAGACAATAAAGATAAAGATAATAAATAGTAAACATGCATTACCAAAAAATGTACAGTATATAAAGATATTAACACTAAAACTAAATTAAAATAGAATGTGGAATATACATTGTAGACAGATTGCAGAATATACACAGTATGGACTTGATATTAACAGTATATATAAACAAAGGTTGAAGATGGGAAATTTGATGCTTATTTCATCTTCTGGCCGAGAAGAAATCTGGGGTTAAAGGATCTGAGGTCATGACCTGGAACAGATTAGCTGGATAATGAGCTCTGTAGCTTTTTAAGAGAATTGAAGTAACTGGACAGATACAGTCAGTGACGGGCTTCTGATTGTCCTGTAGCAGCTAAAGCAGAGATGCCGTGTGTGTGTGTTGACTGAGACGTGTAGAAAGTGCATGACTGTACTGAAGGCGTGAATAATCTTTTCAAGTTCAGACAAAGACATTTTCCCTCCATTATCTAAACTCGTACACTTTAAACTCTGTGATTAGAGACTCTTTTTTTCCATGCGTGCACGTGGAAAAACTGTGACCCATGAAGAGACGTCAATTGTCAGGAACGAACACAGTGACTTGTATCAGCTTCTGCCTCTGACTGTAAAAAGCAGGAATCGTGTCGTCACTGGGAGGACAGGTGTGCGTTTACATGGCGTTTGAGAGGAGTAAAATAAATACAAATGTGATTGATTGCTTAAAAGAAATCACAAAAGCCAGTTTTTTTTGGATTGTATCTGTTTCAGGGACGTTTCAAGGATTTTTGGGGACCCAGACGCAAAAGTGACTCTGTGGGCCCTTTACATCAAATGTCC
The DNA here is from genome assembly GCF_958295425.1 of Solea solea. NCBI lineage: Eukaryota > Metazoa > Chordata > Actinopteri > Pleuronectiformes > Soleidae > Solea > Solea solea. The sequence goes on from NC_081146.1 coordinate 22,505,630, forward strand.
ATCTTTCACTCCCTGATACTTAAGACTCATTTTACAGTTAGTTAAAATTGAGTTTACTACAGTATAAAAATATCCATAAACTCAGCCTTTAATGGATTAACGTCAATCTATCAGTAAATACACAATACAAAGTCATTCATTCTGTTCTGTTTTACAGGGCAATTTAAAGATGAAACATTATGAATCAGTACTCCAAAAAAACACACAATTAAAAACAGTTCAAAAGTACAATCATTAATTATTGAAGATCCATTTTGGTGTTTTAAAGCTGCTCTTAGTGAGGGCTCAGCCTCATATTGGGGGCCCCCAGAAATGAACCCTTATGTAACTGACCTGTATTTTAAGCTTTATTGTTGAACATTATTTATATTTTTTATGCAATGTGTGACCAGGTCTTTTACCTGGTAAAATATATATATTAAATATTCATAGTTTCAGTCACTGCTTTGTCTATTTATTTATTTATTCATTATTAGTAGTATTTGAATCGAGTGAATTGTCATATATATGTGCAACATCTCAACTCTGATGTCTGATTTCTACAAAGACGTGTAAATTAACGTAATCTTATTTAAGCTGTTTGTGGAAAATGAGGGTGATAATAAATTTGTTTAGGCACAAAAGGCACCTTGTTTTGGGGCTTGGAGAAGGTTTTTCCTCAGTGTGTCATCATCATCATCATCATCATCATCGTCCTCTCCAGAAAAACACATATGAACACTGTGTCTCTGTTCCCATAATGCCAAGAAAGAAAAATCAATAGAAACACATTTGTAAAAGCAGAACAAACACACACTCACTCACTCACTCTCTCTCAAAGGCTAAAAACACACATTTGATATGGAACTGTGATTTGCTGCTTGGCGCTTGTCTCCCTCTCGCTCTGTGCTACAAGCCAAACCCTCCTCCTCCTCCTCCTCTTTCCCCTCAAATACTAGACATGACACAATTATTGTTTTTCTTTTCCCTATACAAATGTAAAGTAAAATGGCCGCAGGAAGAGTAGCTTGCTGAACCTCAGAGATCTTGATAAACAAACCAAATCTGTCTCTGAATGTTACATTAACCCAACGTTTGTCAAAGCATCTCCAGACAGTCCTGCGTTTGTTCTTCAAAGCAGCAGCAGCAGCAGCAGCAGCAGCAGCAGCAGCAGCAGCAGCAGCAGCAGCAGCAGCAGCAGCAGCAGCAGCAGGATGTGTTTACAGGCGACACACACTGTCCACAATGACACGCTCACAAACCTCAGTCAGAGTGTGCGACCGCTGAGCTGCATGTTAAACACTTCCATGAAAAGACGACGGTGCACAGAGCAAAAGAGCAGCAACGTTTCACATGTGAGAATATGAACAGCTTTTTGTTGTTGTTGTTATTGTCAATAATGAGACGTTAAAGAGAAACAAACATGAAGGGAAACATATAACGTCGGCCAGGTTGGATATTTTGGACAAATCAGTCACCAGTTTATAGTTTCCAATGACACATAGTTATTTTGTCCAATGTGTCATTGAAGTCTAAACCTCAAGAAGACGATCTTCTCAAACCTAAACCATTGAGTTTGAATGATTTCTTTGTTCATACGGAGCAAGAAAAAACAGAAAATCTCCACATTTAAGAAGCCGAAAAATCAAAAATCCTGTTTTTATAATTAAAATCCTTTAAGTGATGGTTTAATAATCGATCGCCTCGATCATGTCTGTGATGAAGAAATGACCAAAATGAAAAGGTTACATTTTTCTCAGCTCTTGAAGGAAACACTGATAAAAATCCCAGATTTAACATCTGGACACATCTGAGGATGTTTGCTGAGTGACACATCCCATCATCATCATCATCATCATCACCAACACCATCATCATCATCAGCTGCACCTGTCTTCAGATCTTGTGATTTAATTGTGGGAAATTAAAACTAAGACGACGAAGACAACTCCCTGTGAGGAGTTGCTGTTGTTGTTGCTGTTGTTGTTGTTGTCATGGAAACGTCTGATTATCTTTAAGATCAGGCAGCATGAGTCGGGAGAGTCGGGCCTTTTATTGGGGCTCATAAAAAGAGGCACCGCAGGTGAGCAGAGAGAGAGGTCAAACGTGTTTTACACGCTCACGTCTCTAATTGCAGTTCCGGTGATAACTGAGGTTATATTTGAGTCATTGGTGTTGAATGGCGGTGAGTTATGACGGAACATTTTTTAATATTCTACTTCCATTTTTAGCGCCGGGACTTTCACGGCCTTCTATGGTTTTTGCTACCTGTTGTGTCAGTCCGTACTCCTGTATCCACAGCAGTGGAACATCTCACACACACACACACACACACACCTCAGTCCCAGTGTCAGAGACGTGCTCTGCAACTCAAAGCTTCAGCTCTTTTGTCTCCTTCAAATCTGCCCACATTGTTGCAGCTCCGTGGGGGCCAAACAGCCTCCTTGTGCCAAACCAGACAGACCCTCCACCCCCTCACTCCCCGTCCACCCTGCACCAGTACTACCACCACCACCACCTCCTCCTCCTAGACACACTCACCAAAACCCCATCATTCCCACTGGTCAAAAAAAAAAAAAAAAAAAAAAACCCAGTTTAATCCCAGGATTTTGACTAATTAATTTTTAAGCCTCTTTCGCATCCAAATTAGTGGCAGCATTCGAATTACTCCGTGACATTTGGGGGAGACTTATTCTCAGGTGGCACCGCGACCAAACAACTGACTTACAGCTGTGACGGCAGGCCACATGGATGGTGTCGCGGTGAGCACTCTTGTCTTTCGAAACCCGGTCGGAACAAGGGCCTTTCTGCATGGACTTTGCATGTTCTCCCCGTGTGTGCGTGGGTTTTCTCCACACTTCCTCCCACTTCCTCCCACTGTCCCAAAAACATGCAGATTTGAGGTTAGGAAAACATTAGATAAACTGGCAAACTGTCCAGGGTGTGACACCCCTCCCCCCCCCTTCTTTCGCCCTATGTCAGCTGAGATTGGCACAGCAACCCCCAGCGACCCTCACATGGAGGATAAAGCAGTAGACGATGGATGAATGGATGATGAGTACAGGGCTGTTGGCCACACATGGGTGGAAAACTGCAGGAATAGCATTAGATCATTATCCGCGTTTCCATCATGGTATGGTTTGGTTTGGAATGGTAAAGTCCTGGGTCAGGCTGGGGTTTTGGGTACGAGGACAACAAGCGTCAACATGGAAGTTGACACAACATCAACAATGGAGGACGTCCAGCAGCTCTTTTTTTCCCTGCTCTGTTTGTCTCAGCGAGACAACGTCAAACTAAGACTGAGGCCGTTGTCCTGGGAGGAGCCGGTCTAACTGGACCATACCATTTTTACTCTAGTACACCAAAGGAAGGGAGAGATTGTAGTAGAGAGATATTGACAGATGTTTCTAAAGTGGTCCATAATGAGCCAATAATCTCATAATGATCTATTTCACCATGATTAGGTTAGTTTATTTTAGGAAACTCATTGTACAAAAAAGTCTGTGATCATGTGACGCAGGATTGTTTTCTAACCTGGCTGTAGCTGCTAAAAAAATGGTTGGTTGACACCACTCTTTTGTTTCCACCTGTCATCCGTGAACGGCGACTAAAGTACTATTCAGATGGGATGTGTTGGTGGAGAAATATAATAAAGTGTAATATAACAATTCACACGGGATTAGAAATCTCAACAAAACTACCAACAGTGGGAGGAGTCACTGCCATCGTATGACGACACGGCGCCGACCAAAGCTAAAACGCCTAAAGCACAAAAACTGGACCAGGGAGGAAACACTGCGTTTAATTTCAGTTTGGAGAGAACCACGGTTTCAGAACCACAACATTAGGGAAGAGATCAATCGAACAGTTGTTGATAAATCTCCAAACGTTCACAATGGTGTTCGTCGTTTGGCGAGGTTTGCCACAGACTTGTCCAAACGAATGCTTCTTCAGACGCCTCCATGCTTGAAAAACTACGATATGACGGATTATTTACGAAACATATTTACTGCTGGTGTCTTCACCCGGGATTAGTATTAGCTGGGGTTATTTCTCTGGACCTTTTTTTTTTACCCTTTCAGGTTAAAAGTTGCTTTAATGTTTACTGACATTCAGACTAAAATCCCTGAGAAGCTCTGGTAATAATAACTTTACTAATCGCGTCTGAATAGTGCTAAAGTAAAGTTTGCCAATTAAACACGGGTCAATAATCCATCTGAACCCTGCAGGACTTCACTGTTTAGTTTCGTTAGACATGAATGTTTTTAGCAAACCTTACTTTTGACAACGATGGACAGTGCTCAGTATTATTTTTATGTGTCATCTTATTTCCTGGTATTATCATAAAATCGTTCACTTAACGTTGAACAGACCGAAGTAAAAGATACAAGAACATCACTGAGCTCAAAAAACTAAATTACCATGGCGTTCGCCACACCTTGACCTTGACATCAAATTCAAGGATATTCCAGGACCAATTCCCTTTAAATTCCCTTGATTTCTGCATCTGGAAGTGATTGTTCTTTTTGGGATCTTGGTCTCAAGATCCCAAAAAGTGTCATTTGTCTTTGGTGAGATGGAGATCTTGGGAGTTTTTCCCAGACATCACGTTGTCATTTGCTCTCTCTTGCTTTAACTTTACTCGCTCATTGTTCTGCACAGAATCTCACGTCAGACTTCGGACTTCACGTTAGTCCTGCGTAGGCCTAGTCTAGCAACGCAAGGCATGAAACAAAGACAGACATTTACCTAAATATCAACACAACTGAATTTAAGTTCTTTCAATTACCCATGTCTATCTAGCACAGTTTTCAGAAAGGGGCACTTTTGAAAAAAAAAATTTAAATTCACAGTTTTTGAAGGGGTTTCAAGGACCCGTGAGAACCCTGCTTTTCTACTCCGGTCCCTCTTTCATCAATTATTCAAAACTAGGATTCAAACGGCTGGAGGATTGCACCAGACGTGACGTTATTTTATTTGTTTGGGGGGGGGGTGTTGACACGTGGAAAACTGTGTTTGTCAATCTTTTTTTACCAAGAACCGCCTGAGAAAATAGTGAGTTCTTGAAGTGACACCGTGTGTAAAATAGGTCACGCAAAGTCAGCTACAGACTTTTCACAGGAGGCACATTTATTCCCAATAAGATCATTTGCTCATCCTCTTCCTCACATATATTGTACACACTGGTATAGTGACATTAGATCATTTTTCACAGGTTCCTCAGCATCACATACCCTGGTATATTCAGTAGAACAGTATTTCTGATTTTCCTTGCAAGCACCACGAGAGGAAGCTCGGGTAGAATTCATTAAGCAGGGTGTTTTTAAAATGAACAAAAATGACGAGCTGAGACTTTTCTCTCACTGCTGCATCAAACCCTAAGAACACTGAATGTGAGATCTTTCAGTCAGAGGTCATCACTGCTCCCTCCTCAGATCATCGTCATCCTCATCTTCATCTGCTGCCATTTTGCATTTCCCTGTTGTATTTCGCACACATTCCAGCAGAGACATGCATCCCTCACCTGAACTTAGAGACTCTTCTTCTTCTTCTTCTTCTTCTCCTGATGCTGCATCTTCTGTTTCAAACATACACACACACACACACACACAGCCCGAGAAAAGCAGAGGCTTCACTGTGGCGCAGGAGAGAGAGAGAGAAGAAAGAGAAGGAAAAATGAAAGGAAAAGAAAGGAGAGGAAAGCCGCGGCCTTCAGGAAGCAAAAGGAGAACAAAAAAGTGTCCCCGCACAGTTTGTAACTGTCGCTGAGGACAAAAAAGAGAAACGCTCGCTTTTGTTTATTCAAATGATCAGAGAGAAAAAAGAAGAGAAGCTTCTACGCTGTAACAACAACAAAAAAAAAACATGGCGGACTGAGAAATCTCCCACGCCAGAGTCATTACGCCTGCAATTAGAAACTCATTTGCATAAATGCTAATGAGCCAGGAGTGCGTGCCGGCTGTGTGTGTGTGTCTGTGTGTGTTTGAGGCCTGAAAACTGATGATTATGATGAAATCGCGGTGTTTAAGTCACTGATTCACACGTAAATTCATCACTTTTTATTTTATTATTTTTTAACGCCCGTCGTCACGCACGCGCAGCTGATTTAATCCTTAAATGATTTCTGCTGCAGAACTTGAATATAATATTCTGTGTTCTCAGAAAATCCAGCAAATTAAATTTGAAATTAAATTAAGGGGATTAAAAGTAAATAAAAAAATATATATATTTTTTAACACACATTTGCCATACGTGATCACATTTATAACGTAAATATAACAATTTACTGTATGTTATAAATGACTCCTTCATTTCATTCCGCATGATCTTTTTGCTTTATTTATTTATTTATTTTGTTGTGCTTGTTGTTGTTTATGTGTGTGACTGCTGTAAACCACACTGACCCTGGGGAACAATAAAGAGACCCTTTAAACACACTGCGTTTACACACATCCCAAAAATAAATAAATAAATATAGAAATAAATAAATAAATCAACATTGTATGGTTGACAGACATAATGACACATTGAGCGCTCCGTTTATTTATTTTTAATTCAACCTTTGACATCCTTCTCTGATAGATTTAATGATTTTAATTGTAAAAAAAAAAAAAAAAAGAGAATGTGAATGAAAGTGACGTGTAATTATACTTTAGTTGAAAGCCATTAATTAATCAATCAGCAGCTTTTAAATTCTAAGCAATTCTTAAAACGTGCATTAAACGCCTTTGGTCACAAGTTTTTTTATTTTTATAATAATAAAAATAAAATAATCGGTTTAATATTCTCATCAGTTAAATAACTTAAATAAAATAACAAAAATAAAATAAATAAAACCATTCCTATGAAGGATAATTTACCCCATTTTTTATAAACCAACATTTTTACACACAGCTCTATTCACACACACACACACACACACACACACACACACACACACACACACACACACACACACACATAAACGTGAAGACTAATCTCTCTCATAATTAACACCACTGGTTTTGTGACGTCACTACGTGTGGTGACGCATGTTGAGTTGTTTATTTTTTTATTTTAGTGTTGATCAGACATCAGTGATGATCAATAATGCGCCTTCCTCCTTCATATTCATGTTTAGTGATGAGGTGGCACCTTGTGTGAAATTAATGGATTAATAATTCGTTAATGTTGCGCACATGCGCAGTGAATCTGTGCGTGCACGTGCAGGCAGGAGGCGGGGGAGTGTCTGTTTATGTAGCATCTTAATATTTAAAAACGTATATATACATACTATCTCTTGTTTTGTATAAATCTGTTTAATTTGTGGCTCTTCTGTTCATAGTGATGGATGAAAATGATGGAAAAGCTTATTTAATTGCTTGGTTTTTTTTTTATAAATTATTTAGCCACAAAGGCTAATATATAGGCCACTGATGGCTTCACTTTGTTTCTTTCTTATATCAGAAGTAAAAAGTTAAAGGTTAATTTCTCATGAAACGGGACTTTCTTTTTCATCATTCACAGTATTTAATTTAAAAGACGGGAGGCTTTAAAAACCAGGCGATTTAAGGGACAATTCCTCTATATTACTAGATGTAAAAGTCTTTGAAATAACCTGTTGATCGATGTTTTATTCAATTTAAGTGATTGTTAAGGTTGTTTGATTCTTAGCTGAGGCGGAATCCAAGCTGGGAATATTTTTAAAAAAAAAAATCTTCAATAACCTATTTAATTAATAATAGGTTAAGTTTTACACACACCAGATTTAATCGGGTTTTTTTTTAGATAAACGGAGACATTTTAAAATTTAAATAAAGATGAAATCAGAGAGGAATTATATCCGCGGGTGTGACAAAGATGTTCATCTCTCAAAGGTCACGATTAAATGAACTGAGTAAATCAATCACGTATGTAAATCAGTCTTTCAAGAGATGTTTTAAAACATGTTACCTTCATTTCAGAACATTAAATACCACTTTTTGTTTTAACAAGAAAAAAAAAGAATACAAAAAGAATATAATATTTATTTTAATAAATGTCAGAATATATTGTTGCCTCTCTAAGTTATCATAAAAAAACTAATTCATAGTGGTTTAATCACTGCAGATTTAATTTCCTTAACCTTTTACAGCTGTTCACTCTCATTTTATGTTGTTTCAAAAAGAAAACTATTCAAATGGGACATTTTAAATTAAAAAAATAAACAAACTCATTAAAAATAAATCTGCCTTATTTACATTTTTTTTAAGTTCCAAATAATCCACAGGCCGTTGAAATAAATCAGGTGTAATTTAAGTGAAGTGATAGGTGAACGTTGACAGGCGGAGATGTATGGTCTCACGCACGCACGCGCGCACACACACGCGCGCAAATGGCGCATTTGCATGTTGTATCCCACGGTGGAAATTACAATGGAGAACAATTAATATGCGCATAAATTAAAAGTGAGAGGGGTTTGTGAATTCCAGGAACAGGCGGTCATCCAAGGAAGAGGAGGAGGAGGAGGAGAGAAAGGAGGCTCTGTTCACACGGAACAGAGGGAGGAGGAGGAGGAGAGGGAGGAAAGAGAGGAGCGGGAGGAAGACAATGAATGAGAGGAGAGATGGAAGAGGAGAAAGAGGAGATTATGGAGAGGAGAGGAGAAAACGAGGCCATAGGAGAGGAAAGAAAGAAAGAAAGAGAAGGAGGACATTTTGGGAGGAAAGAATAGGAAGAGGAGCTGAAGGAAACATAAGAACAAAAGGAGAACATATTGGAAAGAAAATTAGCAGGAAACAGAGAAGAAAGATAGATAAAAATCTAAAGAAGGCGAGGAGAAAATTAAAATATAAAGAGTGGGAGAGGAAGAGGAAGATGGGAACATAACAGAAGGAGGAAGAGATAAAGAGGAGGTGGCAATATTAGAAGAAAAGAACAGACAGAGAGGGAGGATGAGTAGGAGGGAAGGTGGAGGAGGACAATCTGATCAATAATGACCTCAGAATCCTGATCACCCTGGTGATGACGTCATAGACTCATCCTCCACTGCAGTCTGTCACTTCCTGTCAGTGCAGACCTGTAATTATCCCACAATGTGTGTGTGTGTGTGTGTGTGTGTGTGTGTGTGTGTTACCTCTTTACTTTAGGACCTTTTTCTGGCATGGTCCTTGTCAGGACCAGTGGTCCTCATAGAGACCAAAACCTGGTCCAAATGAGGTAGAAGTGTTCAGGGCTAATATTTGTGAATTTGTGAACTTGTGATTTATTATAATTTGTGATGAATCTTTGTGAAATGTTTTTTGCTTTGAGTCGTGACTCTGATCCAGAGATGTTCACAAGTTATTAAGTCTCGAGTCAAGTCTCAAGTCTTTGAACTTGAGTCCGAGTCAAGTCTCAAGTCTTTAGAGTTGGAGTGGCAAGTCGAGTCTCAAGTCTCTGTTTGTGTGACTCGAGTCCGAGTCTCAAACCTGAGTCCACATCTATGCCCTGAGCAGGTTTGATACTTTGACCTCAACACATTCCTGTCACACAATGCAACACACAGTGTGACGTATATGCTGATTGTGGTTAAAGTCTTTTACACGTTTAAAAACAGTTTAAATTAGATCGTGTTACAGTCGATGTGCAGTCATCACTCAGATTTGCTCCTTTAATTGTAATTTATCAATTTTCCCGATTGGTTCCTGTCAGAACTAATTAACACACATTACACTTTGTCTGAAGATCCTTGGTGCCCTTAAGTCCACACCTCCATGAAAGGTCAGGGGTCACAGCACTCTGACATCATTAGTTTAGGGTTTTTTAAAAACCAGTGTTTCATCACATCTCAAAATTGTTATTATTATTATTTAGTTTCTCATGTCAGATAAATTCAATATGTTGAATAAGTGTTTCATAAGTCAGACCTGCAGAGACAGAGCTATAGTGGGTGTATAGCACCACCTACAGGACACACAGTGTCTGTTAATAATACTCATTTTTGGATAGATGTCTCCATCTAGTGGCTCTTTGATTGTACTGAACCATGTCTTGTAACATCATGTAGAGGATTTGACTTGATTTGAAGTTACTTATGTTTTCATAATTGATGAATCAGTCGACTATTTTCTCAGTTAATTGATCAGTTGTTTTGCTCCATAGTGAAATGATGATTTCTTGTTTTGTCCACTTGATTCAGTTTTACTGATTTTATTTGTTTTTTGAAGCAAAGAAACGAGAAAATATTCACATTTAAGAAGCTGGAAAGTCAGAGAGCTTGACTATTTCAGTAATCAATTAACTGATTGATCATTGCTGCTCCAATTTAGTTGCACTTTACTCTATTATGTCTCTCTTTCTTTACTCCACTGCAGCTTTTATATTCCGTTGTGAATTTTTGACTATTTTTTTAAATATTTGTACTATTTGTGCTGCTGTCTTAACCAGGAAGAAGAGATCTCATATCACAACAGAATCTTCCTGGCTAAATAAATGATAAATTATTAAATAAATGAATGTTGTTGTTATTTTACTGTTAACGTCACAACAAAAGTACAACTTCATTTTGAACTTTAATATCTGCAGCAGCCACTGTTGCTAAACCCTGGAGGAGAAGCTCAGTGCTACTTTTGATTTAGGTCAGTTTTCAAAATCACAACTCATCTTAAATATCTACTGATTCCAGCATCAAGTTCTTATTAACACATTTGTGCCGATGCATTTATCACGTCCTACGTGGGATTGACAGGATTATTGCTGTATGGCCTCACTCTGCTTACACCGCCTGTGCTTATACTGAGAGTTCTCGTTTTCCGATATTCACTCCAGTGATTTGAACCAGTCTTCATACTAGAAACATCTGGCAGGACTATGACATGACTATATTTGTAAAGGCCACTTAATGTTATTCAATTATAGCACTAAATCACAACATACATTATCTGAAGGCAGTGCAGTAACGCAGGAACCTTTACAATATCATAGAGAGAAAAGAGGAGAGAGGAAAAACAGGAAGAAATCTCTGAAATAACTAGATTTATAAATGTGCAGCATCTGTCTCGACGGGTTGGGGTGAAAGGAAAAATGGGGGACAGAGAAGAGGTGGGGGAGAGAAAAAGAAAGAGGGATGGGAGATAGAGACAGAAGAGAGAGACCAGGAGCAAGATATGTAAAGGTTATAGGTTAGTTGTTATCTGTCATGACATTAGTACTACGATGTAATTTATAAGAGCAGTAGCTTTGATTGTTGATTAAAATGAACTTAAACCTCAGATAATCCTTAAAGTCCATTCTATGTAAGCTCTTCAGTCTCCCTACTGATCAATACATGATCATTAGATCCACCACGACGATCAGAGGAACTCCTTGATCTCCACAGCATCCTCACTGACCCCTACAACCTCTAATGACCTCCACGCTCACTAGGCTAAAGGAGGAGTATTGACAACATTTCAAAAAACCTTTTATAACCTTGTAAACAATCCACAGAAAAACCTGAAGGACTGCTAACCTCCCCAAACCGAGGGTCTCTTTAATAAACCATAGAGCCTGTGAAAGAACTGTAAGAACCTTCTGGAACTTCAAACCTCCCTCAGTTTGAAGACCAAGACCTGCGTCAGTCAGAATTATGAAAACAAACACACTCTGCAAAGCCGGCACAAGCAATCTTACACTTGTAACTACCCTCTTCTCCGTCTCCTGCTCAGATTCAAAATAGCACGACCTCGCTGAGAACAGCAGCAGCACAAATCACAGATAACCTGAACGTGTCAGTTCCGACCTGCACACGCAGGCTGCTCCTGACCTTCCCCCGTTAATCCACTCGGTGACTCTGCTCTCCTGATTGCCACACTTCAAGCCCTAATTGAGGGGTGCACGCTGAGGAGGAGCGGGGGCGTTTGTTGGCTCCGTTGTCATGGACACTGAGCGTTGCTAGGCAGCCGGCCAGATGCCATGGAAGTGGTTTGCAGAGGAGCAGTGGGGTCACTGTGCACAGAGAGAGAGAGGGAAGTGCTCCCACACGTCGCTCTGCAACAGAGAGGTGGAGACGGATGAACGATGTTTGCGTCTTGGCATTTAAAAGACTATCATCAAACAATATGATCAAACACAAGGTTGCCTCCTGTACTGATACCTGAGGAAACTAAAATGAATTGATTTACCAATGGAATAGCCTTGGAAGGGCTAAATATCAACATTGGACTACTGTTTCAAACTTACATTAGTACTCGCAAAACATAACTGTAGAAGAGCAGGAAATATTGTGGAATTCTATCAATGATTTTTCCATTCAAATCTGCAGTATAGTAATGTAATCTTACTTGTATTCCAGTATAACAGCACATACAGGCCTGGAGTCACATGGATCTTCGCACTCAGGTTTTAATCGATGTCTAAAGCTGGTAAACTGGGAGCAAAAATACAAATGAGGGGCTCTGTGTTTCCAAAGCCCACATTTAATTTGTTTAATTCTTTTTTATGGGTGAGGTAACTTGATAAGTGTGTCAATGGAGGAGCAGAAAAGACATAGCATCAATATCTTATGGGCCAAATGCAATTGAATTGTGGGCCGAATGTGCCGAGTTAGACATGTGCTGTAGAGCAGTGATGAGGTCAGGCACTGATGTTGGACGAGAAGACCTGGCTCACAACTCTGTTTCAGTTCATCCCAAAGGTGCTCGATGGGGTTAAAGGTCACGGCTCTATGCGGGGCAGCCACGTCCTTCCACACCAAACTCAGTCAAAGCATGTCTTTATCGTCCTAGTCATAGTATTGTCCAAAATGTCTTGGTTTGCTGAAGCGTTAAGATTATCCTTCACTGGAGATAAGGGGCCTAAACCAAAGCCTGATTGAAACACCTGAATCCAAGACTAAAACCTTTTGTCCTTATAGTGTAGCTGTAGGAAACTGGACTTGCTTGAGTAAAGTTGAAGAAGTTTAACCTCCTTGTCCTAGAAGCTTCTTCAGTAACTTCTGACTATACCTGGAGGGAGGAAAATCCAGGTATTTAGCCTCTGAGGGCAGGAAACTGGTCTAGAGACTTGTTAGGTGAAACAATACAGGTCGTTCACCTTCTGACACTTCAAACCTCTGATGTTACCCAAGAGGAGGTGCAGCACATCACAGGAAAAACACTGTTCTACTGGATTTACCAGAGTATGTGAGCGGAGTGGAGCTGTATTTTAATGTTGGTGATAATGGTGTTACTTTGAGATCTCAGTATTTTCTCAGATGGTTCTTGGTATAAAAAGTTTGAGAACCACTAGTCAAGCTTATATCCTATACTCTGTCCTGTCCTGTCCTGTCTGTCTTATCCTGTCCTATATCCTATTCCGTCCTGTCTTATCCTGTCCCGGGATAAGACATGACAGGATAAGATACGAAGCTAACTCTTATCCTCCACATGAGGGGTTGCCATTCCCAGGTCACCAGTCCATTGCTGGGCCAACAAAACACCCACAGTCAATTTAGAGAGTCCAGTTTACTTCATCTCACTCTTGTATAAAGTATCTAAAATGAATACTTGTGTAAAAGTACAAGTACATGCCCAGAAAATCACCTTTTCCATCACAGCACTGCATCATCTGCATGTTTTAAGGCTGTGGGAGGAAGCTGACACACACAGGGAGAACATGCACCTGTGCCAAGTCTAACTGGGATTCAAACCGGTGACCTTCTTGCTGTGAGGTAACAGTTGCAGCCACTGCACTACCATGCTACCCATGTGGTTTACAAATTCAAAACAATATGAGGTATTAAGAGTCAGAACTGTTACATTATGTACAAATTGACTTTTGTCTCGATTTCTATTTTTTAAATTTAATTTTTTAACGTGGAAGTTATGTGTAGGAAAATAAATATCAGGCAAACATTATTTCCAGGCAGAGAGTCTTAATTGACATAAATACACTGGTGTTAGACACCTGTACATTGCTTTGGGGCATCCCACCGGTGACACATGGTTACAGCGCGCTCTGAAAACTGACTTTAACACACATAAAAAAAATCTCACCAGCTGTCATCGGAGGAGAGTTTCTGTTAAGTGACAAAAAAATCTGTTTTTTTTCCTGTTGTCCCTCTGCCATGTTTCACTGAGTAAGCACTCATCTGTCCCCAGGCACTTCCCGACACACGGAGAGCACGGAGCGCACAGTCGTCTGTTTGTCACACACTGAATATGTATAAATATCTCGTACAGCTACATTAAAAAAAAATAAAATAAAAATCTTGAGCCATCACTTTAAGCTGAAAACCTGCTGCTGTTGGAAACACTGGGACCGAGAAACTTGTCTTTAAATAAAAAAAAAAGACAGTTTTCTTAGCTGGAGCCACAAGATACGTGTCCTGAGCAGGATGATATGACCGCTGTCTTTTAGAATGTTTAATATTCTGTAATGGCGAGAAGAGAAATGTCAACAGAGGGAAAAATGTGAAATACAAATCACTGAATTCAAACATTTTGCTGGTTCCAAAAAAACCTCTAAACATAAAGCAACACATTTCATCAAGTGGTAAAAAAACAAAGACCCTGAGAAAACATGGGGGGGAGGTACAGTATGAGTGAAGAGAGGAACTGTCAGAAGATAAAAGTAGATAAAGAAAGAAAGACAGGAAATAGGAAACAAGATAAGAGCTAAAAGAAAAAGAAAGTGATCTAAGACATTTCTACTCCTTTTTAATCTCAATGCTTCTTTTATTTTGGAATGATTTTCTCCTTGGAAAATAAAAATAGATTACAGCGAAAGCCACAAATGAAAGTGAATATTGAGGGGGGGGGGGAGAGACATTTTCTGTCGACAATATCACTTTCTCATCAAAACTCCTCTGAGACTTTTCCACCAAGGAACGAGGTAAAGTACCAAGAAGTAAGCAATAATCTACAGTAATGTTGTTATTAATTTACCAAAACTCTTTCAGACATGTGATAATAGGTGTTACAGAACAAATGTGCTCTTGCAATCATGACTGATATTGACATTTGGATCACAATCCTTTAAAAGTGGGTCCCCCATAAATAAACAAAAGATTGGGAGAAACACTGTTTTACAGACACCGGTGACGGACGCAGTGAACATCATACAGACTGTGTACAGACGTCTCATTTAATGTTCACACAACTGAGAACAAGGAATATAAGAGGTGACAAGTAGATAATCCATAAAAAAAATGATACAGGCGAGAAAAGAGAGAATGTTTGTTGCAGAATTAACCAGGACATGGTGGTTCTCTTAAACGTGGTGAAGAGATTTAAAACAGTATATTGAACTTATGCTGGTGTTGGAATTGTCATTTCCTCCGGCTGTTGTCACCACTAAAATATGTATATAAAAAAATAATATAATTTAGAGTACTCTCCACATGTATATGGTGAGACCTCGAAACAGGGCCCGTGACGGTTCCCTGTGGTTCACCAAACACTGACGTAGTCATGACTAGACACTCTGAAGATCAGAGAAGACTTGTACCAGGACCAAGACCAAAGCAGGGTGAGACGAGTCACAACCAAAGTACACAATCAATAAATTAAGGGCACCCACTGTGGATTTTTGCTTCAGAAAAGAGGTTATTTCAGTAGCGGTTGCATTTCTATGATTTCAAACCAGTCTGATCGTTTTCCTCTGACCTCATTCTCCTCTGAGAGTGTTGCCGCTCAGCGGATATTTTCTCTTTTGTTGACCATTCTTTAAAATCTAGAGTGTATTATGTGTGCAAATCCCTGTAGATTAGCAGCAATGCTACATTTAAAGTCACTTAAATCATCTTTTCTAGCAGCTCGTTTTGAGCAGCTCGTTTTGAGCTGCTACCTTGGCACGTGTACCTAATAAAGTGGTGGAAAGAAATCCCTGCCTTGGCCTTGGTTAAATTAATTAAAAGGCATAGAAACATGGGTAAAAAGTAACGGCTATACAATAAAACATAATAAAACATTGCACGGACTACTGGAAATTTGAAAAACAAGCCTCTAATGTTCGATAAAATAAAATCATATATGTGGACACAGAGTCAGGTCACTCTGTGAAGCCGCACACTTGTGTTTCGTCCTTGTGTCCAGATAAAACCATTTGTCTCGCAGCTGGACGCCAAGGTCGTGACCCTCGTGTTGCCACCGACGTGGATTCCTCATGCCTTCAGCCTCATATTTGGATAAATAAATGTACTCCAATGTTCTGCATATGTGGAAACTTTAGAGTAACAGCAGATGTTTTATTGTTTAGACCATTTGGAAAGTAATATTGTACAATTATCAAAGAGCCGGAGGATTTCAGCTTATGGAGTTTGTTATGTGCATATGTGTGTATGATGTCGCAGGAGCTATTCAGTGCGCAGATGGGTGAATAAAAAATAGAAAAAAAACAGCAGTTAAAATGGTTTACATGAAGTGAGAATTAAGTCTGGGACCATTTTACAATATTCCTCTGTGCCGCATGAGTTACACTGTTGTCCAAAAACACATTAATGATCCATGTGTGACCTGGAACTTTATTACAGTGAAACCACCACAGTGGTTTATTTGGACTCCTTCCCTGTGTTCTGTCCTGCTGCAGGGAAACACTCAGAGAGAGCAATGACTTTAGCCTCTGATGCCTGTTTGAATGACGTTTGATAACAAAAAGTATATATAACTATAATATAATATAACTATACTTCCTGTTTTCAGAGTATTTTTATCATGTGAAGACATTTCAGTCTATCAATAATTATTGTGATTAATGTCAGATAACTAAAGAGGTGTTTTTGTGATTTTTAAACTTCTTTACACACAGAGAAACCGAGAATAAAATCCTCACCTCACCACGTAATCTGAAGAATATCCTTTTGCTGCGTTATTTGTGTCAGCTTTTATTAACCACACTCTGTCACTCACCAAAGTGACACCACAGAGAAAATCAGTGATTTGAGCTCAGGAGGAAAAACAGGATGAGCTGCTCTGCTGCCGCCTTGTTTGTTCAAGTTTGTGTTTCTAAGGTAACAAAAGCAAACCAAGTATTTCAAGCACTGAAATCACATGTTAACTGACTGACGAGGCAGCAATGGAACAACAACTCAATCCATATATTTGTGACTATTCTGGATGTGTTTAAATCATTTTGTATTTTTATTTTTGTGTTTTTTTTCCCTACTTACAATGTTTAAGATACATTTTAAAAAAAAATAATAAAAAAAATAAGGAAGAGACACATTTATTTAGCCTTTTTCTTTAACCTACAATAAATACAATATTTGACAAACACATTTTCTCCGCTGTATTACAGGTGTAGAGGTATTACTCTCTGCATCTCTTCCGCTTGGAATCATGAAATTATGATGTGATGAAAACAGTGTCTTTGTAGCTGATGAACTGCTGATTATTCTGCATGCCTTCAACAGGGGGCGCCAAACGGTAGTTATTAACTCAGTACATCTTTGATTTCTTTTTCACTCTAATATTACTGAGCCTTTGTCATATTTTATACCATACGCAAGTTTACCTTTTATATACTGATGTCACTTTCTTAGTCTTTTCTCCTTGGAAGGTCCTTAAGGTTTATTTATTGAGGATTTTCGCACCATTTCTACAGAGGCATTCATCTGTGTGACCTCATCACTTGATATGATTTATTTCTCACTTGTGTTGCTATTTACATGTCGAGTTGGAGTGATTTTTTTCCTTATATTTTTCTACCTGAGAGTGTCTTTGTTGTTCAGTAGTTATTAATGTGGCTGAATGAAAATGAGTGCAGACGTACATTGCTCTTTTGGTGTCATTGCAGTGGCATCTGTGCTCTGCAATAATGACAAACACGCACCAAGGAAACAGGTTTGTTTAAAGTTCAAGAACAGAACTCAGTTTAAAACAGACTTCTCTGCTGTCACCTCTGAGCCGGTTACTTTGCTGTGTTGTTGTGGCCCACTGGTGTAAATAACTTGGAATCAAGTGTAATTGACTCCAAACTCTGAACAAACTGAGCTTGTTTTTGTTGTCGTAACGTTTCCCGTGGCATTTCCCTGACCCGAGGGCCCAGTAGTGGCCGACCGCTGGCCTACCCAGCTGTATGTGCCGGACGGTGTGAGAGGAAACGTCCATCTGAGTGCTGCTGCAGTTCTCTGGTGAATAAACCCTGTGGCGTACAGTAAGCCTCTTATGTAAAGCAGAAAACACACAGTGTAATCTCTGCCTCTGCTGGTCCCTGTCTCAGTGTCTGAGCTGTTGTCAAAACGACTACGACACCACGAGTGACTGTACTGAGTATATATCACTGTGAATGGTGTTTTTGTCCCTTACAGCAGGAAACGTTTGGCCTCTTCACCATAAGCAGGTCATGTTCGCATCTGATCCTGATCCTGGATCTGATTTCAGTCTCTTAACCAGTGGATTCCTGTCTTAATGTCATCGGCGAGTGCCGTGTTTTTCAGATTGTGGTTGTGTGAGTCTGTGGGACGAGAGGAGTCAGCTGTCCCTGTGTGTCCCTGCTGCTGTTTGCATGTGTTGCATGACTTCAAAGTTTGACAGCGCACACACACACACACACACACACACACACACACACACACACTCAGCCCGGCACATTCTCTCTTACCATCTGATGACCGCACATCACAATCAGCCGTGTGTCACTTCACAGGTCAACTCTTGTGTTTGATGTTTTAACCGTTCAAGTATTTTGTTTGTCCTCATCCTGTGTCGTGTTCTTTTACTGTCCCACCAAGGTTTTGTGTATTTTATTGCAACCCTTGACCTGACTTTGCATTTATTATAGATTTAAAGCAGTAACTGGCAGGATTACTATAGAAAAATAGTTGTTTCATACTCATTTTTAGGATCTTATCTTGACCCATATGTTTTTAATTAGTCATGCTTTCTCTGAGACCAGGGGTCTCCAACTCAAATTGAGTCTCAAACTCAAATGACCTGGGGGCCACTGAGCATCTAGTCTGATAAGTCAGGGACCAGTCAAGTGGAAAAGAAAAGTCAAACCTCGCATAACGAATCTATTCATAAAAGAACATACAGAAATAACTCATTATCAGTTGATATTATGTTGCAGCCAAATTAAATCCATCAGAGGACCACATGTGGCCCATGGGCCGTGATTTTGAGACCTCTGACTCTTTTCCGTTGCCTAAGCTTTGCCTCGTCTCTGCATATAGTAGAAGTTTTTCCTTCTCTCTCTCTGAGTTTCCTCCGATTTGTCAAAGTCTCCTATCAACGAGTTAGGGTCCAATTTCTGCCTTTAAATCGTAAATATTTGGACATCAAAGTATAAAATAGTTCATATGATGATTAAAAAACGCCCTCTTTTAATCATACTGACAAAGTAGCCGGGATTATTCTTCATATTCTTGACATAACCCACCAACATCTCATTCCTGAATTACACAAAAGGTATTAAATTAAAGGTCATTCAAAAATGAAAGACACACCACAACAAGGAGAAGGTACAGGTCTCACCCTGTGATGTGTATTTATATTTAAATGTATACATTTAAACACTTTAACCAACTGGTTTTCTGTGTTTCCAAAACCACTCATATTGTCTTTCAGTTCCTGTTTGACCCAAGGTCAAATTCTGCACGGGGACAGGAAGCAGCTGAGGTCGAATGCTTTAGACAGTGATGCACGTGCTGTGTTTTTATACTTCTGTACTATAGCATTAAACCTCAGAGGACAATAGACTGTATGTTTGTACAGATCTGACACTCAACTACCTCGCAGTGGTCGCTGCTTCTTTTTTGACTTGAGCTGTTGTGCTCCGATCAATTTATTCACTAAACAATAAAGCTCAAACATTAGATTTATGTGTAGTTTTTTCTTTGAATAATCATATCATGACCCCTTTGAGACTATTTCTTGACCTTGAGTGAGGCCCCACTGGACCACAGGCAGTTACAGTTAATGGTACAATCTAATAATATATAATAATACATGGCTCATGGGGGAGAGGTGGTGGCTGCACTGTGTGAATTAGAGGCTCCAAAATAATAGGTATACCCGGTATGTGTTCCATGTTTCCAAGTCATCACACTTTATTCAGTTTTATTTGTCTTCACCGCCATTTTGTGTTGTTTGGTTTTGTTTTCTTGTTGTTTAATGTCAGGAAAAGTGTAATAAATAATGAATAAGAGTGTTCAAACGTCTCCTGAGTGGAGTAGTCCTTGTCAACAGTGGAGCTCAGACTCGTTGTGTGTACATTTTCCAACATGTGCTGCTCTGTCACTCCTCCCCCGTCACTGCAGCGTCACTACTCTCTTCCTCACTGTAAATATCGTGTTCCTCCGCATAGGATAAAGAAAGTAGAACCGGTGTGGGTTTTTCTTTTTTTTGGCACAAAGTTATAACAGAGCTGCGACCACAAATACCACACTTAAATAAAAATAATAAACTAAATACATGCTGTAAATAAAGTGAAGAATGTAATGCAACGTTTAAAACAAATAACGTGTGCTCTGCAAGTAACATAAACCAGGCTGCGACATCTACATTGACTCTTGCATGTAAGAGTATTAAGTGATTATATGATTTAAAAATAACATTTAATTTTACTTCTAACTACAAGACGGAGAGCGCGAGCTCTGATTTACTGTGAAAGTGGACTCTTCGCTGTCAAAACACGACAGGCGGAGGGATACGGTGCGTTCACACATGATGTCGCCATCCGCCCCGCCCACCGCGCCGCTCACCTTCCACCAACTCGGCACGAGCGACGCGATTGGTCAGCGCGCCGCGCACTCCCTGCTCCCATTGGCCCGCGCTGCTGTCAGTCACGGAGCGGGTGCCACTCAGGATAGATTAGGCACCATTTGCTACAACTAAATAGTTACATTGTATGTCAAGTAGGAAGATTCTTTTTTTTTTTCAAATTGGCGCCTCACCGCTCTCCGCGGAGAGTAGTTGATGAAACCTGTGAGTGCAACAAAGTGACAACGCGTTTTTGTGTTGGTTCCGCGTCGTCTCAGGAAACAGATGTGGATTCGCCGCTCGGGTAAGTCACTTCTTCTTCCTCAGCTTGTGTCCGCATTTCGCGTCCCTTCACGCCGCTTCCTGTGTTCGGGCGCTGCGCTGACAGCGGAGTCCAGACGCTGCTGCGTTTGAGTCGGAGTTGAGACATGAACTCAGTGAGGAGGAGGAGGAGGAGGAAGGAAGCGTCGGTGCCTCTCGGTCCGTGTTTGTGTCGAGGAGACGCCGCTTCAAGTTGACAGGATCGCTGCACCAAGACCTGGCGCTCGTAACACAACGTAAACAACGCACCATATACACGCATGACACGGTTTGGGCTCCTTGCATTAGGAGGAGCTGTCACCAACCTTTCACCTCAGCTGTCAGGACACAGTTGTTCCCGAGACAATTTCTCTATTTATTTTTTTCACTTTTTAAATAAATGATCATATTTTTTGACAACTTTTACCTCCTCCTCAATTTGGTTCACGCGTTAAATGACAGGTTTATACTCTGCAGCCAGAGAGGAGCGCACAGTGATTGGTTACACACACACACACACACATTGTATATACAGTGCATGTGTGACTTTCCTCGTCTCCTCTAAGCTGTTGTGTCAGTCGAATAATTTTATGTCTCTTTCATGAGCCCATTTCCGACAATTGTGCTCTCCTGCCTGTGCGTAATTGCTTTTCTCCCGGGAGAGAGAGAGACTGTGTGTGTGTGTGTGTGTGCGCGCGTGCGTGCGTGCGTGCGGGCGCGCGCCATGAAACTTCTAATTTCCTCCTCGAACCCAGAAACCATTTTGCTCATGTAATGACGATGATATCAATCAAACGCATGTCAAGTCAGCTCCTATTTTATTTTTTTTCTTGTGGGATGAGAAATGTCCTCTTTCCTCCTGTCAGTTTTTTTCCACATCCATCTTTGGAGTTTTTTTTGGCAGCGCCTAACAGAGGCAGGTGACTGGGATTAGAGGGGCAGCGAGACAATGAGAATGTGTCTCTGGAGAGAAGCCTCACATGTCATCAGGCAGCAGGAACTGTTATCTATTACATCATTATCTGGTGCAGCGGAGGGATGTGCGCCTCAGCAGGGACTGCCCTGCAGGTAAAAATCCAGGTTTGCCCCCCCAAAAAAAGATGTCACGGTGTCCTGCGGGACACAGTCCAGATAAAGGTGCTGAGCAGTGCTCATGGTGAGCAGATTAGAGGTTCTTCGTGAGTCTTTGGCAGAAGGACGAGTTTGCCTCAGAGGCTCAGGGATGAGTGTTTGTCCAGATAAGAAGGCTAACATGGAGATGCAGGCAGCAGAGAAGTGGCTGATGGGATAGACAGTCTGGGCACGAGAGGGACATACAGGTGCAGAATGTGTCCCCCAATCCTCCAGTTCAAGTAGCACTAGTATCTACTGAAGAATTACAAGATTATAATCCACCGAAACAACTGTGCGTTTGTCCCTGGAAGGAAAACACAAGCACAGAAGTGAAGCCAGGACTTTAAAGAGTCATAACTGCCAAACAGTTGACTTTCTAGTCTCATCATTTTGGTTTTCTTTGGTTTCAATCTCAAACTATTCAAATTGAATGTTTGTACAATATAAGCCCTGTGTTGTTTGAATCGAGTCAATGGAGCTGAGGTTTATTTACATTTAGGGCTAATTATGAAAAATCTTTAATCATCGCAGTGTCATTTTCTTTCAACAAAACCTCTTTTTATCTAGTTGTTTGGTCCATAAACCAGATTCAAGATTCAAGATCGAGGTGAAATGTTCAATTCCACTGAATTAACACGCGGAGACATACACAAATATTACAGCACATGCATAATTGATGTCGAACCAAACTTACAAAAGTGCTGTCGAGCCAGGCGCCAGATGCAGTGCGTCCATATTTATTTGATTTTGAAGAATATTTGCCTCAGTTTAATGTCATGTTGGACACATTTGTGCTCTTGAGGGGAAAAATCTGTTTCTCAGATGCTGAATCTCATAACTATGACGAGAACTGAATGTGACTTTAAAGGTGCAAATTGCTAAACTGAGCACCAGCATGTCGGATAATTAAAAACAGAACCCTATGGAGATGGCAGAGGACGTACAACGTCGTTTATGCTGCCAAGTTACCTACGAGTCCAGGAGAAGGAGTGCAGTTTCTTTTTCTTTTTTTTATACGTCTTATCCGTGCTGCACACACACACACACACACACACACACAGTGTCTTGTAAGAACTCTGCCTCCTCCTGTGCTCACGTACGAACACGATCCATAAACTGAGCAGAAATATTGTCACTGGACTTGTTCAGAGGAGAAGGGGATTAAGCTCTAGATCACTTATGGGCTCAGCTCCAGCAATGGGCTCTTGTGTCCCTGAGAAGCGTGACAGAAGCTGAAGCTGCACACACTGCTGGCCTCTACAGAGTCAAAGCCCTGCACCAGGACAAAACTTAAGGAGTCAATTTTTAATAGTGAAAGATCGTCTTTGGGTTTATTTCTGCTGAGCCTCGGGAGTTTCAAGGTTTGTGGGGGAAACGGGGCTTGAAAAAAACTCTTGCTAAGCCATGTGCTGCATCGTGTGCTCGGTCGGTCTCAGTCAAAACACAGCAAAGGGGAAGAGGGGAAAAAAACAACAACAACCTCCCCTTTCCCCTACTCCCCTCCTCCCTCCCTCCCTCCCTCCCTCCTTGCGTCTGCTGATTTGAGGAAGTACAATCATCCTCTCCTTCTGCAGCTTCCTGCTGAACTGCAAACACCGACAGTGAGTCGCCGCGCTCTCCAGACATCACAGAGTCTGTCAGAGGTGTGATGAAGTGACGGAGAGAGAGAGCGTCTGAGTGCACAGCCCTGGAGCTGCTCGTGTGCACAAGTTTAGCGACTGCCTCTTATTCTGCTGATTGTTTTTCTTACTCGACTCATCATTGTATTTTCCTGTGTCAGAACACGGTCCACGGGGATGTTTGATTATTTGTCTAGAACTGCAGCAACTCATCGATTAATTGATTGTGGGTTTTTTTGTCAGTTTTCTGATTCTTTAATGTGAATATCGTTTAATTTCTTTGCTCAGTAGAACAGAGAAATCATTGAAACTGATTAAATAAGG
Source organism: Solea solea (assembly GCF_958295425.1). NCBI lineage: Eukaryota > Metazoa > Chordata > Actinopteri > Pleuronectiformes > Soleidae > Solea > Solea solea. The sequence goes on from NC_081146.1 coordinate 22,529,561, forward strand.
GATTCATTGAGAAAATAATGGACAGATTAGTCAATTATGGAAATAATCTTTAGTTTGTCGCGCTAGATTTGTCTCACCAACCTTTATTTTTATACTTACTGGCCTGTAAATCCTCACTGAAAGGAAGCAGCAACTGTCGACGGTGCAGTCGATTGGGCCCCACATATTTATCCAACTAACCTTGAATTTCACATAAATGCTTAACTTATCGCAGTCTTTAAACTTGTGGGTAGTTTTATTTCTTCTTTAAAGGAGCAGAGTGTTTGTTATACAGCTTGAACGTTATGGTTTTTGAAGTGGCTGCTTAGAATGATGTGGTGAATTCATCCACACTCGTAAAAACAACTGTATCTTGAGTGAACGCAGAGACAGAGCTGTTTAAGTCGCAGTGTTTGAATCCGGCGAGGTTTTTCTCCCACGTTCCAAGGTGGAAATCTGACTTCCGCCAACACCCGAGACATGGTAGTCCACGACGGCTGCCACTCGCACAAACGCGACTTCTTTTACTCTAAATTACACTTCTGTCATATTTGTGTCACATGCAGTCAGTTGTACACGTCGTACTGTTCGGTTGGCGTCTGTGGACGCAGCATTAATTCCCCTGGCAGATTCTCTGGCGCTCTCATTAGTCAGGGACCTCCACACTTTCAGAGTGAAACTCAAGACATTTGGCGTACGCTGAGATTTTAACTTGGGTCTAATTTTCACTAATCAATGTGCCTGTTGGCCCAGGCTGAGAATTCTCTGGCTGTCGTCACTGCATCAGTGAGTAAGAGCACAGAAGAGAAGAGAAGAGCAGAGTCTGTTTGTTTTACATTCCAGCACCAAGAAGACAAGTCTGGTGAGTTCTGGTGCTGAGCAGAGCCGAGCTGTGCCAACGCAACCTGTCTCCTCTTCTGCGGCCGCGATGATTTGACTGGCTCAATTCAGCCTTGTACGACAGAGCGACCTCGGTGCCGGCGGGACATGTGTTTTCCGCGTGCTCGCCTGAAGCTGACCCACGCGCTTGTCCTGCGATGGCAGCAATAAAAACTCCTACTAAGCTCATTTAGACGAGCATGCCCTGCTCACTGAAAGTGCAGCACCACGGGCTGAACTCCTTTTTTGAAATGGATGGATCTTTTCTGCAGAAAGAAGCAATTACTACCTGCTCTGGTCGTGTTGCTTCCGTGGCCTCTTTTGTGTGCTTGTTCTAAGGCAGATTTTGTCCACGGCTGTTCCCACGCTGAGTGAGGAGAACAGGAAGAACTCAGTTGCACAGCAGGCCTCTGCCTTCTGCTATTATGGCTATGATTCAATTATTGCAGGGCAGTGCTTCACCTCGGCTCACTGAAAGAGGGAGAGAAATGTCCTCGCTTCTTCTTCTTAATGGAAGTCTAAGTCAAAAGTGTTTTTGCCGACAAAGTGGAGGCCTTCAGCCACTTAATGTGGGAAGTAGCACCAGCCAGCCTCACCTCACAGTCCACTCTCCCCCCTACTGTGATTTCAAAATGGCCTCCCTTGTGTGCATGAAGCCAGAGAAGCACCATGCAGGGTGAGACTCGCGTCTCCTTCAGCTGCCTCCTGCATGTTTTCTTTGGTCTGACCCGGAGTGGACGCATTCAACGTGCTCCACTTTTGAATTTGATTCATTTTCACTTTGCCATGCCCACGTTAGAAAGTAGAGTTAAAGCTTCTTCGCTTCTACTCGTCCAGTGGCAGGAAAACGAATTGGCTGCAGTTTGATTTTGAATGATCAGCGGACAAAACTCAAAGTTATCCAAAGGTGCGGCAATGAAATGTGGATCGGTATTTGGATGCACACCAGATCTGACCTCTGCATAGACATTTCCACGTTTACATATGCTGGATTTGATCTGTGTGTCATTTCCTGGGGAATTTGTATAATGTAAAAAAAGAAGCCCTATCTCGAAATCTTAAAGGAAGTGGAAGAAAAATAAAAAATACGTCCTGTATTCACAGCCCTAAATCAGATCCAATCTAAAGGTGAACTGGTTCTTCTCTTCCCCAGTGTCCCAGTTTCAAGAAAACCTGTGTCGTAGAGAAAATCAATGTTTTTCTGGTGGAGGGATTTTAAAGCCAGAGCCACAAATCAACACATTTGAACTCACTGATGTAGACGTGATGGTGATGAAAATCTTCTGTGTGTCATGATTGAAAAATGGCTTCTTCTTCTTTTTCTTTTTTTCAATGGACTTTGGTAGAGTGAGCGGTTTCCCATAGGAAGATGCTGTGAAATGGCCAGATACAGCAGATACAACATATTCTTATGTTAGTTTACACTTACAGTGGCCTAAATATTAATCAGCTCAGCCTTTTGTTAAATGGCTGAAATCAGTTTTGCCTTGTGAGAGTGTTTAACGTTCTCATGAAGGTTCTAGGCACAGAACAGATTAGTCAGATTAATCCAGCACTTGTTTGGTCCATAAAATGTCAGAAAATGAGAGAGAAATGTTGATCAGTTTTTGTCAAACCTGGAAATGACGATGTTGCCAAATGATTCAGTTTGAATAATTTCTTTGTGACGTGGACCAAGAACCCAGGAAATGTTCACATTTATGAAGCTGAAAAATTGGCAGTTTTTTACAAATTTACTGCATGTTAAAATAGTTTATTAACAAACACCACAGTTGATTTTGCGTGTTAAATTTGAACTGTATACAGTATAAAACATATTTAAAGTAGAGTTTTTGCCTCCATGTGCAAAAACAGGCTTAAAATGGAAACTATGTACAGGCGTTTTTCCAACTCTCTCCTCTGGTGACAAAGACACTGATTCGCCGTCTCCCCGAAACAGCGAGAGTGAAATTACCGTAATAACCACGTGTTGGCTTTGACTTGCAACTTCTTTCTTGACTTGTAAGTTTCGCAGCTTTCAGAAACTCTTGCGCAAACGTGTCGTCTGCGATACACTCTGTGTTAAAGGGTTAATCGATGATCAAAAATAGCTGCCCGAGTACCTAATACAACCACCTCTCCCTTTAGTTTGAAAACAATCTGTTCATGAATACATGCATGGTCGTTTCCCATCGAAATATGGAGGACCACATCCATATACCAGACGTATTTGCCCACATGACATCAATGCTCTGACTCCTGGGGCCGGAGTAAAGGATTAGGATCCAAAGAGGTCGTGGCTGCAAGGCAACAAACCGCCTTACTTACACAGGACTAATCCCCGTCCTCCAGCAAGCTCTTAATTGAGCCATCATCGGCTGCTGATCTACAGGTTAAACATCAATTAAGCAAATGAGCAGATAGATGCAGGAAGGAAGAAACTGAGCGTGTGTTTGTCTGTTATGTCATATTGATTATGGTGATGACGCAGGATTGGACGACACAGTACTTCAAACAAATTGTTGGTTGTTTTGGAAAGGTTGTAGCCTTGTGATGCTCCTCAGCTGAGGCTACACACTTTAGAAAAATATGAAGTGGTTTAAATAATTGTTTTGTTTTTTTTTTAAATTGAAACAAATCAAATTTGAAGGTTGATGTTGAAACTGAAGAGGAATCATGAGCACTGTTTTCAATCCTGCATGTTCTTGTTCCATCTTGGCAAATGATGATGTCATATAATTAAATCACTTCACTGAGCTGTGACTGTGTTTTTTAAATAAGTGAAGAATAGGGCTGAAAGGATTACTCGATTAAACGATTACTAAATGTATCGTCAACTATTTTGATAGTCGATTATTCGGTTTGAGTGTTTTTTAAAACCAGTTTCTGTGATATTTTCAGCTTCTTAAAATGTGAATATTGTCTGATTTCTTTGCTCCACATAACTAAGAATTTTCAACCACAGCTGGTTTTGCTGTGCGCATTTGACGACGTGAATAATTAAGTCTTAAAATCCATTTGTGCAAACAAATCTCATTTGTGTGCAGTTAAAGAAAGTCATGCGTCCTCCGAGAGTGTCGTTACTGCGTTCAGTTTATTTAACTAACGCGTAGTGACGGTCGGACAGGGACTCGTCAGGCGGCCCCTGGTATGTTTCTGTTGTGATGGCGGAAGCCACCATTCGATAATATCACTTCATAATTATTTCATATCATCATTAGAGGAAACTCCTCGGGGTGTCGATGCTGCAATGCACTGCAATTTGTCTCTCTCTCTCTCTCTTGTTTTATCTCGCGATGATGCCGTTGTTTCCGCTTCTGAAGGGTCAGGGAAATGTCAAAGTCGTGGACGTGAAATCCGTCGTTCAATAATTAACAGACACGGATGATTCAATCGAGTGGAGCTCTTCGATAAAGAATGACCACAATGGGTTCATTAGAGATGGATTTTCTTTCCTCCTCTCCTAAATTAATGAATTGTTTATTCAGTGAATTGAATCCAGATGACTCTTTACAAGGATTTGAGGACTTTCACGCTGATTTTCTTTTACCCCTTATCTCCTCTGTGGCTGCTGAACATGTTACACATGCCTGTTGTAAATCCTGCAGGTCAAACTGGACGAACCAAACTCTTGTAAAACTGAAGATTTCTGTACAAAATCACTACAGGACTCAGACGCTCACTGGCCAGGCGAGTTACACTGGTCCTCTCACCCTTCAAAAGCAAATCAATACCCAATCACTCATCCTGTAATTTATGACAGCATCCACTTCTTTTAAATTGAAGGTTCTTTACTGCCTTAATTTCGAGCAACTTTTACTCCACTACATTTCCTCTAACTATCTTTGTTACTCGTTACTACCAAAGAAAATCAGAAGAAGGAGTTGGTATTATGGTCTGTATTTATGTAGAGCTTTTCTAGGTCTTGATAAGCTGCTTTACACTACAGTTTTCACTCATTCACCATTGGGTTCAATGTCTTACCCAAGGACACACATAGTCTAGCAGAGTCAGGAATTGAACCCACAACGTTCCAGTTGAAAGCCACCAGGGCTCTATCCTTCACTCCTCACTTTTTTTTAATACTTTTACTGCTAAAACTTAAGTACATTTTATATCAGAAAATGACTTTTTGATACTTAAGTACAGTAAATGTCCTAAACTTTAAGACCTTTACATAAGTAACGTTATAAAAATGTGACTTCAACTGATACCAAAGTCATTTTCTGGTAAGATACTTAAGTATCCTTTACACAAGACTGATTGTTACTAGTATACCATACATTCCCACAAAAATCTTAACACTATTTTCTGCATCATTGGTAAATTTTCCTACATAGCATGAGACATGGGATGATATAAAAATCACTTTTAGTCACTATATGCACAGTAAAATCATATTTAATTCAATTTTATTTGTATAGCGCCAAATCACAACATACATTATCTCAAGGCATCAGTGGAGAGAAAAAAACTCCCTTTTAACAGAAGAAGAAATCTCTGACAGAATCAGACTCAAAGATGTGTGGCCATCTGCCAAGACAGGTTGGGGTGAAAGGAAAAATGGGGGACAGAAAGGGAGGAGAGAAAGGACAAGAGGGAGGTGAGGTAGAGACAGAAGAAAGAGACCAGGGGCAGATGAAGATGGTGTGTAAATATTACAGTTTCCAAATACTGGGACAATTCAGGCTAAAGGTCATTATTGTCCCTGTAACCTCTGTTACTCTATCCCCTCTGCTCACACACCATCAGCCAATACTCTGTTGTTTGGATAAATCTGTGAAATATGATGTGAAACATCAGGAAGTGGTTGTGCTGTGAAGAACACCCGATATGTTGTGGCTTTTTCCGGACAGATTGGCGACTGCTGCTCTCGGCTTTCAGCCTGAACGGCACTCGCAGCTTGAGGCCAAAGACAGGTCCCAGACCAGCGAACGTCGAGCACGGCCTAAATTATGATCAGCTCTCTGTGGTCGACCGCAGACTTTTCCATTCATCTCCCAGATAAACAAGAGAGCAGCAGAGAATTCTGTGTATGACAGAGTCGGGAGAAGTAGGGCAGCAGAGTCGAGAGAATGTCCTATTACACGAAAAGGTTGCGGGAGCTGAATGTTCTGCCAAAGTGCCCTTGAGCTGGACGCTGAAGGTCTTACAAGCTTGCTCCGACTGAAAAGTGCACCACCCATGATGATGTAGTTATGGAATCATTTCCTTCTTTCCTTCCACACGTCTCACCAGGTCTGTTTTCACTGTGACCGGTCCATGAACATCTGTTATATAAAAGTAACACGGAAATGAGGAACAGGAAGGTGAATCCCCACTCGGTTGTTGATTTTTGCTAAAAATACCCTGCACAGGCAGCTAAATTTATCCAGCCTGCCTCAGAATAAATTGCTTAAAATAACCAGCTATGGAGCCAAAGTGGAAATCTGTGCTGACCTAATTTTTGCTCTGAAGTAGACACAGATGAGCGAATGAAAACAACGAGTACATGCAACGTTTATTTTGATCTGGGATTACGGAATCTTGCTATTAGCACGTTATATCCGGCTGAAGTTGTTTTTTCCTTTTATTTAATATACTCTTTGTCAAACAAATGGACGTGAAGCCAAGTGTGTGAGTGTTGAGAAGCAGAACTCTGCACCGCTGCACAAAACCCAGCATGGCTTGACCCTGAATGGGCCGCGGTGTCAAAATCCACTTATATCCAATTCAAATCCATTTAGTTCAGCTTCTGGCAACCCTCAGCAATATGGCCTTTTATTTAAAATTCCATTAAACTCTCAGTAGTCTCCAAGCTTTTAAGGGAACGAGAAGAAGAAAAGCGATAAACCAAATGAGCAGCAGTAAAAGTAAAAGGAAAAGGAGAAACAGTTGTAAAGGCTGGTCCTTTTTAAATATTTCTCCAATATAAATGCAATATCTGCTCAAATTCATCAAATGCTGCAAATGCAAATATATATGTATATATATACACATATATGTGTGTGTATATAGACATATATATATACATATACATATATGTGTATATATATGTAGTATATGTGTCTAGTTTTCACGTTTACAGTATATCAGTGTGAGAGTGTTTCAATAGCTTGTGGTGCTTTTGCAGTTTTGAGGAACTGAGGGTGGTGATGAGTGTTTCCTGGTTACCAATGTGATTCCTGGTTGAGTTTAGGGACACTGAGCAATCTGTAGTTGGAATTAGTCAAAAAAAACCAACACATTGAATTGTGGTCTACTGCATGGTGGATGTCTCGTGTTGGGAACTTATAAACTAAGCCAGGAGATATTGTAATAAACCCTTAGAACACGGAGCATATTGGCTGCTTTTTTCCATTCCTATGTTTAAACGTACAGTATAAGAATGTGCAATATAGAGTGTCTTATATCCTTTTTTTCAGCACAATTACATTTTCACCAACTATAGCAACACACCTGAGCAAAAAAGTGCTCAAAATGTTTATAAACGGATTGAATTTGTGAAATTTGTGAAATACGTCACAGTTCAAAGTTCACTTGGCTCGTTTTTATGAACAAAAAAAAAAGACAAACGCTCTAATTTTGTGACTTCTGCACAATTATCAGTACTTTATATCACCACTAAAAATGTGATATAAAATAAATCCTAACTTTGACTCAACAACACATAAGAAGACCAAAAAAACAAATTTTTTAAAGCCTGAATATGTGACCTGTGACACACACCCCCAGGAGGTCCATATAAGGAGTTGTGTATTATTCCCATGGCAATTTGCCATTGTGTCTTCATATTCGGTGCTTGAATTTGAGGGAATTAGACCTGGAAAGTCCTTGAATTTGATGTCCACCCTGTGAATGTGGCATACTTGACCTAATTTGGAAGTCAATTGATAATCAGTCGATACTTGCAGTGCAAACAGAGAGCGGTTAGAACATAATTTTTGAGAGACGGCGTGTCTCTCGGTGAGACAGATCTTTGTGACTCTATGGTTTAAGGTTTTTCTTTGAACCATGTGCACCTGGTGTTTGATAGAAACCCAGAACTTCCCCTGCCTGTCATCGCGGTGACATTTTAATCATTGCATCACACGCACAGGATATGAAATATTTAATTTCTCCAAACTCAATGTATCCGCTGGACCTGACGGGGACTTATTCCACCAGAGATCCAGTAAGAGCAGCGTAAACCAGGAGGATTATTGAGAATCAGAATCAACATCAGGGAGCAATCGGCAGCTCCGTACTCCGCTCGGATTACGGCTTCTCTGTCCAATGAGTCAAGCTGCCGACGCCGCTGTGAACACTGAGGGTTCAGCGGAGGTCTCGCTGATATTGTTGCCAAGGAGCTCAGAGAACAATGCCTCACAAAAAAAGACTGCAAAGGAAGAAAGGCGCTCCAAAAAAAAAATTAAGCTGAGACGAGGATCAAGGAGCACCGCACACCTATGAGACTGGAAGCAGCTTCAAGAGAGAGAGAGGAAATGCAGGAGAGCAAGATCCCATATATCTGATTCAAAAAAAGTGTTTCTGCCTCAGATCCAGAAAACACAGATCATTCTGCCTCCAGAAGCACAAGTGTTTCATAATCAAAAGCACTTTCCGCACGAGAACTTGAACATTGGCACATATCTATGCTGGGTTTTGCTGAATATTGTTTTGTTCCTGTGGGTTAGGGAAGTTCTGAAAAGGCAGGAAAAGAAGAAATTGCTCATCAGACTTTCCCATAGATTTTTATATTCAGGCCTGGTGGTGCTCACACAAAGTAAAAACCTCAAATTGCGAGGTGAAAAAGCAGGAAAACATGAGGTGCCTAGAAACACAAAAAACAGTGAGCAAAAAAAAAGAGAGCCTTTTTTACTCTGTGAGAATAATGAGGCTGTTTTCAGACGTGAACTCCAGAAAACGTCTGGGAAGTTGGGCGGGGGGGACATTTTCTGGACTGAACCGCTCATGTATGAAGAAAACAACACGAGATTGTCTGGGAGAATAATCCGGAACATGGGCTCACTCTGACCTGAGCGAGAGACGTCGTGGAAAGTGTCTAAACTGACTTTTGCAGACGTTTGTGTTCTCACACACTTTTCTCAAAAACATGTCTTGACTTAATTGCAGCTCCGAAATCTGCTTTACAGGAAAAAAAAACATTTAATGAGCGCGATGAATGACCTTTTGCAAAAATAACAAAAAAACAACATCATTTTGCCATGGAAGTCTTCCCTGTGTCTGACCTCTGGTGCATGAGGTCGCTTTAAGACGGCTGTCTTTGCCACAAGAGGAACTAACTGTTGCTAAGGCGATGGCTTTGTGTTGTCTGCTGTTGTTGGGTGCACTCTGCCTGATAAACACAAGCCTTCCTGTGAGTACAGTTAAAACAAAAAAAAAACTTAATGGAGGATTTGACAGCGCGCCGGAGGGTGGAATTCCTCCTGGTGCTGTTGATGAAGAGAGGGAGGGAGAGGCAGAGACAGAGTAGCAGCAGTGGCTGGTGCATTTATACAAAGATTCTCTAACAGTCCTACACAGAACTGAGCTGATGGACCCTAACAAATATAGCAAATTATAAAAATGTTTTTTTGGTCTAGTTGGGCCATGCCAGCGTTAATATTGCTTAAAAAATTGTAAATTTTCTGGAAAAGTTTTCTTTATGTTTAGATTTCGATGTTGCTGCAGCATTTGCGTAATCAGTGAAAACACTCGACTGTCATGTCAGCTTGAATTCCAATCGACTGTAACACATTCCGCCGTGATATGTCTCATTATATACCAACAACTTGCTCCTTGGCTTCTGTCCCCGCCGCACGGCCTCGCCAACGATCATGAGACAAATGACGCGCGGCGAGCTCAATCACAGTTTTCACTTTCGATCCTTGGGATAAAAACTCCTCATTAAGGGGCGACGAATGCTTTTGGCTCCGTGCTGCTAGTCCACGTTGTTCACAAAGCACACAGAGTAGAATGCAAATCTAGATCGCTGTGATGTGTTGACGCAGGGAAAAAATTTGGGAAATGTTCAGCTGCAACCCAAGTGCTGCCGTGCCACCATACTGACGGGGTTACAATGCCGTGAGAGCAGGGGCTGCTGGCCCGTGCTTCAGCACAGCTGAAATAGCAAGCAGCAGAGCCAGGAGCTGAAACACTACACCCAGCCAGGCTTCTCATACTCCATGTCTCCCCAATCCTCTCTCTCTCTCCCTCACCCTACCTCTCTTTGATCTGAGGTCCTGGTGTTTTCTCTCTCTTCATCTTCATCATTCATTATCAAGCCTCCATCCATCCATCCATCCACCCCTCTGCTGCTCCCTCCCAGCTCTGTCTCCCGTCTGATTCCTCCCACACCTCCAGTGGAGAGGAGGTTACGGCCTCATTTGAATATCTGAACGTATATCAACCTTCTCCTCACTGGGGCGTGGCATCGTTTTATGGTCGCGCAGCTGTGGCGGTGTTATGGGACCATCTGCACAGGGCTCATTAAGTTAGCCAGGAGCTAACATAGAGTGTGTGTGTGTGTGTGTGTGTGTGTGTGTGTTGAGGCGAGGTGATGGAAGGGAGGTAACTTTCTTCTTTTTTTTTTATTCTTCCTCAGTTGAAGAGTAGCTAATAAATGGGAGTGGTTCCAGAGAGAGAGGAAGAGAAAGACGTGGGAGAAAAAATCCCTTTCCACACTTCCGTATCCTTGTGTAGTTGTGTTCGCGTTGCTATGACTGTAGGCGTGTGTGTGTGTGTGTGTGCACGTAGGCGCACTCACTATGAATCTGTTTATGTGTGCAAGTATTACAGAAGATTCCAGCGTCAAATGTGAAGTTTTTTCAGTTTATTATAGGAATGAAAGCTGCAATATTTGTTTTTTGTTCTTGATATTCTTTATATCGAGCATTATAAACATGCTTTTCATTAAAAAAAAATGACTGAAGTCGCTTAAGCAGAGGTGAAATGAGCAAGTGAGTCGCATGAAAATTGCAGACATTCGTTCATATTTGTGCACAGATTCCAAAAACTCTCAAAAGCAATAATTACTTTGGCAAAAACAATATTGTAATGTGACGTGCAGCCGATGAGCCGTGAATGAAAGGCCACAGTGTCATCTCAAATGTTTTGTTTCCTTTAGCGCTGAAACTTTTAATTGATTATTAATTGCTGACTAAATGAACTGTCAACTCATCAATTAATCAGTTTAAGTGTATTTTTAAAGACTTAAAACAAGTTTCTCTGGTTTTTCAACTTCTTAAACGTAAATATTTTCAGGTTTTCTTTGCTCCGTGTAACCAATAAGACATTTGAGAACATCATTTCCAGGTTTGAGAGATACCGATCAATATTTTTTAACATTATGTTTTATTAATTTTCGAATAATTGTTAGTCGCAGGCCGAGTTTCCTTGCTGTCATTCATCGTTACTGTATGTTGTTGTTTTTTGAATAGTGAATAATGGCCTGCTCCTGCTTGCCTTTCCAAACATTTGACCTTGGAATAAATAGTTTGACCTTAAATAATGCGTGAAAACATCTGCATGTTCTGGACCGGATTTACTGTTGGTGAACGGAGCGACCTTTTTGGTCACGTCGTGTTTTCCGTAAACCCGTGGACTGCGGGCCTCGCGCTGCTGCTGCTGCTGCTGCTGCTGCTGCTGCTGCTGCACTGACGCAGGTTTACCTCGTCTCTGAGCAGAGACTAACTCTGCTTCAGACCTTCTGTGAAAACCCAGGCGTTTCTTTCTTTTCAGGCTCTGAAGAAGGTCTTTTAAGTCGACATATTTACGCTCAGAGAGCGCGCAGATCCCCCCCCCGATGGCTCTTTAAAGTGCTGCTGAAATACATCTCTCTCTGCTCTGATGTACGAACCCGTCAGGATAGACGTGTTTTTTCGCGGGCAAAAGCACAGCTGCGCTTTCAGTCGATACGGAGTGTACTTGTTTTGTGGCAGGCCGTGTCAGCGCAGGCATTAGATAACGTTTTATTTGATGGTGTTCCGTGGCTGACTCGTCCTCACCTCTCGCCCGGGCCTCTTCTGCTCTCCAGCCCACACACACTCCCATGTAAAAACCGAAACGCACACAGACGTCCACCCACTGACTCGTGTGTGTGTCTGTGTGTGTGTGTGTGTGTGCACATTCACACACACACACACACACACTCTCTGCATCCTTCCTCTGGAGGATTCTGGCAGTTGTTTATGTTATTGAACTGGTTATCACATTACAGCTGGAACAGCATCGCGATCAGAGAGAAAGAGTCCTCTTGTGTTTTTTTTCTCCTTCTTTTTTCAAGAGAGGAAGTGAAGGCAGAGCGAGTGCAGAGGGAGAAAACGAGAGCAGAGGGAGGAAGAGAACGAGCCGAGATGTGTTTGCACAGTATTGATCTGGATCATTACACTTCTTTACTTATTCATTTCACACACACACACACACACACAGCCTCATCTGTACCGGAGCAGCTTTGACCAACAACGGTCGTCTTTGTGCTTCGTCTAAAAATAGCCGTAAGTGGGTTCAAGCAAATACAATGCAGTGACATCATGTATATCTTCATTAGTGTACAGTACGGGACATTTCACCAGCGCGGCGAGAGGAAAAGCACCAATTTGAATATTAAAGTTAGTAATTACAGAACAGGGCCATTTTTATAAGAAACTAATGAGCTTTCTGTGTTAGACATGAGGCGCACGACACCATACACGTATGAACATAGAAGAATATTACACAAAGAAATATAACAAACTGAAGTATCAAGAATCCCGACATATACTAGTGCCAAACATCGATGTTTTAATTTAACTAAATATGGCACTCGTAAATCAGCGGCTCCACTACGTCCTGAGTCATCGCTTTGGCAGCGCTGTGTCCGGTGCTTTGAACAGGTTGTAGTTATTTGTTACTTTGTCTCAACACTGAAGCTATTTGTTACCTTACAATGACTTTTAAGATGGAGGACGTGACTGCAATGGCACCAGGCCGGGTTCAAATGGGTTCAACCTGTTAATTTGTCCATTGTCTTTGTCATCTGCATTTGTGTGATTTAATAACTGTCTTTTTATAGTATTTGGAGGTAAAATAGAAAATCATCTGAATTGCCAAAGATTGGCATCAATTTAATCCAAAAAAACCCAGAATGCCCGTGGGGAGCTGGATCGCCTCGGCGCTTCTCTCTTGCCATGATTGATATTTACACCAACAGGTGGATCAGGAAAAGCAGCACAACTCACGGCCGACTCTCTCAGGTGTTTACAGAACAAGACATTCATCAAGCAAGGTCAAACAGACTGAGTTCACCTACAGTCTGTCACTGGAACTGTAAACACTCTGCAGGTGCTGCCCCCTGTCCCACAGGAGGGCATAAGAGTTATTGATCAATAATTCCCCCCAAACTCCTCTCCCTTCTGCACCTTCACTGTTATAAATCAGATTTAGTTTTTGTTTTTCAGTGTTGTTGTGCAACTGTCCTGTGAATGACGAGCGAATGGAAGACAACACAGAAAAAAACTGCACTTTTTTTGTCTCCTTTTGCACACGCAGCAGGATTTAATAATCCAAAAATGTGTTGTTGTTGTTTTTTTCTCCCCCTCTTTATGGTTTTCTCCTCCAACACTAAGAAGTGCTGTGCTTTTAAATCCGCGCTTTTCTTTTCTCTCTCAAACTGATAGTTGTCGTCCTAAATATCCCGCCGACGCTCTGCCACAGTTCACTTTGCAGGAAACTTTGTCAACAGACAAAAGCGTGGGGCGGGGAGGAGGGGAGGAGGGGAGGAGACGGGGGACGTTCATGAGGGGTGGCAGCTAAAAAAGTTTAGCCCTCCACATATCAAAGGAACTAAAGACCCTGTGGCGATAAAACAAGTCCACTGAGAGGTCAATTATCCTCTGACTCCAGCGCGACCCCTGGATTATAACATCCACAGTGTTGCCGGGATTGTACGCGGTGGTGATGGGAGTGAAAATGTTGCTTTTGTGGGTTAAAATGATTATGGATTAACATGATTTTTTTTTTTTTTTGCTTCACAGTGAAGCAAAAGCAAAAGGAGCTTAGTGCTTTTAGCCCTTCACTCCCCGCTCTGCATCTGTTGTTGCAGTCGGACACAGGGAACACACTCCTGAGCCTCTCAAACACATGCTGGAGGGTCATAAAGCCCCGGTTTTAATGCACCGACGGGGAGGAGGTGGGTGATACAGTATGAAGGAAGGCTTTAAACAGAGGACAATTCCTCTGGAGTCACAACAGGTGTGTGTGTGTGTGTGTGTGTGTGTGGCTGTGGAGAATTATGAGCTGGGGGCACTAAAAGGAGGAGGGGGTTTGGAGGGCTTATGAAGGGTCCCCTCTGCCCCACCTGTAGCCTGTCAGCTGTTGTAAGCCTGTTAAAACGTCAGCTGTTTCTGAGGAGAAGTGTGTGTGTGTGTGTGTGTGTGTGTGTTAGTCAATGTCAGGGAGCTGGTGAAGGGTTATGGGTGGGGAGGGGGAGGGGCCGTCTCCGCGCGGCCCTCGCCGCCGTATCACATCAAACGCCTCGTCGCCTTTGGGGATTTGTCCGCGCACGACTGAGCGCCTCATGCCTGCGAATGTTCAACGACATGCAAGCGCACGGACACGGGCTCACAAAACTTTACAAGAACATTTCAGTCTGGCAATATCTATATATATATATATATATATATATGTATATATATATATATATATATATATACATATATATATATATAGAGAGAGAGAGAGAGAGAGAGAGACTCTACAGTGGAGGTAATGGATGTCTGTTATGAGTCAGACTGACATTAACGGCAACATCAATTGTCTTTTCTTGCTGATACAGTATGAGCAGGTTTTTGCGGTGATTTGATCTCATAGGTGAGACGTGTTAATACTGTAATAATGTTTTCACATTTCTTTTGTCTGCTGAATATGAGACAAAGTAAATATCATACAATCATTCATCCTCTGCCTCTTTCCTTCTTGTGTCAAACTAAGCTCAGCCCTGGAACTTGTGATTCCAAAAAGAAAGTGTTTATCATGTTTTGTTGGCTCTTTAAGTCTCTCTCCCCCCCCGTGACCTATAAAGATTCAGATTTTGATTCCTGTCAGGGCAATAGAAGAGTCTTGTCTCCTTATTTATTTATTTATTCTACAGAGATTACACCGTGTCTTCATAACCCAGACGTGCCTGTGCCAGAACTTTGCGGAAACATGAAAAAACACCAATAAATAAGATAAGAGAGGATTCTAAAATAATAATAATAATAAAAAAAAAAATCATTTAACAAATCAACGTCAATTTGAATCAGAAACTATCTGATGAAGTGAGCGGGAGCAGCTGTCAGCGGTGGACAGTTTGCTTCAATGGAAACTTTGGTTTCTTGTTTCTGGGAATGAGAACAGACAGCTGGACAGTTTGGCAGCAACATTTGCAGATCTGGTGAGGAGAGTTTGACTCGTCGTGGCACCGCTTCTGTTGAAAGGTTCAGTGGCCTGAGATTTTAGTTTGAAGATTTGATGTGGGTTTGTTTGTGTGTGTGTGTGTGTGTGTGTGTGTGTGTGTGTGTGTGTGTGTGTGTGTTTAGAGCCGTTTTCTTCTGACCCGGAGACAAAATAACGCTCCGTATCGGCTGAACTCCGCTCTTTTTTCCTGTTCTACAAAGTATCCTATACTCGAGCTGCATCATTATTGACAAAAAAAAAAAAATCATTCTGTCAAAATATTTCTTTAAGTACATTTAAAGCTGCAGTAGGCGGGATGGGTCTCTCAGTGTCAGGGCTCTGATAGGAAATCTGGGAGAAACTTTTCCACGATCCAACACTTGATCTAATCCAGGAGCCAGAACTCCACGTAGAGGTGGTGCTTTCTGCGCGTGATGTCACCGTTTGCCGGTAAATTGATGCTCACTCATCAGAGATGTTCATGAGAGGACATAGGGACAGGAAGTTAGCCATATCATCTCTATTCGTCTTTTAATAGCTGTATTGTTTTAGTCCATAAAATTAATTAACTCTTGTATAAAACAAGGTGAAGTGGAAAATGTGTAAATTGTGTAACTGTTTTCTGTGTCATGGTCCCAAACACTGTACTTGTATTAGTTAAATTTGGCTTGAAATGAAATAATCCTTTTTTTATTCATGTTTTGTCAGAGGAAACATTGCTTCCCCCGTCTTTCTCCCTGCGATCATCCTCTGAGCTTGTGTCCTGACCCCCCAGGGTGAGAAACCAGCTGTCTAACAAGACACACTTTAAACGCAGCATTTTTCTAAATCGGAAGTCACACTCTGTAAAACTGCAGGTAACCATAGCAACAACGCCTCTGAAACGCTATGTCGGTGGCGAGGTAAATCTGACAAAGGGGTTACACTAAAAACCTTTACTTACTAAGAAAGAAATCAAAATCAAACATTTTCAATGATCAAACCGACTTAACTCAAACAGCGGCGTTAAATAAAGTCTGCTCTTGGTTATTTTTTCAGAGCGTAAGCTAAATATCTGCTGTCTCTCCACTCTCTGGTTGGTCATGCTGGCATGGGAGCCACAGGTGTTGAGTGATTTATGGCTTTAATTTATTTGATGGATTGTAATATAATAAAGTATCAAGCACAGAGCATTAATTAGAACACAGCGCTGATGTGCTGTTTACCTTCAGTGGTTTGGCAGGAGCAGGGAAAGCGCTTACTACACATTAAAATAGAACATGTGTGTGTGTGTGTGTGTGTGTGCGTGTGTGTGTGTGTGTGTGTGTGTGTGTGTGTGTGTGTGTGTGTGTGTGTGTGTGTGTGTGTGTGTGTGTGTGTGTGTGTCTCACCGCATGTTGAAGTGGACACATCGGTGTGAAACGACCCCTTTTACTGTAAACTCGTGTTAAATCATGTCGTTGGACTTTCATAATCGCTCCCTGAAATGTGTTTGTGTAAAAACAAAAAAGCAGGAGGCCGGGAGGGAGCGACACAGGTTGGTGACAGCTGAGCGACACACTCTGACTGCTGCGACTCCTCAGGCTCGTCTTGCTGCTCTTGGCCTTTGACCTTTAGCTGTGACACCTCTGGGGGTGGGGGGGCTGTTAGATGAGTCCCTGGTTTTGGAGAGTCAGGATTGGGGATGTGAGACAGAGAAGCACAATTCCGGTTACTGCGATTTAGAGCTGAAACAATTGATCGATAATTAATCGATAACTATTTTGATAATCGATTAATCGCTTTGTAGCTTTTTTCATGATTAAAACAAGATTTCCGATTGTTTAAGCTTTTTAAATGTGAATATTTTCTTCATTTCTTTGCTCTGGATAACAAAGAAATCATTAAAAGTCAATCATTTTGACATTTGAGAACATCATCATTTCCAGGTTTGACGAACACCAATCAACATTTTTTAAGGTTTTCTGATATTTTATGGACCAAAAGATTAATCGAGAAAATAATCGACAGATTAATCGATTAAGAAAATAATGGTTAATTGCAGCGATTTGCTGCGATTATATGAACAAACATATCATGCTCTTTTGTTCTTGTGTCGTCCGCTTAGTGAGAACAAATGTTGTAGACTTTCTTTAAAGTTGTCTTAAGACTTTCTTTTAACTTATTTACATGAACGTGGTGAAATAAAGTGTAACCTAGGTATTATATTAAGCTTAGTCTCTTACCAGCTACCTATAAAAGAAGATTTGGGCAGTGTATTGGCAAGAATCTGCCGATATGATACAAATCCCGATGAGAGCTGCAACTAATCCTTTTCTGGATTCGTTTAGTATTAGTTTGCTCAATTAAATGTCAAAGAAAATGTGATGTTCTCAGATATGTACAATTCAGTTTTAATGATTTCTTTGTCAAATGGAGCAAAGAAAATATTCACATTTAAGAAGCTGAAAAATCAGATAATGTGTTTTAATTATGAAAAAAAAAACAGAATAATTGAATAATTGTTGCAGTTTTTGTATTTTTTCAGATCAGATTGAGGAGAAAAGAAAATCTAACTTAATATATCCACCAAGTTACGTCATCAGGTGCCCTGAAAACCCATATAGGTCGACCTCTAGTGTCATTATTCTCCCTCACTCCTACATAATATTTGGGCCAGTCTACAGTAACAATGCTGTGTTCAGCAGATCAGTGTCTCAAACCATGGCTGCAGCAAACTTAAGTGTACTGTCCTGTGTAATGAGCAAGACTCGGTTTCCCCCTGTACGTTACTGTGATGGTGAATGGAAACATGAGCATGGTATACAAACTGTTTGTGTTTCATCGAGATCCTTCAAACTAAGTGTTTTCACACAGAGTTGAATGTGCAGTGACTGAAACTGTGCGAAAACAAACCTTGTTGCTATTATTAACAAGTTACTTTGTTTACCTTTGAAAATACAGACTGAAATGAAAGCCAGAGACCGGGGACTCTGGCAGCAGTGGATCCACATCTCCAGTGTGCTGTGATGTGGAATCACTGATTTCCTTCATGGACTTTGGTGCGGGGAATGAGCGGTTTACAAAGACTAACACACAGTCTAACAATAAGATAAAACTAGAACATCCTTCTTAAATTCTTTAAGATGCTGGCAGCCGTGTTTTCAGTGAGAGCGAACGTCTGTGTCCTGGCACAGGGGGTGCGTTGTGATTTAAAGAAAATCTGAATTCTTACTTTGGACTTTCTTATTTTGCAGCATTTGAAGTGACCTCTTCAGATTTGACGGCAGGTAGCGCAGTGTTAGTGTTGATTAAAGAGAAGCCTGAGCCGGTTCAAACAACTCCCGTCACAGATTTGTGTCGATGCTTATTTCCTCTTCGTCTCGTGAGCTTCATTGTGCTCGGAGATTTGTCAAAAAAAAAAAAGTGGAGAGTTTCTCGATAATGTAGGTCACACTGCAAGCCAAACGCTTACACTGGTGCCACGCCGGAGAAAAGCTTTGTCACTTTTTTAATTTCCCCTGTCCTCTGGAGGCAGGCACATTTACATAAGCAGGGTATTCACTGTCAAACCGTTGAAAGCGTAGCGTGTTTATTCGCAAACCTATTCCTATAAACAAGCTCGTCCTCCACAAAACCTCTCTGCGTTTTCCTTTTGTAAGGTCACGGCCGTCATGTAGTACACCGTTCACGCGCAACACTAACACGCATCTTTAACAACTCTTCCCAAAGTATTTGCATTGACACGGATGGAGGCTTATCCCTGCGAGAGCTGGGGTTGATGTGCTCTTGTTTATTTCTTTCAACATAAATACACTTGCCTCGGGGCAAAGTAGCTGCTTCCTCTTCACCGAGAGAGAAAGGATGATATATAGTACTCTGTTCCTCAGTGTTTGTGCCTCCCCCACTTCTCCTCAGTGCCGGATCCCCACCGCATGTAGCCAGCACCACACAGTCTTGGCCGGCGCTTGCGTTTGTCTCAGGGAAAAACGGAGGTAGGTTGCATAGATCCCCGTTTTAGGCGGAGGGCCAACGCTGTGTGTTTCGACATGGAGGGCCCGCGGGCAGCCGCTCACATGGACCACAAATGTTTATAGCGAGCAGAGGGGGAAACCTGGAGAAGAGGCAGCGAGATAAGGCTTTTGTTTATTGTGGAAGTCATTTTGCCTTCACTGCTCTGACATGAGGATTGTTTTGATTGGTGGTATTGTGTATTTTCCCCCCCATTCTTGGGCAGATTTCCTGCTCCAGATAGTCAAAGGGAGTTGAGTGTTTTTTGTCACTCCCCTCGCAGATTTATCCATATAAGTTGCTGTTTCAGGACCAAAGTGGATTTTTCGGCCCATGTTTAACCCGTCGGTGTCCGGTCGGAGACACGTTTGCGCCCCACACATGCCACAGTGTACTGTACAGTCACTGTGTTATGTGGAAACTCAATGACACAACTGTTTAGGCAGACTCCTGGCCTCCCGTTTCCCACACACACACCCCTCCGCCCCACGGCCCCCTTGGAGATTTCAAGGTCAGGAAAGGGCACGGGGCTGAGAATCATTCCTTGGGAAGCGGAGCGACTAGTGCAATTGGTCATGGCCAGCGAATGTCTCCTTTTACAGCCCTCCCGGTAGTCGCCTCGCCAAATTCAGATCAGCGAGCATTTGGGATTTCAAAGCCTCGATTGTAGCGTCGGCGACAGTCTCCGTCGGAGCCGGCGGTGATGGGAGACGTGGTGAACGAGCAGGCGGCAAAAGTCAGAGAGCAGAGGAGCGACCGACAAACTCAAGTGCACAGACTTTAGGGCTGAGTGGCACGAGACATTACCGGTGCGTTTAACTCTCCGACAGCTGAGCATGCAAGTGTATATGTGTGGGGTTGTGTGTCTGTGTGTGTGTGTGTGTGTGTGTGTGTGTGTGTGTGTGTACATTTGTGGGGGGGGGGGGCCTTAAAGGGTCCACTGCAACAGAAGGTATGTCGGCAGCTGCCGTCCCTCTGCCGGCAGCTCACCATCCAAATGTACAACAACGACGTGTCACGCGCACACACACACACACACACACACACACACACACACACACACACACACACGCATTCACACCACATCATTGTTGAATATTTTCCTGTTTCCTGTTTCCATGCATTTTCTAACACAAATCAATCTCCTTCAGGGATCGGGCTTCACTTCACCATATTTAACCTGTTTCTAGTGTGAAGTCAGGCTGCTGCTATAATCTGATTATTAATGTCATACTGAATGAGTCGCTGTCAGCTGGTTTTGTCATGTTGATGAATCAGTACGGGTCTTTCTTACATGTGTTCTTACATTTTCTGTTTATGTTTCTTTAAGTTTGTGCACAAACCAAGACATGTTGTCATTTTTCACCGTTTCTGACATTTCTTTGGACCCAAAAACATAATCAGTTAATGGAGGGGGCAATCTACAGATTAATAATGACAATCTGGAGTAGTTGCCTCAAGTACTCGAGTTCAGTAGGGATGTGTACTGAGTTTGGTACACATTTTAGTACCTGGTGGTTCATCTCATTGAAGAATATAAACTTCAAGAGTTTATAGAGAGAGAAGGAGAGTAGAGCAGCTGCCTCTGCGTCACAGAGACTTGTGAACTGATCTTGGGTCTGACAGAAAACACACGTTAAAACAGTCAAACTCAAGCACAAATTAATTTGTAATGTTCAGGATCTTCGGGAGATTTCAGTCGGCTTCACCACCGGTGCCATCAGGCGCCGCAAGTGAACCAACCCGTCTGCTGAGCCGGTGACAGGGACTGTCTTTGTATGAACCCATCTTTATAAAGGACAGATTAAAGCAGAAAAGGGTGTGAATGAACAGCTCTTAACCGTTGCACCTCCCTCTGTCCTGTCTGTGTGTGTTTCTAATGTACTGTACATGACAGAAAGACTAAAAGATGCAGGTGTTACTGATAATGAACTCAAGGCACCAGTATCAACTCAAATGTAAATAGTACCCGCATTTACTTATGTGATTATTTTAGTATTTGCTTCATTATCCATTAGGTCCATGACAAATATGGCATTTATTATTTAGTAAATACTAAAAGTTTGTAAAGTGATGCACTGTGACGTTCATACAACAAACAACCGACAAGGGCCTCAACTGCCTCAGCAGGGACACTGATGAATTGGTGGCAGTTGTTGAAGGCATATTAGGGCAAAGGGTGACCTGGGAGGGGTTTGCTGGCCGTGAGTGGACTGTGTGAGTGTTTGGCAAAGGGTGGTGGGGGGTGACGAGAAGCAGCAGCAGCAACAGCAGCAGCACTGGGGAGGGAGGGGGGGGTGTCCAGTGAGGAGGGTAATTTGGGGCGTCCAGAGTGAGGCGTTCCAGCAGCAGTTGTCACTTGAGCAGTCGATGGTCGAGTGGCACATGTCCTGCTCTGAGTTGGACCCTCTTGTCTCTTCAGGACTCTTTCCCTCCGCGATCGGGGACTTGGACTATCTTGTACTTGGACGTCCTTTCAAAATCGACTGGCCTTCGTCCAGATTCAAGACGCTGTGTCAGAGCGCGTCCACAACACCGTTCGGTATCTTTAACCTTTGACGGTGAGAGCGATGAATCGAGAAAATGTGTGTGTGTGTGTGTGTGTTTCTGTAATTGTGTCTGAACTGATATGAGCTCAGCTTTGCTTAAAGAGGAAAAAGTCAAACTCAGTGGCTGTTTCTAAGTGTTTGCTCTGCCTGGGTTGAACTAACCTCTCGCCAAATGTTTCATGCTTGGTTTAAGATGAGGAGATGGTCTCTAACACGCTGTTGGCTCCTTCTAATCAGTCCAGTTAGCCATGAGTGGGTTACCCCACTGGCGCCTCTGAGGACTTACCGAGTCAGATAGTAAGGAGTGCGAGGCGACTTTCTGTGTGGCCTGTTCTCCGTCATCAGCCGCCAAGGCTGATACCTTCCCAACCCCCCAGCTCCAGAACTGTCTGAAAGAGGATCGAGGCTTGAGGGGGGGGGGAGCTGTTGTTAAGATTTATGGTGGTTAGCTTGTGTTGTTGTGGGGCTAATGACATCACACCTGTTCCTTCTCTTTCTTTCTTCAATCGGAGGCTTATGTGGCCATTAATGTGTCGAGTGAGTGCCCTTCACACCTGTTGGAACCACGGAGTGCACTTCCAATCGTCTATCAAACACTTTGAAGCTGTGTAACTGTGGCTTTACTGTGACTTTGGTGTTTCATCGTCTCTCACACCTCGTGTTTTTTCAAAGCCAAGGAAAATAAGCGTTCAGTGGCCTGGGGACGTTTCTGTAGAGCGCAGGCCATCGCTGCTTCATCTTCATTTGTGTACATAAGAAAACTGTTTGTCCACCTCAGTGTCTCCTGTTCCCCTCCTTACAGACGTGTGCGAGATGATCGCGCGAGTCTTCAGTCGACGCCGGCCTATACAATTATTAAGGTGTTGGCTAAACACGGCTCAATCAAGGGGAGCGTCAATTGCTCCGCGTGCCTGTTTCTACAAGTTTATTGGCCCTGCGTCGTTTTAAAGTGCCTCAGAAGACGAGGTGACGGACTCGCAGGTCTCCGAGCAGCTGCTCACCACTTGTTTTGAAGGGTATCTTGACAACAAAGCCCCCCCGGCTCAGTCTCATGTGGCCGGATTGAAGGATGCCTCTCTGAGCTCATGCTTCTAAATGACCACATGTATAAACAGTTAGTTTGTTAAGCGTCGCTGCAGAAGACCTGTTTTCTTCAGGGAGGGATTATCTGTTGAAAGGATTGCAGCAGTGAGTGTGTGTGTGTGTGTGTGTGTGTGCGTGCCAGACTCTCGGCTGAGTGTTTATTGTTATCGAGTGCTGTCGGCATACTTGCGGTGCCCAAATGCCCAAAGTCAGTGACGGGGTGAATCTCACCAAACCAAACATTTTGTTGCGTGCACTAAATATAGGCAGGTATTATTCTTCTTCAAACAACGGCATTCCTCCTCCCACTCACCTGCGCGCTTGAAAATAAACTGCATAGCACAGCATGTGTAATGAATGGCGTGGCATTTGACTCGCTCGTCTGTGAGAACATGTTGGACCGGTGATGGCAAACCTTTAAATACACACACACACACACACACACGCCCCGTGTCCTCGAGTGTCACGTTGATGTCATCGTGTTTTGTCTCGAGGGCATTTTTCTCGTTTACAGACCTTTTGTTGTTGACAAAGGGAAACTGTGTGTGGGAGAAAACCTGCCTTTATCTCAATAGGTGCATTCCTAAAACTCGGAGGAATCGCGCCGTACCGATCATCAGACAAACCAAAGCAAACCTGTAGTTTACAGGAAACGCTGCCGTGGAAATAAACACCTCACACTCGACTCTTATTAGCATAATGAGACATAGGTGCAGTTGACATTTAATACTCAAGTCAATTTGTTCGCAGCTGCAGCTAATGATCATTTACACTATCAATTTACTGCGTATGGAAGTTAGTGTCTACAAAATGATACGGACGAGAAACTTGACCCTTCAGCTTCATATATAAGAGCATTAAAAGAGCACGTTGCACATGGATTATTGTACAAAGTATTTAGTGGTTGGCCAAATGATGAGTATAGTATCATTATTATGGACGATTAGAAACGGCTTACCTAATTATAACCTGAAACTTGTGTCAATTTGGAGACATTTTTAGTTACTAATAAATGAATTGTTTTCATTTCTGTAGATAGATTCACATCTGTACAGTGTACATATACACTGTACCTTGTGACCTTGAAAAGGACGGCCTCCCAACAACACAATAGTGAGCCAGCCATTACTCTGCATTCAAAAGAAAGAAAAGAAGA
Organism: Solea solea; assembly: GCF_958295425.1. Taxonomy (NCBI): domain Eukaryota; kingdom Metazoa; phylum Chordata; class Actinopteri; order Pleuronectiformes; family Soleidae; genus Solea; species Solea solea. Next base: position 22,553,531 of record NC_081146.1, read on the forward strand.
TGTTGCTGCCAGATATTCCCTGTGTTTTGTTATTTATAAGTACAAAAACCTTCCCCATTGTGTCTTCCAGGTTAATGTAATGGAATGAAATAGCGATCCTTTAGGAGCATCCGTCTGTTTTCTCCCTCTCTCGCCTCAGGACATGTCTGCTTAATGTTTAACACTTCCACCACTCCACCAGCTCTATACAGCCGAATAAGATCAGTCAAACAATAACAGTGCAGGTGATCACTACAGTAAAACACCAAATGAACTGGGCCTTCAGTTAGTGCCTCATAAAACCACTGACGACTAAAACAATATTTAATTTCCCCTGTAAGAGGTGTTCGTGATTAACCATTAGTCTATTTATTGCCATTCATTATCTTTACTGATTAAGATTGCATTACTTAATTAACACCTGTTTTTATATGTGGCTCATTTCTCTGGACCTTACATACGATCAGATTTGACCTACGCACATGGCCACTTCCTGTCCACTTCCACTGGCATCGAACAAAAGAAGTGAACCTCACCGCCATGTGTGTTTATTTTATAACTAAAATTAACGACAAAATATCACACTTTACAAATTGTTTGGACAGGAAGTAGCCTCGCTTTTCACATGCATAGACCAAATGGTATGAATCAGGGCAGTGACGGCGACAGCACACCAGCCAACTTTCTGTCCTCGGAATGCAAATGTGCCAAATTAGACACGTAATGGACATCTGTGTCGTCAGAGGGAGAGTCTTTACAGTCTGACTTTACGACGTTTTAGCAACACATCCCTTAAATGTAATGTATGAAGTTTTACAGAATGATCAGCAACTGCATGAAACCTTCTTCCCCGCGTTTCATCCCGGCACCATGACTGTGCTCATGATCTTGGCGCTGGTGGAAATGGAAATTGTAGAAACGCTTGGTGCCAACGGACGCATTGTTCCACCGGCACCTTTCACAGGAAGGGGGTGTGTCCTGTCAGTTGAATTAACTGCGTGTGCAGCCGGCGGTGATGTAACGCGACAGGTCAAACCACATAGTCCGCGTCGGCGATGCGATGACAGGGACAAGCCTCCCGAGTCAACAACGAACCACGCTCAACGTTTTTTGTGAGACCTGCCAACAAGTCCGCTGTGCTCCGCATGCTTTCTGAGTGGTGGCACAAAAGGCATCATTATGTGAGCATGTGTGTTTATGATGAGATGCACATACATTGTTGTATTATGGCTGTTATTGCTGTATTTGTGCCAGAGGCTGTGAGTGCAAACGGTGCATCAGTGACAGACAGGGCACACTGTGTTAAGTGCGTGGGTGTGTTTTCTTTGTGAGTGTGTTTGTTTTTATGTATTTGTGCGCGCTCGGGTAGATTGTGGTATTGACAGTGGCCCCGTCAGTGGAGGCGTGATTCATGAGCCATGAGGGATCTCTCTTTCCAGCCCCTCCCTTCCCCTGAAGTACCACCTTAGAAGTGCTGCCCTTGCACTGCATCAACCCTCCCCTCTCACCCCCACCTCTCCAAAGTCTCGCCCATGATTGGTTAAGAGGAGGAGGGGGGGGGGGGGGGTCATATTCCACTGCCAGGGTTGGCAGCTCACATGCGCAGCCACAATAACAATTGCTTGCCAGACTTCAGTTACAAGGCCAGCAGCTCCATCCGCCATCCCCCTCCTCCAGTCTTCACTCCACCTGCTTAAACCGCCACCACAATATCAACCGTAGGGTTTTTGTTGATATGCTGGGGGACTGAAGCTGGGGTGTGGTGGGATCTGTGTCCAATGGTTTCCCAGGAACATGAGGCAACAGGCTGTAAATATCACACAGTTGGTGCTGGCAGAACACCCTCAAGGTTGGGCTGCAAACCGAGCTTTGCTGGCTGGATCACATGAGGAAATTCAGCGGCCCAGTTAGACGCCAAACTCCCACCAGCCCATTGGTGCCCCAATGAGGAGCCAGCCTTTAAGATTCTTCCTCACACACCCTCCCTTATATATATATATATAACTCAATTCATGATGATCATGGCTCTCAATACTGGCAGGTGTGTTTGATCATTGGAGTTAATCTGGTAGCTCTGGATTATTTAAGTAGTGTTGTATCAGGTGTAGTCAGTGTGTTGCATACCTGTGCGCTCCCTGTGCTGAGAAGCAGCTGGCGGCAGGTGAGCGTAAGTCCAGTGAAGCTGCCAGCACGGGCAACAGTAGAAACACTCACACTAACAAGCAACCGATTTCGTGGTGAACTCTGGGTAAATAATGGACTCTGCAATTATTTACATCACACCGCCCGATGCTAATGCTAACGCCACACCCTTACCCTTCCAGTGACAACAACGCTGTCTTTAGCCGGTAAACTGCAGAGTGGAACAGTTGTCACAATGTCAGATTGCGTCCCGTTTGTCCGTCCCTCCAGGTTCTTGTAAACTCTCAGCGACTCTCTGGAGTAAGATGAAGGTAAAGCTGAAGATGTCAGGATACTGCAGGTCTGGAATAATGTCCTCTACGCCTGTTTACAAACTCGTAAAAAAGCACACCGGTGGGGGCTTTACGAGGATCAGATGTATTCACTCTTGTCAATTTCTGTGATATATCGGTCGATCTCCGTGGATTTTGAGCTCCAGTTCTGTTCATTTTTGCCACATCTTAGGCTGCCAACACGGCGGTTCAGAGGGACTGAGTCACGTGACGCCTGGAGCTTTATTTATAGAGAAAATCAGTGTTTCTAGCTCTTGGGGACACACATGCGAAATGCTGGGCTACTGTTGCCTCATTTGGTTTGTGTTACTCACGTTTATCTGCAGTAAGAATTTCAAGCCCAGCAGTAGCCGAGCAGATTTTCTTAATGGACTTTGGTGTGGGAGTGAGTGCTTTACGAAGCAACACAAACTTAAGTGGCAAATATAGTACATTCATGAGAGAGTGTGATATCTATTTATATTACGACAGTTAAACAGCAGTTGTTATTGTTAGCACACATTTCGAAGAGGTGAGTGTGTCGAGTTAAATGAGACGTTGCCCAAAGCCCAGTATTAAAAACCAAAGATCATTTTAAGTGTCATCAGTGTGATGATTCATTTTCACGTGTAACCTGTTTGTTTATTAAAGCTGAACTGGAACCTGGAAACTTCCTTTGGTCCAAAACTCTTTGAGACTGTGACGGTGCACGCTGCCACAATCACAGACACCCGCTGATGTGATTTCTCGTTTATTCTCATGTCCCAGACAGGCCGGTTTGAGTGACAAATGGATATTGGTGAGCTATTGATCCACCTGGGCTTCAAACTGAGAGACCGATCAGTCACTTTGATACGCTGCCACAGAGGTCATGACTGCAACATGCAGGCGGGTTTGCACTCTTACTGAAACCTGATGCCTTCAAATCCTTCGGGGGTCGTCTCTGTTGACTCCTCTGATATTTGGCAATACAAGAACTCGCTCACATATCCGTGAGTGTGTCTTATCAAATGTTTATGTAATTAGTAAAAGCTCTCATGACAAATATGTTTGCACGCTTTGCTTTTTAAGCGACTGAGACACAGATGATTCACTGTGTTTGCCCCGAGCTGCAAATAATGCAGTTGTGATATGATTTGCAAAATTATGCAACTCATGTTCATGAAGATAAAAACAAAAATGTAGCTTTTTGGGAATTTCACCACAATGGTGTTTTGTCACAGTGCAGTGGGTATTGCACATTGGATATTATGATATAGATGATTTTGCAAAGAGAAAACTCAATATTTCCTGATTTGTTTGGCAACTATAAATGTTACCCAAAAGCCAGATGACCCCAAAATGTCTCCTGCCACGTCAACGTCGGCAATCAACGACCAGTGATTCATGGAGCAAATGTAAGAGGGAAGCGTTTACACTGAAGCACACAGATAATTGTGATCCTCACTCTTGGGTCATGATTATCGCTCGCTTTCTGTGGCCAACTGTATTGGGCGGCGTTTTCCTCACAAATAAGACTAAATAAGATCAATTGCTTCGGTTATTTCCTTTAATTAGTTTGAGTGTGAGGCGAGTTCAGGGTTTTTTTTGTTTTTGTTTCACAATGGCGTTTTAATTAGCATTTCTTCTAATACAGTCTTGTATGGATGCATCAGCTGCTTCCATTTCCTGTTTCAGGACAGATGTGATCATTCAGGACCTCTTTATGTTACATGATAGCGCTGGCAGTCACATGCAGCACACGTTATGATTTAAAAGAGCATGGGTTACCTGTTGTTTGTGAGTCATGGCACAGTCACTGCTTTCCTGCAGGTTGTGACACATTCAGCCCCGCGGCAGCGACGCTGGTGTCGATGTATCAGTAATATCAAGGAGAGCGGTGTTGGAGAGGACGGCAGGGCAGGTTGTCTGGTGGAAGGTCAACGGTTCACAATCCGGCTGGGAAAAATCTGGTGGACATGCTCTTTACCAAGTCAGTTGACCTCTTAATGCTCATGGGAAGCCTCTTATTTTCCAGCTGGGGATGACTGTGGTCGCACTGGGAGACGAGGAAACAAACGTTAAAGCGTTTTTTGTAGCTGGGAAAAAAAGAGAGATATCTCCCATTAACTTTCTCCTCGTGAATTAATGTTAAAATCAGAATATTTCCCTCACAGCTCATGTCTTTCCACCCACACAGTTGGAATAAGAGATTGAAGCTTTGAAATTTTTAATGGCCGCTGCAACAGATGTCGGGGATAACGATGCAATGCTACATTTCCTAACTGTTCTTTTACAGACTAATCTTTGTTGCAGGCTGCCCCGAGGTTATGACCTGATTTGCCCTCTCTTAAGCTTAGTGAACACTCGGAAATGGCATTCAGGTTTCGTTTTTAAGATCCTTTTCTAATGCTCTGTGATGTGTTTACTGCTTTCTCTTTCTTGAATGATGAATGATTTGTGAAGCCATATATATATATGGTCAAGGTGTTTATTTCAGTGTCTTTAGACCTTTTGTCAGTGTAAAGCTTCCTTGTGTAGCACCAGCTTTCTAAAGGCTTTGGAGCTCATGTAAAGCTAAATGATTCAAAATGCAGTCTGTATTTATCCTGCTTATCCACAGCTGATTTTAATAGAGCAGTAATATTCTAGCATCTTTACTTAAAAACTGATGAAATATAGCATATGTTGCAGCTCTTCTTTTGAAGTTTGTGCAATTTCCTCAAAAGCTCTGACTTCCCTTTACCCCAGAAAGAGAGTATGTTATTGGCCCCATGTGAATTCACTGTTTTAGGCGTTCCCCAGGGTTCTAATCTCGGCCTGCTGTAGAATCCTAATTATCAGCGTTTATCTTTTCGTTGTCCAGAGCCTCTCTGTCACCCTCGTAAGCTCGGCGAGGCAGCAGACACACTCCAGGCCCTCCGCTTCCCATGTGAGAGAGCAGAGATTCTGCCTGACATCAGACATGGGAAGTGAGCTCCGGCAGCATGAAGGGTAAAAGGTTGAGACTTGTCCACCGCGGGCAGATAAAGCAGCCTTTTCATGTGCGATCAGCCCGCAGCCTATAGACAAATCCCACAGTGCTCTCTGCCTTTGAACTTCACCACAACTGGAGCGAATCCCCGCTCCGCGCAGGCTAATGAAGGCTATGAGCGTGCACACGTTGTTATTATTTAGTTAAAATACATTGCCGACACCTCTTTACTCGTGTAATTTGAAACTTAATGAATGTTCAACATACTGGAGACACCTGTTCTTTTCTCTCTGACATGCACTAATGAGGTGATACAGGTGGAATACATTATCCCTTACTCATACCGCTTATTAAATTTGTGCCAGTCAAACAGGAGGTGAAGAGAAGCAGAGGAGTTTAAGACAGATTTCCACAGAAAACAATTGTGCCAAAGGGGCTGGAACCAAATATTAGATTGATGTTGCCAGTAGTTTGTACAATCAGTTCCTGCAGTGCGCTGCTGAAACCAGGCTCAGACAGCCTCCAGTTCTTCATCAAGCCTGTTAACAAAGCGATTATGACACTCATAACTCCCTCTTTTCTTAAACCCCCCCCCCCCCCCCCCCCCCCCCCGCTCTCCTCCATCATCCGTCTTGTCATCATCCGGTGCATAATTCATGAGCAAATTGTCGCCAAAGCTAAGTCGGATGCATCCACTCCTTAGCCAGTGTGTTGTTCAGCGCTCACAGCAGCACAAAAGGCTCGTCAGTCCCATGACAGACTATTTTGCATTCTTTGTTTCATTAGAATGGACGTAAATGGAGGGCGTTCTTCTTGTGCTGCTCTCCCAGGTAGCTGGAATGCAAACAATGCCGAGGAGCGGGTGTGAAGTCTGTTTTTGTATGGGCTCAAACTGGGGATGTTCAGATGCAGAAGTGACGTTCACAAGCGCGCCTGAAGTTTGTTGTGGAACAGCGTGGGTCGGGCTCGGCAAACCACCCATACCTGCACCTTACAACGGCCGTCGTGACGAGCTGCTGCACCTCTCAGGACGTCAGAGGAGAGGAGATACACTGGCGTTATGATTGAACTGTCAGTGGTCGGGTCAAACTTCATTTTCTGTGCTGTTGGTTGGGAATCGCACGGGAACTCAAGAGTGTGATATTGGACACGCGGCCCACAACAGTGAGAGCGTCACAACACAGCAGCTCCGCAATAATCATTACTAGGGCGGTGACTGGCAATTGTTTTCATAATCCATGAATCAATTTGTCATTTGGGCCATAAAATGTAAGAACAATATTCATTTTTAATGATTTCTTTGTTGCATGGAGAAAAGAAACCAGAAAATATTCCCATTTAAGAAGATGCAAAATCAGATAACTTTTTTTTTAATAAACAAAAAAAACATACATTTGGACATAGATTTAATTATTTGTGATAAAAAAAAAAATTACAATGATATAAAAAATGTAAACTCACGGCTTTCCAGATACTTCAGCTCTGTAATTCCACCACTTGGCTCCCACTGTCGTCTGTGTGCACAGGGAGTCTGTACATGTATATACAGTATATATTTAGCCAGAGTGCTATTTTTACAGCTGAACCACAAATAGTAGCGACAGGGCCGAAAACAGCCTTTGCTTCTGTTGCCATTCCTGAGCTACTGCTGCGGCCGCCCGCATTCATTCATTCATTCATTCATTCATGAGTTTGTATGTATTTGCAGAAACATTAAACTTCTGTGCTTCGCTCCTTTTGAAATCTGAAATTCTCTGTGTTCCCATTGTCGGATCTTTAATCATCGCATAGATTTGCAGACCACAGTTATTTCACGGTTAGTTAGCCACATGGCTGAATCAGACACACATTTTTACACTCTATATCTCTGTCACGGGGAATTAGGCCAGTGTTCAGTTTAGTTAATAAGGCATAATGTTATTACTGCACACAGAACAGCAGAGGCCAGTCTGTCTTTCATGTGTCATCTGTGGAAATCTGCCCACTCATACCTGCTTTGCAGACATGTCCCACGTCTGTCCTGGTAGTTTGGAAAATGTGAATAGGACACGTGTGGAAAATTGCTTTAAATCCTTCACGTCTTTGGAGGTTTTTTTGTTTTTTTTTTTGAATGTGGAAAAGTTTCCGTCTCGTGTCGTGCGGTCCTGCTGCCGCTGTGCCCACGCGTCACATTAAGCGCAGACGAAAAATCTGCGTCCTGTCAGAAGAAAGTGGAAATGCACCCTGAGTGGGACGGTGTTTGGAAACGGAAAATATGTAAAATCCACAGACTCGGCGACTCCTCTCTGCCCTGTCTTTGATTGGGAAAATTCACATTCGGCACGTTAAGCAGCCCCGGCTGGGCAGCCGGTTGCCGCGGGCGACCAGCAGATCAGTGATGTGGCGGTGATGCCTCTAATGAAGCTGACACAGCACAGCCTCCCTCCTCATGGGGCCCGAGGGCCTCCTGCTCTGCATGGAGCACCACAAACAACCCCCCCCCCCTCCATGTTCCAGCCTAAAGTGCTTTTGATTTGATGGCGCCGCCGATGCTCGGCTGCATCATTTATTCTCTCATGTATGAGTGGTCAAGGCAAAGATGGTGTTTTTATTAGTAAAAGTGGGTCACGGTAAATACAAATAAAAGCTCCTCTTCCTCCTTTTTTTATACATAAATTGCCTCTTGTGTGTTGTTTTCCAGGAGCTGCCCAGCTTAGGTGAAGGGGAGGGCAGAGCATCCCAGTTCAGCCTGAGTGTGGACGACCTGGCTCCCAGAAACAGGACCATGATCTGAAGAGGGTGCCACACACACTGAAACCCATTCTTCCTCTTCTCCTCCTCCTCCTCCCTCTTTTTTATTTTATTTTCTTTTATTTTATTTTTTAAACAAACAAACCAAAAACTACACGGTGACATCCTTCCTGCTGGGCCACTCCAGCAAAGTCTACCCGAGAGACTTCATCAACTACATTTGACCTCTGACCCCACGCCACTCGCCGCTGCTCCTCCCACCACCACACCGGCATCATGGGGAGGAAAAAGATTCAGATTCAGAGGATCACGGATGAACGCAACAAACAGGTCAGTGAAGTCACTCGAGGTGATGTTTGTATTTGTGCAGCTGCGCCCACAATAGGAAAGTGGGCGGGGCTTTGTGTCGCACCCTCAATATTTGGTTTTAGACCGCCTTGTGCAGGCTGGGGTGACGCGAGGTAACGCGGGAGTGTAAATGTCAGATTCACAGCAGCTGATAGCATCTTATCACTTTAACTGTGTTAAAGGTGCAATGAAACATTCTGCCTGAGACATTTTCAGGAACAATATTACTAAATATTATTTATATGTATGTACATATACAGTGTTTTACTATTGTCTTGGGCAGAGATGTCACACTACTGTCAGACCTCCAGTATGTGACGGAGTAAACTAAAGAATATCACTGACAGCGGCTATGGGAGTGGGACACAATTGTCCATGCGTTTGTCCATGTTTGGGTGACGTTCCCATTTAAAAGACAAAAAACATGACTGGATTAATGCAAAAAAGGAAACTAATAAAGTGATTGAGTGAGGTGCGTGAGTGAGCGAGCGATAAAAAACCTCCACCCCATGCCCTCCTGATTGCCTACACCTGTAACTATACAGAAAACACTATACTGCCCCCAGTGGAGACCTGACAAACCCCATAAGACAGACAAATAAACAGATGTGGCTCCTACAGCAACATTTCAATGCATATCATTTCAACTCGTGACAGATCGGAGGAGGTGCAGTCGAGTTACCGTCAACCCACGATAATTGCTTGCTGGCGTATATTTAAACTTTTCAGACGGTGCACATCACACTTGCCATAAGCCTTTAATGCTGTGGCTGTCGTCCTCCACACTGGACCGCCCCATGTGACCCTACAATGGACTTCATTTGGTGTAACTTATAAACCTATAAGGAGTTATTTTCTGTAGATTTTTGAATATATTTATTTATTATGAGCTATATATTGTTCCATGTCAAAACAAAGACTTTTATTTTGAAATTATGTGAAATTCCATCGCTAATCTTGATATAATTAGCTTTTTCCCAAAAAGTTCAACTTTCTTTTTGTCACTTGGCCGGCCCCCGACCCCCGACCCCCGACCCCCTGCTCTAACTGAAGTCTTCACAACAATCCAGAGAAACATACGCTGCTGAAGCAGAGACGATGGTGAGAAATCAGCAACTGAGTCACAGGAAAAAAAAATGGCAAAGAAAGTGCAGCCAAACTTCACAGTTCCACAGTAAACTGTCGCTTCAAGTGTTTTCAGGGCAGAGTTTCGACAAGAAGGGGGTGAGATGGTTCCATCTTTGATACCAGGCTCCTTAACTTGACTTTTAATGGTGTGTCACTTGAATCTGATACAAAAACAACGTGGTTTAGTCCCAAATGAAGGTTTGAAACGATGGTTTTCCCACGTGTTTCTTCTCTACCTCACGCGCACAAGGTTCCGTGACATCCTCCTCGTTTGTGTCTCACTCTCGACGTGTGATGGCTTCACCTCTAGCCTCTCGTCTGTTGCTCCTCTCACCGCAGCACTAGAACGAAATAAGATGCAATCGCGTCTCCGTCGCTTCATATCCTCCTCCTCCTCCTCCTCCTCAAGTCCCATCAATTGGTCACAAATCAGTTGAAAATGTCGTCTCGTTTGGTCGATTGCCGTTTCAATCATTATTAAGTCGATGAGCGAGCGAGAGAGAGGGGGGCGGGGGCGGCACATGCTATCTTTGGCATTACGGAAATCTGTGTTTAAAGTGATGTGAGTGGTCTGTCTCCTCTCTGTAATGTCTCTGATTTTCACTTGAATACACAACTGTAAGACGTTTGGTATTGCACAGCAGCGCCTTGAACACATAACAACAAATAAGCTTCTCTCTGAGCAGTGCCACATGAGAACAGTACAGTAGCATCATGTTTTATGAGGCTCATGACTCTGCAGAGCTATCGTTGTGCTGCTCCGACGAACCAGAAAAGTACTGCCTACAGTGAAAAAAGTACAAGAAATCATGATAACCCACCCCCCAACATCCTCCCCAAACCTGAAGTCCCTTTAGTTACGATCAGGCGCATTGTCACAGAGGATGAAAGGCTAAATGATCCATCCAAAATGAGTCAACTGGTAAATGGTCTCCGCTCCATTGAGCAGATGGAGAGATGAAAAAACAAGACGTAGGTGCCGGGGCTGAATCAGGACCTGAGCGAGAGGTGGCTGCGGGGTCTGGAGAATCATCCTGGGTTTTCTCCTCATCAATCTTAGCAGCAGGTTGCATCTCCATGAGGGGGGGGGGGGCAGGGAGGGATGGAGAACACAGCCTGCAGGTTGTCAGAGGAGTATGATGGCTTGTTATTCATCAGTACACAATTGGACGTAAAGGAGGGTGGGGACGGAGGTCGGCCGCGATCGCTCTGATGGAGCCGCCGTCTGCGTCAGGTGTCAAACTGTTTGTCAATAAGGTGACGCGCTCGGTGGTCAAACGTGGCCGTAGATTAAAGATTACTCACCGATCAGGTAATCAACGCGCAGGAAGTGATTTAATTACGATTGGGGGGGGGGGAGGTGATGACATTTCAGATGCTTGCATTGAACCAAGACTGCACAATAAATATCCTCTTCTCTGCTTATCTGCACAATAATTGAACGTAGAGAGGAAAAAGAAAAAAGAATCGGCTTCTTTCATCCGGAGCAGGATGACATGTTTGAAGTGGAGCTGAGTCTGGAGTCTGTAGAGAAATAAGTGGTTTTTACACGCTTGCTCTGTGTTGCTGCAGCTAATGAACACTGTGGCATCTGAAAGAGGATCAAATTATTTTTTTTTTGCCTTCCTTCCTTTATTTCTTTATTTATTTCTTTATTTATTTTTTCCTTGGAGCACACACAGCCCGTCACCCTCCTACATGTTGATTCGGAGATGCTGCCATAAGCTCAGCAAAAACAAACAGCGTTCAGAGTGTGGGCCCCGGCTGGAAACATGACAGCATCACCAACACCACAAGAGAAAGAACAGGACTGGAAATGTTGGACCCGGTTTTCTTTTGGACGGTTTTTCAAATCAAAGAGGCTTGTTGATGCATTTCAGCAGAAAGCGTCCACAGGAACCACAGAACTCTAATTAATTTCATGCCAGATCGTGGGCTGTTTGACATCAGGCAGAATGGATTAAGTATATAATACAGAGAGGAACATGAATCATGGCCACGAAAACACCAGGTTGTATCATCACAGTGAGGGATTAGCGACTGTGTGGGAAGATATCTGGACGTCCAGGTACAAGACTGTAGATTAAAACGTGTCGTCATCACATGATCCAATACATCGTTATAGGGCTGCGAATATTACGCGATTAAACATTTCCTTAATTAAATGTCAAATGTTCTTGAACGCAAATATGTCCTGGTTTCTTAAAAGAACTCCACATAACAATAAAAAATAAAATCATTAAAAGTGAATAACTCTGATTTGTCGACTGAACAAAAAAGAAAAAACGATCGATATTCTTCAACATTTCATGGACTAAAACAAGTAAACAATCGAGAAAATGAATGGACACTTCATTCATCGATTATGAAAATAGCCCTTAAAATAATTGATTGTGATTGATTGAGTGTCACCTCGGCGGTTGAACGCTAATATTATGGGATGGACGCTGTGTGTCCTGCCTGAGCCCTGACCAACGGATGCGCAACACAATATCTGACTCATATTGACACGTTTTTATTGTGTCTACTGATCAATAACAACAAAAATATGTCTCCGACCACAACCTTTAATGTCTGAGACATAAATCAGGTTTCAGTCCGTCAAAGAATTGATCTTATTTCATATATTGAAATAGTGATGTTGAAAACCCGAGCGTTCCTCTGTTAGAAAGAGTGGAGCTGAGGAATTATGACCGCAGTGCATAGAAACTGAAACAAATAACAACAACATTATAATAATTTAAATAATAATAAGAGTCACCTTATTTCACTATACCAGTGTATTTTTTGCTTATTTTAACCATAAAAAGAACCAGAAAATGAACTGTTAATAAGTTGATTTTTACCTTCAATATCAGGCAGTTATTCACAATTTTCTGCATGTTAAAATAGTAAAATATAATACACTGATATTTGCCGTCTAGTGAAATTACTAATAATAAGTAATAACCACACGTTGGCTTTGACGCATGACTTCTCAGCATTGAGAAACCACTGGCCTTTGTCCGATGCTGGGACACTCTTCTGTATTTGAATAGTCTCCATTCAAGTGATTTTTTCTTTTAAAGACACAGTCACATTTTATCGCTTCCCCGCCGATATATTAACGACCTGTTAAGTTTTCTGGAAAAGGACGTCCTCCGACGCCATCATTCTGAGTTTCACTTTTGAAAGCAACAATCACCACGGTGAGTAACCGTGTCAGCTGGATGAAGAAAGTCTGTCTCCTCCTGGACTCTTACTGTTATTAACTTGATGCAAACAAGTGTTTTTAACGGCAGTTTTCAGTCACAGTTCCACATGTTTTTGGCCTGAGCTTAAAGTTGACCATGACCCCACGAAGCCTGTGTGCTGATGATCTGACTTGACTCATATCCAGCGAATCAAAGTTCGCTCGTCCATCTGCCACACAACCACAACCCTGCCAAGACACACACACACACACACCCTCACACTCACCCCCTTTCTTTCTTCCTTTCTTTCCTCCTCTCCTTATGGATGTCTCACTCTTCAGTTGCCATTGGTTACCTGGCCATTCCGCTCTTAATGTCAATTACCCTCAGCTTGTTTATGCTTTGCGGCAGACGGGAGGATCGAAAAAGTCGGGGGCCCCAAAGTCGCTGTTACGACGAGTACTTTTTCTCAGGAGCGGAGATGTTTGTCTGGGACATTTGGACGGATTTTCCTGCTCTAAATAATGACCTTATAATTTGTCAGGAGAGCAGTTGTTGTTTGCAGCGTCTCGTCTCTTCATCACCCGCCCCTCTTGTCATCCTGCACAGCCGTAATTTCCTCCCTTTCCAACGTCGCCACATAATTTATTTGCTCATTTTGTGCGCGTGTGTGAGGGAGAGAGAGAGAGAAGGAGGGGGAGATATGTAGATGAGCAGAGAGATAAAGATGGGGGGGGGGGGGTGACGGGAGGTAAGACGATGGTAGCAGTGTGTGATGAGGTGGGAAATGGGGGGGGTCAGAGGGGAGGAGGGGAGTCTGTTGCCCATGGATACGACCCCGATATAATTTGATTTGTGGCAGCAGGAAGCAATGAGTGCGAAGGAAGAGTGGGAGGTGGAGGGGAGAGAAGGGGAGGATGTGGGAGAGAGCAAGAAAGAAAAGGAGGGCGAGAAAACAAGAGGCGATGGAGGAAGATAGAGAGAAGAGGGATAAGAGAGGCATAAACATGTCGGGCACCGGAGCAGAGAGGATCAAGAGATATGAACGATGTCACATGATTTTTTATTATTTATTTTTATTCACTCTGTCTCTATCTGTTCTCCGGCTCCTCCTCCTCGCTGTCTCAGTCACTTCACACCTCGGAGGTTATGTCAACACATCAGTGTATCATTATATAACGACGGCGTTGATTTGCGGACACTGTAATTATTATTATTTTTATTATGATCAGGAAAAACATTGTCTGCGTCCACTAGTGTCTAAAACTCTGCCGTTTATTTATTGGTTTATTCGATGATTTAATTCTTCTGTGACTTAGCAACCGGCTCAAAAGTAGGCGATCTGACACGTGACTTCAGGTGTAGACGCTGGGAGCATGCGGTGATGTCTGCGGTGATGTCTGCTGTGTTTTACATGTGGACCTGAATGATATCATTTCTGATTATTATGGCTTAAGTATTCATGCATTCAAGAAGTGCTGCATTTTCTGCTCCTGCAAATGATTTTAACATGACGAGCTTTGAAACAGGAACAGGAAGTGTTGTGTTTGTGTCTTCTTTAAAAGATAATCACACTAAAATTGGAGTCAGCCGTCATTTCATTGCTTATTTATTATTTTTTGCTGTGAAGCTTATTTGACCACGAGGGGAAGTGTGAATGTGGCCTTGATGGATGATTTCCTGTTGAAGATTTGACCTGTGTTTGTTTTGTTTGTTTTTTTAAGTAGAAATATTACCATATATATACCATATATTAGTGCATTTAAAGGTTTAGACGGGGGATGAACCGCCAGAAGCGACCGGAGCAACTTTAACGTGCCTTGACATCAATTTTCTGACAATAATATTCCCTCAAAATGATGTCAAATATGTTTTTTTATGTCACATATTGTAAAAAGTGGCGTAGTCCGTCAGACCTTTAGTTAACTCCTGCATCTCATCTGTGCACACATTTACTCTCCATCACTCCTGTATCCTGACACCCTGTTGCCCTCCGCATGTGTGTGTATTTAATCCAAACGGAGCCAAATCTGTGTGGATTGTAAATAGCACTTGGGTTATAACAGGGAAGTGATATGAAAGCCAACCATCCGACAGCGAGGGGACCCTGCACTTTAGTATTATCTCTCCCTGCTGTGCTCTGCGTGTGTTTCAGTGGTGATTTCTCTCAGACAGCAAGTGAAGCTCAGCTTCCTCCAAAATGTGGTCACATATGTACATAAACGTGCCCTAGTTAGTTCAGAATCAGCTGTTTATCGCAGATCGTGATTTAAAACCGCTCAACGCTGATTTGACAAAATGTGGCAAAAACGTCACTTCCGTGGAAGCTCAGCTTCTCTGGGAGTCGATGGCGCAGTGGGGTGGACGCTGGTCTTCTGCATGAGGATTGGAGGAAGTTTTTCTATTGACAGCGTTGCAGAAACAAACGTGACATCGTCTCTGTCCTGTGTGGATTTTGCTAGTTGTTAATTGCTCGGCGATATAGAGCAGTTTCTTTTGTATGTATGAAAAAAAAAAAAAATAGCATTTCAGTTTTACATAATTATCACGTTTCCTTGTTCTAGTTGTTCGTTTGCATAATTTATGTAAGAATTTATGTATGAATAACTGGGCCTGAAATCAGCTTCTCCTGTTTTCAAAGACCGACAACCGCCACTGGTGTGTGTGTGTGTGTGTGTGTGTGTGCTGGCTTTTATTACCACACTAGAACCTTCTCTGGTACAAACACTTACCTTGTCAGGACCAGTAACAGAATAAAGCCTGGTCCAAATGAGTTTCTGCCTCGATGCAGTGTCCTAAGAAGAATAGCTGTGCAAATCTGTGTGTGTGTGTGTGTGTGTGTGAGAGAGTGAAAGAAACATGGAAATAACGTGTGACAGAAGGAGAGTGTGGAAAAGAGCGGGAGAGCGTAAGCGACGTAGATGGAGAGCATGGAAAAGAGCAGGACAGAGTGTGAAAATGACGAGGAGAGTGAACGTGACGAGTGTGTGTGTGTGTGTGTGTGTGTGCGCGCAGTACTTTAAAGAGAGTGTGTTTGGACACTGTCTAGAAGTCTGTTTCCTAAAAATGTCTCTGTCGTGTGTGTTTAACACGCTGTTCTCTCTGCTCAGACTAGAAGTAATTGCCCGATGTAGGGCTGAATGATTTTGAATAAATATCTAATTGCGATTATTTTGACAGGAAATACGATATGATTCACGATATCAGACGGAATGGTAATTTTAAGTCATTCTCATTTTCATTCGAAAAAACATATTTAAAAGGTTTAATGTGTGATATGTGTGCGGTTCTGTGAGTCTGTAGAATAAGATGTGTAATAATAATTCATCTAAAATGATATTTTAGCTTAAACAAAAATTACGATTTGTGCTGAAATTTAGATTCATTGTTCAGCCCTACCCCCCATGGTTCTCAAACTGTGGTACGCCAGCTTTTCTGGTGGTACTTGGAGGAAAATCAGAAATACTGTTTTACTGTATATACCAGGGTATGTGATCGGAGTGGAGCTAAGGAATTGTATCACTATTTTGTCATTAAATCAGTGTGTGAAGTATATGTGAGGAAGAGGATGATGATGATGAGAGATGATTATCTTATTGGGAATAAATCTGCCTCCTCTGAAAAGTCTGTAGCTGTGCTCAATATTTTCTCCGGTGGTTCTAGGTAGAGAAAGAAAAGAGAACTATCACTGTGTTGTAACACAATTATTCAATGTTATATTACAAGATCTAACTGAATAATAAAGAAAATACCCTTTAAAAAGGATCTGGAGATGTTAATTCTTCTCAATATCTGCCATTATTTACATTCTGTGAGGCTAAACTGGCCAAACCTTATGTTAACTCCAATGTCTCCACCCTCTTCCCCTTCCCCTCTCTGCCTCCGTCCACCAGGTCACGTTCACCAAGCGAAAGTTTGGCCTGATGAAGAAGGCGTACGAGCTGAGCGTCCTGTGCGACTGCGAGATTGCCCTCATCATCTTCAACCACACCAACAAGCTGTTCCAGTACGCCAGCACCGACATGGACAAGGTCCTGCTCAAGTACACCGAGTACAACGAGCCGCACGAGAGCCGGACCAACGCCGACATCATCGAGGTAAAGCGGGGGGGGCTGGGGGGGACACACGGCGGGGTAAAGGCTTCATTCTCGTGACACTCATGTTCCACATGTTGAAAGATCATTTAGCTGCTGTTCATCCTGGTCTTTGTTTGTGAGTCTGACCAGTACTTTCTCGTTCTCTAACAATTATATTTATCTTTCCCAGTGGGACCATTGAGATTTAATCAGCTCTAATCTAATCTGGTTCTCTCAGCCGTAATCAGGTCAAGTCCAGTTCATTGCAGTCTAGTCTAAGTGACTGGTCTTCAGTGTCATTGGTCCCGGGTGATGTGAGGAGCTGTTAATCCCACTCTGGTTTTGTTTAATTCAGCCGTCGACCCGACATGTTTCCTGCTACGAGGAGAAATGTAAGAGTTTCGGATCACATGAGTAATGTCGCTCTCTTCTCCGAATGGTTATTAGGGAGGTAGAGCCCTGGGGTAATTAGCTTAGCTTAGCATAATGACCGGAAACATCATCACATCTTAAATTCACTCATTTAAACATTATCGCTGGTTTGTAGAGGTTGCTCTAAGACAGAGCAGCATTTTCACCAAGAGTGAGCAAAGGACGACGTGATGCCTGAGAAATTCAAATTCCAAGATCTCTGTCTCACCAAAGAAAATGACAAACACTGACTTTGACCAAGATCCCAAGGACAATCACTTGTCCAGATGCAGAGCGTGCTGCGAATCAATAAAAGTGGACGCCATCATGATCAGCGAAACGGCTCTTACAATTTACCCTCCAATCTTAAGCTATGTCAGCACATTTGATCCTTGAGTTGGTTCTGGAGAGTCCTTGAAAAGTCCTTACTTTTGATGTCACCCAAGGTGTGGGAACCCTGGAGGAGGAAGAGATTCTTGAATTTACGTTGAGGTGTTTGAGTTTGGCAGCTGTACTTCATTTCCATCACTCAAGACATAAATCAGGCTGAACTGTTGGTTTGAGTTTGTTTTGCACTCTTGTCCAGATTAGTCCAGTTTGGAGTTTGTGAATCCCGTTCATCCCGGTGTCGTTCATGGCTGCCCTCTGGCTCAGTGCCTGTCAGCTTAAAGAAAGGGCAGAGGTGAGGACAGCTGGGCTTCACCTCTCCTCACCCCTCTGGCATCAGCCCTTGTTGTTACCCAGCAACCTCTACAACAACAACAACAACAATAACAACACATTTGAATTATGAAGCCTAGATCCGATTGAACCTCGGCACAAAATGGCCACTAGATAGACGGAGAGCCTCCCAAGCAGCTGGGTAGGGAACTGAAGTTTGTTTGTTTTGCATATTGACTAGCAGAGAGGTCGTTGGTGAGGTTAGAAGAAAAGCTGTGAGGCCAATCATTTAGTTCTGCTTTTATGTTGCTGTAATAGGAATACATTTTTCTCCTGGCGTCTTAACTCCCTGTGGGAAAAAGCTTCCGTGGAGCTCGTCAGGCAAACGCGGAGCACATTCACACGCCTTGCTGACCCTTTTATACATAATGGCCCTCTCATGAATTGAACACGAGATGGTTAGGTATGATTCAGCGCGCTGTGCATCCTGCAGTACAGCACTGCAGCCTTCATGCGGAGCGTCAACTTAACGCTGTATTTACTCACACAGCTGCAAGAGTTCACGATCAGTCAGCCACAAACATGAAGTCAGGAAGAATTGTGTGTTTATGACTTAGACAAACTGTTGTTTTCCTGTGTTGCCAGCGCCCACGGTGGTGTTGCAAGAATGTAAAGTCAGACGAGCACTGGAGGAGAAAACTCTTACATGAAACAGTGAGAATATTAAACATCGGTTTTAACCTTTCATTCTTTACCAGGGTTTCTTTAATCACACTTTCTAAGAACAAGGCAATAACTGCTACCCGTGTCCCAGGTGAGGTGATCTTTGACTCCAAATGATGAGTGTAGTTTCCATCTTCTACCAATAACCCTGGAAGATGCCCAGAGGCAAAGACTGTTTGATTCATCTCATGAACTCCTGGGAGGTTACTTCGACCTTTAACTGCTGCTGTAAGGCATCGTTCCCTTTTTTTCCCCACGTCGTGTGAAGCCATCAACACACACACACACACACACACACACACAGATACCTCAAAAACACAACACACACCTCCTGTAGATCTGTGTGTGTGTGTGTGTGTGTGTGTGAATGTTTTAATTAAAGTCGAGTTCCCAGTTCATTTTGACTGGTTGTCACCAACTTTTAAAAAGTTAGTACCGTAGCGACCCTCACTTTTGAACACAGTTAATGATCTAATGTGTGTAAATGTGCTAATATGCAGGGTTTCATGTTCAGACAGATAATGTGCCAAGTTCCTCTCCATCCAAACACTTTTATTTATGCCCTCACCTGAATGAATGGAAACATGCTGATCTCTGGAGAGAGCCGATACCGTAATGACCCTTATATAGGACACACTTTTCCCCTGAGAGGCAGGTTTGAGCAAAGCATGTCACCTCTGAGTCGAGCTGTTGCTGGTGTGAGTGTAAGATTGTGGGTTAAACGTAGTGTTACTATGTGGCTAGATGTGTAAAGTGTTTTTAAAGCCTGATCTGGGACCTGTACATGTTTTACACTGTCGGTCAGAGCCGCCAGGTCGGGTTCTATTCTTTTATTATTGGTCCCAGGTCTGTTTAACACAACCTGTCCTCCAACCGAAACATAACCATGGGAATTTTCCAACTCAACTACGCACAGGTGTCAGTGAGGTTAGGGTCAGGGCAAAAAAAGGTCAGAGTTAGGCAGTAAAAATGAAAAATAGTAAAATATTTGCGTGTGTAAAAGTCTAAATAACCACAAGCAAACTGCTGGCGGAAAACTCAGACATCACAGGTCCAGTATTTCTCACTTCTGCATGGATCGAGGTCTATAAAAGTATATAATTGATGGGTCTTTTTTGGGTTTAGGCACAACATACTTGGATCCTTGAAGAATTGTAATTGTGAACCTTTTTTTAAGGACTTGAAATCAAAAGCACAATCCGTCCAATTTGATTTCACTCCATCAAGGTTCAGGCCCAATAAACTGGTGAACTCTCATTTAAAGTGTCAGTGGAGCAGCACAGTTTGGTGCCACATTTTTGCACCTCCACTTTTCCAATCTCTCTCACTCTCTCTTTTTATCGCTGTCTCTCGCTGTCTTCCTTTCACCCCTCTCCCACTCTCTCCTTCCACCAAATCTCACGATTTGCACAGTCACGACAGTTTTTCCACTTTCCTTTCTCTTTCTGTCTGTCTCAGAGTGTCAGCACTAAAGCTTTTCTGTGGGCTGTATCTCCAGCTGCAGATGGCCCTAAAGTGTGCGTGTGTGTATGTGTGTATGTGCGCGTGTGTGTGTGTATAGCTGCTCCAGGCCGCATCAGCTCAAGCTTCAGTGGCACTGTTTGTGTGCGTATGTGTTTGTGTTTTCAAGTGTGTCGCTTTCTTTCTCTTAATGTGTGTGTGTGTGTACACGTCTGTCGTAGGCTGTGAGGACATGTCCGTCTGCTCCTCATAACTCTGAAAGGCTTCTTCAGGGTAAAGACTTGGTCTTAGGGTTAGAATTAGGTTTAGATTTTACATTTAGCTGTGGGGCTCCTCACTAAGGTTGCTGTGCAAGAATGTGAGTGTGTTTGCGAGAACACCTCATACAATATTCAGGCTTGCATGGGAAGTTCTCGAGTGTACCGGCCTCGATACTGCTCACCCCACTCACACGCACACACACACACACACACTCTGCCTCACCCGCACTCCCTATAGGCTGCCAGGCATTAAGCAACATTCTCCGGCGTGTGTGTCCTCAGCTGTCCTCTTTGCCAGATGTGCTACAGCGCACACTTCCTTGTTGAGCAGGTGTCAGCTTCATCTGCTCAGACGGTTTGTTTCTGCGTGTCTGCGGTGGCATTTTAAAGGAATAACGTCTATCTTTCAAAATCATTTTTTAGTTATCTTTATATTTTCATTTTTCATACATTTTCATCCTTAATTATTAATAATATCATTGTTATTGTTGTTATCACAGGTATTATCAACCTAACAGATGGAAATGGTGCACGAGTTAGGAACTAGTTTCAGTGTTGGATTAAACCGACTATGGAGAGCTGGAATGTGGGGCAGCAGGACTGTGTGTGTGTGTGTGGGTTTGCGTGTGTGTGTGTGTGTGTGCATTCATGGAGCACTAGTGTAGTTCACTGATGTGGATTTAATGTTGTTTGCACAATAATTGAGCTCCGTCACACAAATATAGCGTTATATGGCTTTGATACACACACACACACACGCACACACAGTAGTCGACAGTCATTGTTATGTGTGTGTGTGTGTGTGAGATCGTTTGACAGACTAATCCCTTAATAGACTACTAATAGTACATCATGTACGCACCGCCGTTCCTCGTGACCTTTGATTCTCTTCATCGTATAAAGATTTCTTACATCACGTCCAACGTAAGAGAGGACGTGTTTGGACAGTGATGCAAGGAAGAAATAATATTAAAAGTCCAAAGATAATCTGTTGTCACACATGGTGCCGTATCACTGGTTGAGTACAGAGCTGAGGGGGGGGGGGGGCATAATTGGATAGTCACAAAATGTGCCCATTTGCTGCTCCTGCCTCTGTGAGTCTCTCCAAGCCAAGTGCTTCCGAGTATAAATTATGAAGTGTGGATTTAGTCACACACACACACACACACACACACACACACAGATATGCGTGCATACACACACGTGTGTGTTGTGTTTTCTGCACATACTGTTCTTGTGTGTGTGTCAATGTCCCTTGCAGCTCTTACTCACTGTGTGTGCATGTGCGTGCGTGTGTATGTGTGTGTGGACTCGGCATCTATCACACTCTTAGACATTCCTTCACTCCTTCCTTCAGAGTGCAAGTCTTTGAGTCACTACACACACACACACACACACACACGCAGCATCATCTCTCTGAGATGCACATGCTGCTGCAAAGAGAGTGTGTTTTTATGTGTGTGTGTGTGTGTGTGTGTGTGGCCTGCCGCTCCTGCCAGAATGTGTTAATCCGCTCGACTGCAGATTCCAATCAGGGCAGAGGAAGGAAGAGTGCGAGGGGACAGAGGGAACGCAAGCATGTGGAAAGCTAAAAGAGTGGTGATGAATAACGAAAGGAGGGGAAAGCAACATGGTCAGAGAATGGGGTTGCCCTTTTTTTTTTTTTTAGAGCGGCTCGAGGAAAGACAGCCCTCTATAGCGAGATGCTCTGCAGGAGCTTAAGGACTTTGGGCACCGCCTCAATCCTCCGTCCTGCTGGGCCGCGGCCAGGCGGAGCCTCATGTATCACAAAATACCACTTGACGGGATTCGCCCCTCAAGTAACTGATCTGTTAGCTGCATCGCCCCCCCCACACACACACACACACACACGCACAGACTTCAAACTAAAACTCTGCTGCACTAAAACACACAAATCGGTGTTGTTTTGTGGAAATCAATCTTAAGCTGGATGCTCAGGCTGGAGGTGATGCCTCTGTTAGTCCCTCCTAAAATCTCTATGTAATCTCAGTATTGTAGAGGTCATAATCTGGACCAGATGAGGTCACTGATACGTGCGTCCAAATGCAGAGGTCATTTAGTCTCTTATTGACATAATAATAATATATGTTGCCTTCTCATGTCGTAGCAGATGTATGTCTCACATTTTGTCATTGAGCAAAATAAAGAAACGTAAAAAGCATAGAAGTCGGCACACATCGGCAGATCCTGGTGTGTTTGCCAATGTCGGATGAAACATTTTAAAGCCGACCAATACAGTGCCGATAATATCCCTGTTTCAGTGCACTGAAGCTGCTGCTTACTTACACGACTGTCCTTGTCCCAGGATACAATAGCAATAGCAGGAAATCACTTTATTTAGTGTGTTTGCCTTCACGACACTAGCTGGGGACGTTCCGCCCTTTCCAGCTCGTTAGTTTTAGGTGTTTTCCAGGATAGTTGGAGGCTCGTTTTTTAACTTGTTGGACGCCATTCCAAGTCTTCCTACCGTTCATCAACCTTTAAATATTCAATTCTTTGTGCAGACAGAGCATAAACTCGGCCTTGGTCTCTGATTGATTGAGTGTGAGAAAAAATAGACATGGGTCATTGAAAGTGTATGAAGATATTTTGGTAAATGCCTCCCTTGTTTGAAGGGTAGTACTGTTTTATGCCCTGCATTGCCCTACATTTTAGTCCATGAATTTGAGGGAATTGGTGCTGGAAAGTGCTTGAATTTGATGTAAACCACGGTGTGGGAACCCTGAGTATCATTTATGTTGGATGAACATGTTCCAGTGTATTTTAAAAGTCCACTTTTAGTCCGACTAACACGATTATTCGTGCTGATTGCGATGTGGGAAGAATGTCTATGTATATTTCATTGTGACTGAAGCAAATGTCATCTCTTTGCGTGAGGAGATGTTTGTGAGGCTCACAAAGTCCTTTTAAAAAAAGGCTTTAGTCTCAAAAAACACCAATTACAGAGGACAACGACACAGACACAAAGTTTAACGAAAAGAATCAAAGAGAAGCCAACAAGAGAGAGAGAGAGAGAGAGAGAGAGAAGGAAGACAACGCTGGGCTTTGTGAGTTTGAAACTTATCATTGTCATGCAGATGCAGGAGTGATGGAATGATAAACGCTGCCTCAGCGTTAGCCGTCGCACTGGAACGTGGCCTAAATCAAACAGTGGGCTTTGATTGAATTATCTGTTTCCAGGATAAGTTGAAGACATGAATAATTTGTCCAGACGTTCGTTGTTGACTTTCACCGTCCGACAGCGTTTCATGTGGGATGATGATGAAGCTGTGAGGAGCTCGAGAGGAAGAGCGAGAGAGAGAGAGAGGTTATGATGGGAACAGGTAGAGAGAGAGAGAGAGACAGGGCAAAAGAGGACACACAGACAAAGAGGGAGTGAGAGAGAGAGGAAAAAGAATAAAAGAGAGGAAAAGGATTAGAGGAAATGACCAGGGACAGAGTCACATATGGAGGCTTTAGAAGAAAAAGAGAGATAATTTAAAGGGTGAAAAACACAGAAGGATAAACGAGAGACTTTGCACTTTTTCTGTGCGAGAGCGAGAACTGCAATAAAGGTGGTGGGCAGCGAGATGAGAGAGAGACAGAGAGAGAGAGGGAGGTGGGGTGGGGGGGGGTGAGCAGCAGCGTTTCACAGAGAGCTGGAAACGGAGGGCGGGCGGACAAGCAGGTGGGCGAGCAAGCGAGCCAGAGGGGAAGCAAAAGCGGGAGGGAGGGTGAGGGGGGTGGAGGCGGGGCTTGCCAGCAGCTGCAGCCAGTCAGAGGCTGGCGTGATTCTCTGCAGGGTGAATCTTACCCTGGCAACATAATAGAGTGTGAGAGAGAGGGAGAGAGAGAGAGAGAGAGAGAGACACGGTGGACAGGTGAACAGATGGCTCACTGACTGAGGGACAAGCTGATCAGTGGACTACAGAGCGGTGTGTGTTTGTGTGTGTGTGTGTGTGTGTGTGTGTGTGCGTGTGCGTGTGTGCGTGTGTGTGTGTGTGTGTTTGTGGTGTCACAAAATTTTCACTGTGACAGTAGAGCAGAGAAACAGCAGGAGAGAGAGAGAGAGAGAGGAAAGATGTCCATATTTGCACTCTAGGGTACTGTATGTGTATGTGTGTGTGTGTGTGTGTGTTTCAGGTATTTCTCATGTTGTGGGGACCTAAACCTGATCACACAGTCACATGATAGGGACAGAAATCGAGTCCCTGTAACATAAGTTATCACATTTTAAGGTGAAGACATGTTGTATGGTTAGGGTTAGGCCTTTAGTTGTGGTGGTTAAGGTTAGGGTTCATAACTCCAGTAGTTTGATTCCAGGCCTCTACAGTGAAAAGACACTGAACCCTGAGATGCAGTGTGTAAATGTGATGTATGAATGATAAATGTATATACACTTGGGCTTTTTCAGTTTGTGTCACTGAGTTAAATCTGAACAAAGGATTTCAAACACTTAAATCACAAAATATCAGGAATGAACTCCTGAGTCCTGTGATATAGAAATGCTGGTTTGTCCTCTTTGGAATTTGGCGTTGGGGAGCGAGTGGTTTACAAAGCGAAAACAAGCGTAGACCCTAATGCCAAGAAACAGCAGGAAAGCCATTCTTAAAATACTGTATAAATAAAGTGGTGAAGGTTTTAATTAGGTGAGCTGTTTACAAAGTGGCTGCAGTGATTTCCCTGAGAGTGATCTTGCCGGGTTCCTGGTGAAGTAGATGCCTGTTTAAATGAAATATCCCTTTAAGCATATATAAAAAGAATGTATGTAGTGCATGAAAAAATATCAGCCTGTGTGTGTGTGTGAGTGTGTGTGAGTGTGTGTGTGTTGCGTGAGCTTGTCCATGTGAACGATGCACCAACATTGTCCCAGTTTTGTCTCCGGACTCTTTTATGTCTTTGTGTCCTGACAGTCAGGGGGCCGGCCGTCCACGCCTCAATCACGTCCTCCGTGCACAGTCATCAACATGTAGGAAATTGTTTTATTGTGATATACTGTCTACTTAAGCTGTGTTTCTTTTGTTCCCTTTTGATTTCCGTCTTCTTCTCTGTTTTTTGAGGTCAGAGCACACAGAACACACTGTGCTGCGGATGTTTTTGTGTTCTCTCGTCAAGTGCAGACAACAAAGTCTCCTGTGCGTTAAATTTGCATTAAGCCGCAGATCAAGAGTGTCGACTTGTTGTCGTGACACTGGGTGGAACAAATCTGTGTCATAACCAATTCCTGTCCATAGATAAAACCCTGCTTTGACACCACCATAATAATGATAATGATAATAATATAATGGGGGTTTGAGATTTAATGAGATTCTTATCAAAGAGGGGCTGGATTTATTCGAACCGAGAGCTTCTCCACTGTGACATCCTCGTGGCATCATTGCCCTCCTGCCCTCGTCTAATTTTGAGGCTTTAAGGCTAATTCATCCCAAACTAAAAGACGTCTCCACCTCCTTGGGGTTCAGTCACGAGCTCTTGCAGGTATGATTTACCACCGGCGCCACTTCCGAGGCTGAATTACACACGAGTTGAATCATCCTCACTTAGCAGTGATTGTGCGCAGGGGGAGTCGTGAAAAATGTGCCCGTGTTTTAATCAGAGCAGCACGCCTGTAGTCAGACTGTACACCGCGGGTGGTTGTTAATTAAAGGGAAAATGGGGTTTGCGAAATATTGAAAATGATCTCCGAGTGGTTTTGTTGCCTTATGGATAATGTATTCAGGTTTCACTGTATGGAAGTCTGTCTTCACCTTAAACTGGTGAACTGATAACACTTTGGGTTGGAGGTTTTTACCTGAAATTCAGTTCAAATTCTAATCTTTAAAACCTGTTTGAGTTGGAAATATAAAGCCTAGAAGCTCATCAGACTTTTCATTTCATGTGCTCCACCACTTATGATGATATACTGATATAATTTTAAGCTCATATTGCCATCCCCGACTTTTTGCTAGGGCTATGGAGTCGCATCAGATGCTCTTTGGCCACAATGTCATTTGAAGTTTTTGAAATAATGACCTCATGGCCCAGCAAAGGTCTCTGGGAGTTCAGCGTGGCCGCTTGGATCCACTTTGAATCCATCGGAGAGAAAAATAACACAGGGTCATGCCATTGTTCTCAAAACCCGGGGTTTAATATCTTAACCCTGAAGTTTTGTGTGTCCTATAAACTCCTGAGAGGACACTTACGACACCAGAGCACGTTCCAGGTTCCACGACGGAGACGAAGTTAATGACAAATCTGCTATGGAGTGACTTCACAGATTAGCAGTGCAGCGAATGATGTAAATAAATAATGCGGTGTTATGTTATCTTCTGAAGGAAAAGCTTGTCACGTATTATTTATTTGGAACCTTTCCATTTTTGGAAAATGTGACACCCCCTAGCATTTGATATGTGACAGTTCACCCGAGGCTCCGCCCAATGACATGTTTTATTCTCCTTAAGGCTTTTTTGATTTAGCTTACTTTACAGCTGTTGTTTTTCCTTTTAATAATGACATTTAATGGAGTTGTGGTTTTCCATCTGTTGGATAAACATGATGGAGTTTAGAAACTACTCCAAACAGAGTCTAGAGGAGATGCAGAGGTCCAGTTCTCTCTGATATGAGTTGATTAAACGTTATTTTGAAATCATTAGTCAATAACCACCACAGATAAATGTTGCCCTACCCCCCGACTGCTTCTTTAACTCAAGCCTTATATTTACTCTAGTTTTATTGGAGACCAAACCAGAGCTGAGCGGGAAGTAAATATCGGCTTTATATTCACAAGGATGTCTGAAATATGTTTCTCAATTAATTCTAATGTAGTCCATGATTTGTAAACAGGAAGCGGTTTGCCAATAAAACTGCATCAGTGTTAGCAATAATGTGTCAAAGTTGTATTTACAGCCACTTCTCCCCCCCCCTCCCCCCACACACACTTGCACTTTCTTTTTGAATTAACTTTTTATTGAATTGAATTTTAATAAACAAGACAACACACAGAAGCAACCCTCCAGCAGCTGAACAGAGTGAAGCGCGTAGAGATTATGAAGTAATAATCACAACAATAATAAGTGTAGGAGTGACACACAACAAAGAAGCGGGAAAACAAGACAATAAAGAAGAAACTTAAAGTTTTATTGGACAAAACATTGCTCCTGAGTAGCCATTCACCTGTGGCCTTGTCCACACGGAAACAGAACTTTCCCTTTAGAATCTTTTCTATTTTCATTCTTAAAAAGTTTTCCGTAACCACGGTAATGTCTAAAGACATGTCTTACTACACTACAAACCCAAATGTGATACAAAACCTCTGCACTTTCGTCTGAACTTCTTCTCCCGTGATGCGGCCATGTCGCCTCAGACAGAATCTTCCACTCAAGAAAGTTCAGCAGAGCAGCAGTAAGTTTCTGTCGTCTGCAGGTAGATAATCAAGGACATGGGGACCCAAACATTCATCAATATTTCATCTTCCCCCTGAAGAACAGCCTGTAACTTTTTATGGGGCAGAGTATTAAAACTCTCCTGCTTCCAGAGGGTGACATTTTGGTGGGAGAGGCTTTGATCCAACTGCACTCTGGAGCAATCGCAAGAAGTTTCTCAAGCAGTTTGTGAGACATGTAACGTCCTTGTGGGGGGGGAGGGTTCTTACACGGGTCTTATGCCCATCCCACTTTAGAGGATAATTGGCCAGATTTCAGTCCCAATCTGACCCTTCTGATGACTAGTGTGGGTGCCTTCTGATTTTAGGCCGGTGTGAACAGATAATCTGGCCAAATTACGCGTCCGAGTCTTCACAATTTAAAATCGTAAAGTATTGAACATGTTGATATTTACGACTGAGCAGGGATTGAGGCGTGAGCGAGTTGACCGTTACATGTACAAACCAAGTTCTCAGCCATGACTTCATCCACAGTCACGTTTGAATCACGCGAGTTCCTGTGAGATCCCAAATCCCAGGAATCTCCTCCCTGAAATCGTTTGATTAAACGCCATGTGTGTGCTCCTGCGTCTGGACTGGACTAGGATTGAAACATTGAACATGGGTGACATGGTTCGTTGTGTCCGTGGTCTCCCTCCTTTTTAAAGGGAGCAGGATTTAGAGAAACTACAACTTATTCACGTCTAAGAAGTCACGGAAATCGATGATCAAAAAACGTAGTAGTTATATTAATCAGTAACATCAGTGGTGGCTGTCGTCAGGAGTTGGATACAAGTTGTGTTTTGTTAGTTGGGAAATGCTGATTCAGCACAAAAGAAAACAGGCAGACAGAAAGACGGAAGATGATTTCTCATTTCCGCTTTGTTGATAAATTTCAAGGCGAGGGATTTCCTTCTCTTTGCCTCCTTCCAGCCTAAAGCTCCAGCTTTAGTTTAAGATCCGTTTTGCAGTGAGGATCTCTCTCTCTCTCTGCCCGGCTGTGCGGTCAAGTGCCCACCAGGCAAAGCTACTTAAGGGCAAATCTTGTTTAGCAGAATCCTCTCAAAATAAGAGCCTCTCTCTCTTCGCACTGCTCCTCTTCGTCTTCGTCTGTCTCGTCTCTCTCTCTCACACTCTGCAGATTGTGCTAACACTGACACATCCTGACGGGCGTTAGCCGCTGCACCGACACTGCCGCCGCGTGCTTCCCGACTCACCCTTTACCCTTTTGCTTGGTTCAGTGCAAAGATTCACACCAATTACCAACACTGTTGATTAGCCGGTGTGTGCCGAGGCGTGACACCGCGGCGCGCTTTCTGACATGCAGAGTTTACACAGAGTTTCTTGCTTGCGCGACTTTAAAGTTAAAGGGTTTTTTGCACCCTTTTAATCCATGACCTCTTGAAAGCACCTGCCCCACGATGAGGTGCACATTCAGCGATAATAACTTGCTTTCACGTGTGCCGCGCCGGTATGAACACTGACCTCACTGATCGATTTAGAGTTATCTGGTGACTGAGAGTGGTTTTCTTTTCTCTCTGCTCCTTGAAAATCCTGCTAGAACCTTTTTTTTTTTGGTGTACAAAATGTCATCGCGAGGGTCAAACTCTTCCATCTGACTGTTGCAGTGATTCAGTGTTGGAGTCGACTCACGGAGTGGAATCTGTGTGTGTGTGTGTGTGTGTGTTTGAGAAAAATGTCTACACAGAATGTGTCTGATCCCTTCATGTGCATGAAAAATGAAATGTAAATGTGCCTCCTCCTTCTCCTCTACTCCTCTCTGGCCGCTTCAGACGTTGCGAAAGAAAGGCTTTAACGGCTGCAACAGCCCCGAGCCCGACGGCGACGACTCCATCGACCAAAGCCCCCTAAACGACGACAAGTACCGCAAGACTGAGGATCTGGACAGTCTCTTCAAACGCTACGGCGTGAGTACCATCACACGTTTGTCACTTTATCTAACCCACTCTTTCTCTCCTCCTTCTTCTTCTTCTTCTTCTTCTTCTCTCCTCTATCCACCTCTCTCTGTCTTTTCCTTCCTCGTCTGTTGTTCGGGGAAACGAAGGCTCTGAACAAGAAAGAGCACCGGGACTCTGAGAGCCCAGACCCCGAGGAGCCCTTCTCCCTCACCCCCCGCACTGAGGAGAAATACAAAAAAATTGACGAGGAGTTTGATAAAATGATGCAGAACTATAGGCTGTCAGTGAGTACACCGCCCCATTCCTGTGTAACACCGCCCCCCTGCCCCTCCTCCTCCTCCTCATGTTGGTTCCCTGCTGCTGCCTCCGACCAGACAACCTGATGGCGGCCTGATTACTCACAGAGCACTCGCCTTCACTCTCCCTCACTCCTTCACCTCTCACCCCCCACAATCCCCCCCCCCCACACACACCTGCCATATCACCACCCACCATCTCCACTGATGATATGTGACTGAGTAGGGAGGGCAGGGCCGAGAAGTCGCGCTGAAGGACATGAGGGCAAAAAAGTTTGGTCCATAAAAGGTCATAAAATTGTGAATCACGGCGGAGTTAGTGTCTGTAATGTCTGCGATTAATCAAGTAGCTTGAGCTTGATCTATAAAATAATGAAAAAAAATATAATATTTGTAAATAAGCAGCTGTTTTCTAATAACTCAGTGTGTCCACGTTGTATTTAGAGCTGGTTCTGCTGTAAACACAACACACTTTCTCTTTCTAACAATTTATGACACACAAAAATGAACAGTGTTCTTTCTCTAAAGGAAATCAAATGGTGGCATCACCAATAACACTGATTAGTGTGTCTGTGGATTCTTTTCTTTGGTCCATAAATTGTTGTTGTTGCCCAAAACCTTAAAGTGACGACAGCCACGAATGTCTGTCTTATTTTATTCATAAAACCATAGTCATAGAGGAGCAGATAAACCAGAAAATAATAACATTTAAGAAGCTTAAATCACAGAATCAGACTCTGCAACTGATTTAATCGACTATGAAAAAAGTGTGGTGATCAGTTTTCTATTCAAACTTAAATTTAATACTTAATTTATGAAACTCTTTTGCAGTTCATGTTTTTGGAAAACGTCCTTCAGTTGGAAAATGTTACATTGTCATGTCAGTTTCATCTTTTATTGCCGAATCCAACAACTGTGAGATAAACTCGAGACTGGCAGACATCGTATCAAGTTCTTATTAAAAAAGAGAGACTTATAGTCTTAAGAAAGGCACATAAAATATTAATATAACGTCTTCTTTGCAGATGTTCAACTTTGTGGGAGTAAAAAAAAAAAAAAAAAAGTCGTTAGAAAAGGCTGTTTAAGACCTTTTAGTCATCACAATGAAGTGCATCCTCAGGAGAATTAAAGCTTTAATACTTTGTTTCTGATGCCGCTGCAAGTTCATTTATAAACAAGAGAGGCAGAGGACTGTTAAGTAGGTCTTTACTTCTCACAAAAGTTGGCATAGCAACTGCTTTTGCAAAGGGGAAATTATGCTTTATGAGAATAATCAACACATGTAGAGGATGCCTTTAAGCAGTCGGATAACTTAGCTGCAAGCACCCGTTGTGTAACACTGAGCAACACTGGAGAAACACGAGTGCAATTGAATTAGATATCTGCGTGCACCAGCGCTGCTGCTGACCTCCAGCCCAGGTAACGCAGCAGCTCACGCTATGACCGAGGTCAGTGCTGCCTCCTCTCACATTATCCCGGTTCTGCCTCCTGACTGGCGTCCAGCCAAAGCCCTTTTACCGCTGCACTCCTGTGCCAATTTCCCCATGATTCATTTTTTCCCTCCATGCTCAATAATGCCATTAATGTCACTTTAATGAGCAGCGCTCGATTTACTGCCTGCCGCCTTTTCGGATTGGTCACCAGGGATGGGACAGTCACATTGAGGCGCTGCAGGAGAGTCAGACTCCTTGCATTTTAACACGTGTTGTTATGCCTTAAAGGAAAGGTCTGGGCTTTTTTTCCCCCCTTCTGTTTATGGTGTTTTTCTTATTTTAATAGTTAGTCATATGTCACTTGATGACATTAATTAGGGGACACAGTCAGAGAACACAGGCCTGTTTTTGGCCTTTCACCAGCAACTGCTTTGCCCATGGGACACAAGCTCGATGTAGAACTTTATAACAAACTGCGAGTACAATAAAAAGGTGAACTTTCACAATATGTTAGTGTTCTAACAGTATAGAAACACAAAAAAACAACACACCTCCTTGACACCAAACTCTCTCCTCATATTGGCACGTTCACATGACATGAAGGAAAAAATTAATTAAATATGTAAGTTCAATTAAAACCAGACTTTTAAAATACATGTAAATGTGTTATTCCGTACAAAATTCTAATGTACTAAATCCAATTTCACTACGTTGGACTAACTCATTCAGATAATGTGATTGGGAGTAGAACTACTCGCCTGGGTGTTTCTACAGTTTCTACAGTTTCTACCCGTGACTTCGACCATGAAATAACACGAGAAGTCTGTCCACAGAAGAATGAGACACTAGTGACAAAAACATGGCAAAACAAACAAGAGAACTGGATATTTTTAAGCTCATGTACGGTAGAAGACTTTCAAATGACACTGGACGTGCTAACAACTAGCCGCTAGCTAAACGGGAAACCACCTAATACTAACAAGGTGAAATGTTAATGCTAAGTTAATTAGTTAATTAATTAGGTAACTTTTGTTACTAACTAGAATAACTGAATAACGACAAACCAACACAAACAGCTTTTCACAACATTGTTTTTTTAGGCTTTTATTTTTGTTGGTCATTAAGTCCTTAAATCACATAACGTGCGTTTAAAAAATTTAAACTCATGATGGTTTCTATCATTTATTAATTGTAAATGAATGACCAACTGTTGATTATTGGCCTGTTCAACTGTCATTTATAGAAATCTCTTCTACAAGACAGCACACTACGTAACAGTTTAAAAAGAGAGGACTTTGAAAGCAAACATCAGTCTATTGATAATAAAAAAAATCGTCACAATTTTTCTCTTCTCTTGGCTTTTAACCAACAAAATACAACAGCACGGCCTCGGGATAACTATTATTTAAAAAAAAAGATAAAAATCAGCCGTATGAAAATACAGGAACAACCGTAGTTTGAAATGCTGACTCAGCATTCCCAAGTAAAAAATAAATAAATAAATAAATGATGCGTGGGGGAGGAAAAATAGATGGACTTTAAACTTTTTTTTGCACTGTCCTTTCCATGTAATCACTTCTGTGACTGTCAGTCTCTCGCTGCTGTGTGAGCTCCCAGTTAAAATAATAATAAAAGAAACAGAAAAGAAACTCAGCTCCGAAAAAAAAGAATAGAATTCAATCTTCCTTCCCTGAAGAGCCGCGGCTCTTGGCGCTCATGCCATCTTTAGCCCCCACACCCCCACACCCCCATCCACCCCCCACCTCGTTACTACGACTGCCCCCTGCGTCCCGCGGGCCAGATGACTGCCTGGTTCACCCAGCGCACGTTTCATAGGGAACCAGCAAAGTGAAGCATACACACACACACACACACACACAGCACTCCTCCCAACGGCATCATAATCCCCAGCATGACATCTAGGGGCCGGGATATACAAGCTTAATCCTACTTGTACTGAAATACCACCTGAGGTAGGGAGAGAGTAAGGGAGGACAGCAGGACACTGGAGGAGCCCCGAGCTCCTGGATCTCTCCCTGTTACTCTGGGTCAAAGAAAAAAAAAGATATATATATTTATCTTTTTTTGTACTGGAGGTTTTTTTTTGGTTTGATTTTGTTCTGCGGCTGGAGATTTTGGGGGACGAGGAATAGGATTTTCCTCCTTTAACAATGACCTATGCATCTCCCACAGAGGCTGTGGACTGTGGATTAAAAAAAAAAAAAATATTAAAAAAAAATCAAACACAGCATTACTAATAACCCTTGCTTGAGCTGCACATCAAATATAGTTGATAGTTTTTGGCTTCCATAATTAATATTGAGCCTTTGCATCTTGTCTGCAGCATATAATTTCACTATACATAAACTATTTTTAACTCTTAATTCCCACTGGTCTTATGTGTTTATGCAGTACATTACGTCTGATTAAAATACATTAATAAATTAAACATTATTATTATACAATATTTTATTTACAAAGGCGCCTTTCAAGAAACATAGCAATTAGGGCGGCAGCAACTATTTTGATTCATCAGTGACTAAATTAATCGTCAGCTACTTTGATAATTGATTCATCTGCGTTTTCTTCAATCATTAAAACAAGTTTTCAGATTTTTCAGCTTCTTAAATGTGAATATTTTCTGTAGTTTCTTTGCTCTCAGGTAACAAATAAATCATTAAAACTGAATCATTTTGCTTTGTGGACAAAACAAGCCTCATCATTTCCAGGCTTTCGTAAACAATGATCGACCTTTTCTGACATTTTATGGACCGAACAAGTAGTCGATGTATCAAGAAAACAATCAACAGATTAATTGAATCTGAAAATAATCGTTCGTTGCAGACCTCTTAATATAATAAGCAAATATTCAATAATGGTACCATAAACTAAAATCCTTGCTGCAGTTGTGTTTTAAAAGAACGTGTTATGATGTAATTTGTCGTCATTATTCATAAAAGATGTTTTCCTTCACAAAAACAACTCATGTAATGTCATTTCCCCGTGATAAGATAAAATGTGAAAGCACATAGCGACAGGAACAGAACCAATGAAATGTTCTATTTAACTCTAATTTGGCTTGAATGTCTTCTGTGAGGAGACTGAAAACACCTGCACATGAATATGTTTTCATCAGTAAACATGAACAACCTGAGAAGACGAGTGTGATGTGATCGTTTGTGGTGCTGCTTCTCTCAGGTGACCCTGGCGCCTGTGCACTGTGTGTGTTCACAACACATGTTGTAGTTTCACACCATGGGAAGCGTTGGAAATATGAACCTTCCTGTTAATAATGTGTGTCTGAAGGTGCCGATTAAAAGTAGTGAATTAGACTCGGATTTCAAAGAAAAGGGAAAAAACACGTGATTTTTTTTTTTAATCTTTATTTAGATATTAAGAAAGTCAAAAAGTGACGGTAGAGGCGACTGCTAACACACTAGGTTTATATCAACTATATGAAACTGAAACTTGCCAACTGTCATGTGAAATAACTTATGTTATTTGCAACTAACGATTATTTTCATAATCGATTTATCGTTCAATTACTTTTATGGATTACTTGTTTGGTTCGGGACAATGTTAAAAATATTGAAAAATGTTGATCGGTGTTTATCAAACCTGGAAATAATGACGTTCTCGAAAATGATTCAGTTTTAGGGCTGCAACTAACAAGTGTTTTCATAATCAGTCAATCTGTCGATTATTTTCTCAATTAACCGAGTAATCGTTTGGTCCAGAAAATGTCAGAAAATGTTGATCAGTGTTCATCAAACCTGAACGATGTTCTTGAATGTCTTGTTTTATCCAAAAACCAAAAACTATTCAGTTTGAATGATGTCTTTGTTAATATGGAGAAAAGAAACCAGTAAATAGAGCTTGTTTTAATAAAAAAAAAACTCAAAAAACTTCAAACCGATTAATTGATTATCGATATAGCTGACGAGTAATTTAGTAATTGATAAATAATTGATGAATGGAATAATCGTTGCAGCTGTGTCACTAACTGAAGTCATATTTTAAATTTTATCAACCATTCTTTCAGTTTAATGAAGATAAAATACAAAGATGTTTTTTTTTTTATTCCCTGCTCATTTTATAAAGCACCTCCTTGTATCTCAGATCGATCAGTCTGTGGCGCTTATTTTCTTATATACTTATATTCTGTTAGACTATAAAAGAAGGATGAATTCCGTGTCAGTCAAACAAACAATGCTGGTAAATGAAGTGGAAATGTGATATTTCTGCTTTTATTCAGCTGTTTTTTTTTTTAAATGAAAAGTGGGCAAAAACAACAAATGTGAAATGATCACAATCAGACGACCGTGTGATAATTGCTCACGGCCAACACCTGACGCTAAGTGTTCCCATTCACCGCGGCCTGCAGATGTGAAGCAAAACAAAAACTTTTAAAAGCTTCAAGGATGAGACAGAGAGAGAGAGAGAGACAGGACATGAGCTGAATATCGTCTCATTTACCTGAG
Organism: Solea solea; assembly: GCF_958295425.1. Classification (NCBI taxonomy): domain Eukaryota; kingdom Metazoa; phylum Chordata; class Actinopteri; order Pleuronectiformes; family Soleidae; genus Solea; species Solea solea. The sequence continues at coordinate 22,589,414 of NC_081146.1, forward strand.
CATTCAGGGAAAAACAACCTTGTCAAGTGGTTCCGCTGAGCGTCTTCACACACAAGAGTCCTCGAGCTGCCTCGCACCATCCTCCAGTCAAGCTGCGAGTCAATGGCTTTCTGGTTATTGATTTATTTGCAATGGTTCCCTTCCTTAAAGATGACTGGTGTCAAATTAACCCTCCCGCCTGTGATTAGCGCCGTCGCCCGTGAACGGAGCGGGAGTGTAATTTGCCAGATTGATGCTCAGTGGAGCAGAGTGACGAGAGCAGGTTGAGGAGACATTTCAAATATCTTACTGAGAGGTCGTGTAGTTATGTCACCGATCACCTAGCAACCGCGGAGCGGGCGCCATCATGGACGTCCTGAGGAGGAGGAGAGGCCGAGGGCGCGTTATGAAGAGGGTTGTTGTGTACAGAACATGGAAAACATACAAATATTGGATATAAAGTTCACCAAAATACATGAACATTAATCTTTCCATCAAATATATAATGTTTTCAGATATTTGATTTGTGCAGTTGTCAATATTTCTTAATTTAACAACCGTTCTAACTAAACTCAGAGCTTGTCCGGTTAGAAAACTAAAGTTAGTTTCAGAACTACAGTATAACTGAAATAAAACTGATCCATCAAGTTACGTCGTCGTTTAACTCTGACTGTCGAAAATGTGCAGGTTTTTTCATTAATACTGCTTGATACATCGTTAGTCACCGCGTCCCCATAGCAACGGCAGAGAAAACAATCTCGCCCTTTGCTCGTGCTGCGTGATTCTCAACAGCAGACGTTGATTTTCTTTCAAGGGGAACAAAAAAAGGAAAACTTAATTTGCCGTTGAGGATAAAAATATCCCGAATAAATACTTAAAGGCACCTTATGATGAGACTTAAAGCCTTAGCAAAACTGCAGTCACTTATCATGGCTTTAATGACATTATTCTGTCGTTTCTATGTAATCTTATATGTAATTTAACATCTATTAAATCCATCCTTAAATTCACAGGATTTTAATTTCTGTCACTACGAGTCTCTCATGAGTCTAAATAATAACTAAAAAGTGAGTGTGTTTGCGCTTTACACGGAGAACTTTGATCAATTAGTGACAAATATACAAAATGAAACCACACTGACCCCCGAAAATGACCTTCCTTCCTCAAGTTTGCAGAGTACGGTAAAGCCAATGAGATATTTTCATGCACTAATGCTTCATATTATATCTTTAATGTTTATTTTTTAGTTTTGTCACATAAAATATATGTAAAATAAACTAAGTTTTCCTTCGTCCTTCAGCAGCGACGCCGCCCCCTTTGTTCAACATCTCTCGATATAACATAAATAGACAAATAGTGAAAAAGTATAGCTGCAGAATATACCCCCCCACCCCATCCTTTAGCTACCGTGAGGATGAAACACCTCCGTCCCCTCCGCACTAACCCGTTCACCCCTTCACCCCTTCATTCATCCACCCCTTCCCCTCTGCTTGGCCGGTGTGCAGTGGTGCAGTGATGTTAGAGGCTAACTTCACCACTTACAGCTCAGTGTGTGCACTCTGCTGAACGTCCTGCTCCACACTGACGGCTGAAGATTTCAATTTCGGATGGGATTTAATCAACACTACGATCAATAACGTCATTTGTCCACTTAAATTCAACATTATACAACAGTATGTGGGGGAAAATGTCCCAGTGGGTAACAAAAAATCCACATTTACACCTGTTTCTCTCTCGTTTTCATATTTGCACTCATTGTTTCCTGTAAAAGGAGTGCAGATGAAGGGCAGGAAGGAAGGAGGGAGGGAGGGAGGGAGGAAGGGAAGGAAGGTGCCCTCATCCTCCTCTGTGTTAAACTGGGTCCCGGGCACTTTGCGTACAGCACTGACCCATATTCTATGTTTAGAAGTCCTTCTTTCAGATTGAGATGGAACAGGGTGAAATGGGTCAAATGGCAGGACAACCCAAAATTGTTTTTTCTTTTTTTTTTTGTCACTCTGTGCAGTCTGGAATTAACAAGGTCAAACCTTTGAACACTTTAAAAGGATAAAAAGAGGAAAAATGGCTTTAATTAAGTCTGATTAGGTTTTCAGGGCCTTAAATGTACGTAAGGGATGAGACAATACCACTTTTTGTGTGTGTCAGATACCGATATTAGAAACTCAAGTAGCTACCGATGCCGATGTTAGTCCGATATTGTTCTCCCAAAAAATTTAAGATATTTAGTGGGCGACTGTAAAAACATGGACTTCTGTGGTAATGGAAAAAAAACAACAACAATTCATACAATCTGAACTATTTATCCTCAATTTCTGCCAAATGAAAAAAACTTCACTTATTTTATTTATTTATTTATTTATTTTTTAACCCACTGGACGTTTAACATGAGCCCGAGCTGTTGAGGCACACGGAGCGTGATCTATCACAGTCGGCGGGACATTCCGGAACGTTCCCGGTGAACAGCACATGTCAGTGGGGGTGTTGGGATGCAGCTGGAATGTGACATGCACGCTTGGAAAATGTCACCAATAACCTGCTGCTGTTGCTGCAACAAGAGTTTTAACCCGGCATGTGGCGTGAAAGGCGACACAGCTTTCCACCAAGTCACCTTGCATGCCAAAACTGAGGGTGTGTGTGTGTATGTGTATGTGTGTGTGTGCGTGTGTGCGCGTGTGTGTGTGTTCAGGCATTTGAAGAGTTTATTTCCTAAACCCTCTGTTTACATTCTGAACAAAATCCTTTCACGTCTTTTTTTCTTTATTCTTTTTTGTTATTAAGTACCTGTTGATCCCACCTGATACAAACTGTCACTTTGACTTCTCAAGATTGATTTCCTCCATAAACTTCAGCAGGAAGACAAAAAGGCGACGCATCATTCGCTCTGATTGACGGCGGACCCATCTCGACTCATTTAGGAAAACACCGTGATGACAGCAAATGATGAATTAAAACTCAAAGTTGCAATCTATTTCATGTGACCTGCCACACAATATAGAGTTAATACGTCTATTTTTACTTATAAAACGTTTATTTTGAAATGATGTCAAATACCGTCACTGATATTCGAGAATTGACATTAACATTCAAACAATATCTCTATAAAATCAATTAAGGGCTTTTTTTTATACATCCATCGACTCTATGGGTTCCTCAAAAAACAGGAGAGCCTAATAATAAGAATAATATAAACACAAACTGGATAATGCATCTAGAGCTGAAGCGATTAATCGATGAATCGATTATTAATCGCTTACTAAATTAATCGACAAGGATTTTGATAATCGATTAATCGGTTGGAATATTTTTTCATGATTAAAACAAGATTTCCGATTGTTTAAACTTCTTAAATGTGAGTATTTTCTTAATTTCTTTGCTCTCATTAAAAGTCAATCATTTTGGTTTGTGGACAAAACAACACATTTGAGAACATCATCATTTCCAGGTTTGACAAACACCGATCAACATTTTTTAAGGTTTTCTGATATTTTATGGACCAAACGAAGAATCGATTAATCAAGAAAATAATCGACAGATTAATCGATTATGAGAATAATCGTTAAAACCCTAAATCTGAAACTAATTTTAGTGGATAAAAGTTAGTTACATATAAATAAAGTTATGATTCACTTAAAATTCAAAAGTAAACGTGGTTCTGGAAAGACTCTTCTTGTGTGATTGGTCTGTGTGACTGTGTGATTTTACCTGTGGGCTGCTGTCCATGACTGTGTGTATATGTGTGTGTAGTAACATTAATGCGACACACTCTAAGCTCCGCCCCTCTTCCTGTCTCTCCACCAGTCTACAGTCCCACAGCCGACCTTCTCCATGCCAGTGACCGTGCCGGTGTCCAATCAGAACGCAGCAGCAGCCCTCCAGTTCAGTAATAACCCCGGCGGTGCCCTGGTCACCACCACGTCCTTCGTCACCTCCACCCTCACAGACCCTCGCCTCCTGTCACCACAGCAACCAGCTCTGCAGAGGAACCCAGTGTCGCCAGGGTTACCACAGCGACCTGCCAGCGCAGGTAAGAGGCTGCTCTGCTTAAAACTGTGTTTTCATGTGGCTCCACGACAGGTTCGTAGTGTAACTGACAATCTCGTGTGCTTTCATACAAACGCATGACATATAGATCATATAGGTCCAACCTGAATAATAGTTTTCTATATTATATTCTATTCTATATATGAAAAAGGAGCCAACTTTTAGGCGATTTTAAGTCAGTCTTAAGAGGTTAAAACAGTTAAAACATCTTGACTATAGCTACGACTGCACCAAACGGAAACAGAGCAAAATCCATTCGTTTTTGACAAGGAAGTGGAAAATTTGGAATGTCTAAAGTTCATTGCCGGTCTGAAAGCAGGTATTGACACATATTCAGGAGCTAAAGCCAACGGTGTTGAAAGTCAATTTCAGAAAGTAAGTACATACTACAAGCTGTGAAGCGATGGAGCCATATCCATACAAGGCTGGACGTTCCAACCAAATTCAGTCGATAAACGGATCCAAAACCACCGCAGAAACACTCAGGCTGACAAGCAATGAATGTCACTAATAAGCTTAACTTTGTTGTGTTTTTTTATCATTTATCACAACATTTGTGTCTGGACTTCAGTACGGGCCTGAAAAATACCATTATCACCTTTCAGCATAATGTTCAGAGAGAGAGAGAGAGAAGGTGATGTTATTGGCTGTTCCACTACAGTTATATTGTATACAGATTCATTTGGTGGAAATGTTGCTACTCCTACAAAAAAGAAAAAGAAAAAGAGTCTAAAAGTTAGACACTGAAGCCAATAGATCACCTGTCATGATGTAGAGATTTTCTTGGGTCATCAGTCGCATAAGAAGTGCATGCAGGAGTTTAATTCTTCTAGCAAACCTGCCTACAGCAGCTTTAAGTTACATACTTCCCACAGGATTAGTATTCACTTATGAGGCTTACTCAGGGTGCAGACAGTGACTCATCAAAAATCATTTTGCATATATTATTTTTTTTAAAAAGGAGCATAGCGCTGCTTGAAAGACACTGTTGTCAAGGTGATATAGCACTTTGTTGTCTTTATTTTTTTTCTGTTGATGGTTTGTAGAAGATTTTTCAGGTCGCAAAGCAGCAAAGTGACCAAGTGTGGGTTGGTGTATTGACGTTCTGTCCTCCTGTCAGTCTGGGTCACTGCAGTCAGACTGCACTGACTAATAATGACAGAAATCTCATCTCGTCTCTGGCCGAGGCTGGTACTCTACTCTCCTGTGTGCACCTGCTGCCTGTGCGGCAAACCAATCCTTCACCCTCTGACTAAAAGGATTTGTGTCCCATTTCTGCGTCTCAGACAAGGTTACTTATCAAGCTTTGTTCTGACCAGTATAATCTCATTGTAAGTCAGAATTAGGTGATGTAACATGCAACAAATGCATTACAACATCTTTCATAACGTGCCATTCTCCAATGCAGGGAGGTTTCATGTGGCAGTAATGGGTCCCATATTACCGGAGACATATTAGATTTATCGCGTTTGCTTAATTGGTGTTTTTCCAATGTTTCGGTCCAGCCAGATATTTGCCCTTAAGGTCCCTGAAAGGAGCTTTTGAGCCAAAAACCAAATCTGTACCACAACAGGGAAAATAAGTGTCAGCAGTTAAAAATGCAGCCTGCCATGTGGGGAAATGTTAGAATAAGGTTTGAATGAACATAAAAGTGCACACAAATGGTGTTGTGTCAAGACAGAGCTATTTAATCTGCGTTGACATTTTCAAGCAGTAGTGAGTGATATTTATTTGTTTACAAGTTGTAAACACGTCATGATTTTTGTTAAGGTTCATAAGGAAAGATATTTCATAGTGGCTCGCATAAACATCACAATATTACCTCATATACTTTGAGTCATTTCTGTGGCAACCTGAAAAATACAAAACAAATATTTACTCTCCTTCATGCCTTAGGTCCGTAATTTGTTTGTGAAACACTTTTTCACTTATTTGTTTAAATGCTCTTTAGGTCCTGAAAGCCATCAATAAATAAAGTAGTTTATGTTAAAAAGAAAAAAAGCAGGTGTCTGTCCCTCTCACAACAATGTAATAAACACCAATCATTTTCTTCACGTGGAACGATTTAGCCGTTTGTCACATGCTGGCGACAAGCCAGGGAGATTTACTCTGCTGATGCTGAGAGGATAGCTAGCAGTTAGCGAATGAGTCATGGAAAACAAAGCAGCTGAAAAGCAGAGAGTGAAACTGGCAGGGACTGTTTACTTTAGAGCGCCTTCATTTCTTTATTGAAATATAGATATTTGGCCATCACTAAATCTATATTTTAACCCACGCCTAGCTCTGAGTGTGGAGCTTTGATGATGACGACATTGGTAGCATTTTGTCAAAGTGTAGCATGCTAGTGCTAGCTTCAGAAATCAAAACAATTAGCTAAAATATGCTAACATGCTTCCTAAAACCAAGGGAGGAGTGCAAATTCAGTGGTAATGTAAAATCGTTCATCAGCACAAACATAAAAGTGTCTTTTTAAATGTAGTATGTTAAAGCTAAAAAGCTAATTCACTGCCTTTTTTACGCACTGTGGTTAGCGACAGCTAGGTTTTGGGGTGTTTTTGAAACCAGAAGTATAAATTCTGGCCATTATCTGTCAAACACACCACAGCCATTTCCCAAAAGCATCCTCTGATTTATAGTCTGTAGTTGTCTGGATTTCCACTGGTTTTTATGTCATTACATGAGAAAATGAACCTACTTCTCACTTGATTAATAACACCAGTATAATTTTTTTCCTGAGGAGTTTCAATCACCAGGTCTCATTAAAGTAAATTCTTCATTCTTACATTTAATTTCTTCTACATTACGGTGTCTAAGTTCCTGTCCCGCAGCGTGAGTTAAGATATATGCAATAATTTATAGTTATTTTAAGGTAAAATCATGTTTGAAGTTCAATGCAATGGGAAATCTTTTGAAATAATCATGATTTCAATTTTGACCCGATAGTTTTTTGCATAATCTAACAGCCTTACCTCTGTTTTGCTAAAAACAAGACTGACCTGGCTAAAATGTTGAAATAGGAATTCACAAATCAAAATGGGGGTGACAATTGGCGTGAATGAGGAAATGGTTCATTCACTAAAACAACTGTCTTTGGCCAAACTAATGTTTTCAGGAACCAAATATCCTGCACACTTCAATTTATGGATTCTACAATCAATCTGTTCAGTCCCTTACAACCATTGTCAAGACAGTGGTGTGTGGGTTATTTTGTGCATGTAAAAAAAAAAGACTTGGAAATCTACTGGCTGTTGTTTTGACTCTTAGGACTAATCATGTACTTAAAACAATCCTCCATTTGAATACTTATTCGTCCTCTGTTTCATGTTTTTATTCCAGCGTTTTAAATGAGTGTGGTGATTCTTTTTCTTCCCCCTTTTCAAATGTGAGACAATTACCTTTGAGAAGTGGTGAAAGTGGCTCTTACAAAATTAACTGGAAATGCACACTAAAACCAATTATGATTGTTTTCCAAGTGAAGTGAGTCTCGTTTGCAGTGGAGCTTTTTAAATTATCCCCTTGATTAAATGGTATTTTACTCACTAAAAAGGAATATGCTCCGTTAGAGTGAAACTGTGCTCAGCTGAACTGCTTGATGTGAAATCAGTATAGTTGTGTTTTATTTCATGATCGCGGCGCTCTCTCTCTCTTCTCAGGTGCTCTGTTAGGAGATCTGGGGAATTCAAATGGAGCGTGCCCAAGTCCAGTCCGTAAGTAAACCTCATTTACTTTTCACATGCTTCGTTAAGTGGGTTTGTTTGCTGGTACAAACACACTCGCAGTATGCTACATCAACTCATCCTCTCTGTTTTCTGTACATTCGCTGAACTTTAAGGAAGAAATGACTTGTTAATTTGACACAGTGAAGGAGCTTCGCAGGGTATTTTGTTTGTTGCAACAGGCTCGGTTTTTGTGCACACAACACACACACACAAGCACAAAAACACCTGTTGGCTGACGACAGCTGGCGGTCACGGTGCAAGCTGCTTGTAAACAGTCCAAAGAACAGAATGGGTTTCAAGTTGTGAGGGAGAGAACTGGAGAGAGCGTTGGTAACGAGAAGCAGGCTGAACAAACACGCATACAGGCAAAGCGGCTGTTATTTTATATACGTTCTGTATAAAATCAGTAATAAATGATCGTATATGTATCATGAAATCATTGAAATTGACTGACTTGAAAGGTTTTATCGGTGCCAATCCCAGCTGATATTAGGTGAAAGACGTCAGGGGTACACCCTGGACAAGTCGCACATATTCACACTATACTGTGACTGCTCATTTGGGGATAATGGTACAGCTTAATACTTTCAGAAGTCAGTGCGACCACAGGTTGAAGAAACATACAGAACATACTAGGAATTGCTTGGAGTGTGCGGAGTACTTACAGCAACTGTCCTTCATTTTTGATAAAACACCAGGCTTTTGAAGTCATTTAAATGCTGATTATTGACTTTTACATCCA